>NC_073303.1:172092663-172423530 GCF_027595985.1 Sorex araneus | reverse complement strand
CTCTGTATATCCTCAGTACCTTTATGAAAAATAATGTTGGTGAAGAAAACTGAAAACAATTCGTATGATTTATTTGCACATTTATTGTAAAACAAAACTATTTTAGGTAAGAGAGTTGCCTTCAAAAATATGCAAGAGTAAGACTTCTTTCCAAATCAAAGCATAAACTATGGAATTTATTGCTGTAGCATTGGACTGGAGTGACAGCACAGTGGGTAGGGCATTTGCCTTGCACACAGCCAACCCAGATTCGATTCTCTGTATCTCTCGGAGAGCCCGACAAGCTACTGAGAGTTATTCTGCCTGCATGACAGAGCCTGGCAAGCTACCTATGGCATATTCGATATGCCAAAAACAGTAACAAGTCTCAAAATGGAGAAGTTACTGGTGCGCATTCGAGCAAATTGATGAACAAAGGGATGAAAGTGCTACAGTGCTACAGCATTTAAGTACAATTAAGAATGCCCGCTAGATTATTTATGTAATGTAATATAAATGTTATCCCTGTAATTATTAAATAAATTCATTAACTTTTTTCTGCTTTTTTAAAATGGACTTTCACCAATGTGTAGGCTGTGGAATTATAATCTTTATACAAATAAGAATAATTTAGTGCAATTAAAATTCTTTACTTATACAAATTTTAATGAATGTCTGCAGACTTTGAAGGGTATCAGAAAATTAATGCTTCCGTTTACTTTAAAATAGAGTATAATTAATTTCTGTTGATTTAAGCTCTAAATAAACCATAGTGAAAGCACATTTAGAGGTTGGAGTGATCATATAGAGGGCAGTGCTTGCTTTGGGCAGGACAACCTGGTTCAATCCCTGGCACTCCATATAATCTCCTGGGCCCTGCCAGAACTGATACATGGGTACAGAATCAGAGGTCAGCTCTGAGCATTTCTGTGTGGGCAAATAACAAAAAACAGCACACTTAAGAGAGAATAAAATAAATTATTTGTCTTGTTAATTTATATATAACCGTTTAAAAATCATCAGATACTCTGGCATCGTATTTAATAATTTTTAGTTAAATAATTAGACAATTATTTTGGGGAAGATTTGGGCTACATCTGGTAGTACTCGGCTTACTTCTGACTCTGTGCTCAGGGTTCACTTCTGGTGGTCCCAGGGGACCATATGTTATGGCGGGATAGAATTCACATCAGCTCTCCATATGCAAGGCAAATGCCTTACATGCTGTACTATCACTTTGCTCCCCCACACCCAGATTTTTGTAAAGATCGTATCACTGAGAAATACTAAGGGAAGAAGGCACATTTAATGAATATGTGTGTCTGTTTTTTTCCTGTTTTCCCATTTCCACTTACATAGTAGAGAAGACTAATATGGATAGTTACTGATTAATGACAATCTGTCCAGAAAATTTGGAACAAATAGAAATAACAAAGTAAAAAATAAGAATGATTATTAAATAGGCTCTTGGAAAATAAAATGACCTATAAAATTTTGCAAAGACACAGGGAAATTTATAATTTTCTGAATTTCAAAGAATTTAAAGTCTGATTGGGTTCATATTTAGATAACGTTAGCGTAATTGGCATTTTTAAAAAATTCTATTAATGCCTACCTCGTGTATATTACATGACAGAGACCACCTTATATCATAATCCTTATTGTAGATTTTTGGGTCATTTTTTTCACGACAAAAATATTGATACTATGATATGAAGAGTGATATTTGAGTATAACAAATGTCAGTAACTCCAAATGCAATTAAAATAATTTGAACTCAGCATAAAAATAATGTTCATTATCATGCTTATAGGAAAACAGGCCTTATTTGTTGATTTATGATTGAAATTTTGATGTTAGTGTGCCAGGATAAATTTGACTCTCCTGTGTACAAGCCACTCTAGACTTGAATGCAACCAATACCAGTTTGATCCTCAGCACTATATCTTCTCACTAGCCTCAATGGGAATGATTCCCTAGAGGAGTGATCAGCAATCCACAATATTTTCAGATGTAGTAGCCAAACTAAGCCCAACAAAAATTAAAAACCTAGTATATACGTTCGACTGTATTAATGTGTAAAAGATTGTTTCTAAAAATAGTTTGGGTATCATTGTTTTTGAGGCTCTCACTGCAAATATGAATAATATTCTTATCTACAACTGGGTTGAACAAGTTAATGTCTGGCCCTCCAATTCTTATATCAAAGATATGAAGAAAAACATTCTGCATCTCATAAAGAAAACCCCTAACTGACATGAAAAGTAACTAAAATACACACAGATCACCCATTATCAACCAAGACAATAAATATAAGATAGGCATAAGTGACAGCAATATATTTAAATTCCCAAAACTTTAGGTGTTATGTGATATACTCAGAAATTAAATAGAATTCTTAGTTATAAAAAATTAAATAATGAATGAAACTATCACTCCAAAACCTGCTGAAAAATCTTCATTTTTGATGAGTAAGGCCTAGCAAACTAAGCAAATAGAACTTGTGAACTTTCACTATTTAAATGTTGGAAAAGAGGTTAAGCAGCTGAGAAAGAACTGAATCTTTAAAAAAAAGGCAAGAAAGAAGCATTCATAAGCAGAAAGTAGACAACATAAATGACATGAAGAGAAATTGAAATGAAAAGAGTAGAATAAAAAGAGTATGAGCTCATCTGGTTTGGTGTCCCAAACAGTAATAAACTGTAGATAAACCTAAGAAAATAAAGGTTATGGGTTTTTGAAAAACTTAATGGTACTGAAAAATGAGATGATCATAAATATACATTTTGAGTATACATGAATCTATTGAAACTAAAAATAATTTTAAGTTAAAATGTTGCACAGAAAAATAAATAATTAGAAAATAAGAGTAGCAGTGCACTGTAGCACTGTCGTTCATCAATTTGCTTGAGTATGCAACAGTAACGTCTCCATTTTAAGACTTGTTACTGTTTTTGGCATATCGAATACTCTATGGGTAGCTTGCCAGGCTCTACCATGTGGGCGAGATACTCTCGGTAGTTTTTTGGGCTCTCCAAGAGGGACAGAGGGATCGAAACTGGATCGGCCACGTGAAAGACAAACATCCTACCCGCTGTGCTACCATTCCAGAAAATGAGTATATAATTAATTTTATTTATATATCATAAAGTATAAAATAAAATTTAAAATTTTTTTAATTTTAATGAAATACCACTGGAAACTGATCAATATAATTACTTAATTTAAAGGATACACATCAGAAAGTTTAAACATTGCAATTGAGAGAGATTAAGTACTAAGTAAAAATGTTTTGGGTCATTGTACATATAAAAATATATGTACAAGTGTAATAAGGAAATATTAATGCTAAAATATATTTGAAAATTAAGTGTTTTTGATAAGAGTTTGTCCTGACTTTTTCAGTAATAGCTGAGCAATAAGCTACTAGTCTACTCCTTTCATAATATCTTCTACAATTTTGGAGCATAATAGAAAATGTAATACGGACATTGGGCACTAGCAGTTGTATTTTGGAACAGATTTTTTTTCAGAAAAGTATATATGTAAAATTAATTTTTTTCATTGCTTCTAAGATAGAAGTACAGTCATTGCAGAATTATCGGGTAGAAAAAAAGCTGTAACCATTTTGTCATGTCATTTGTATTGATTTGGGACAACAATGGCCACTGGATTCAGAGAAATACAAAAATAGTAAGGCCTAAGAGATTATCACAAAATCTCTCTGAAAACAGTCCTGAGGATCCTGGATGCAAATATGTGTAGGAAAGGCTCAAAACCTTAGTTGAAAATAAAATAGCTAAGGTTAGGTGTTGTTCCACGAGAAATCAAGCATATATCCCAGGAAGTAGAGTTCATGTTTAACAAAGTCAATTGTTTAGTACCTTATAACAAAAGAAACAACACCAATTTTTTAAAAAAATGAATGTAAATAATCAACAACCTAAATTAAAAATGCATAACATGCAACCCAATAGTTTTATATTTGAAAAACAATAAAATTGGTACTTTTCTAAAAATAAAAGAAAATATGAACTCCATATTGATTATTTAGATGATAGATGAGTGTTATTCAACCAAAAAAATTAAGCAATAAAGCTGAAAAATAATTTAAAATACAAAGAAAAAAATAATTTTGCTAATAGACAATAATTGCTAATAGAAAATAAATCAATAAAAATAAAACATGAAAGAGAGAATTCTTTTTTTTTTAAATTTATTTATTTTTAATTAGAGAATCACCGTGAGGGTACAGTTACAGATTTATACACTTTTGTGCTTATACTTCCCTCATACAAAGTTTGGAACCCATCCCTTCACCAGTGCCCATTCTCCACCACCCGTAAACCCAGTGTCCCTCCCACCCTCCCCAATCCCATCTCCCCCCCACCCCACCCTGTCACTGTGGCAAGGCATTCCCTTCTGTTTTCTCTCTCTAATTAGCTGTTGTGGTTTGCAATAAAGGTGTTGAGTGGCCGCTGTGCTCAGTCTCTAGCCCTCATTCAGCCCGCAACTCCCTTCCCCCACATGGCCTTCGACTACAATGTAGTTGGTGATCGCTTCTCTGAGTTGCCCTTTCCCCGGAACGTGAGGCCAGCCTCGAAGCCATGGAGTCAACCTCCTGGTACTTATTTCTACAGTTCTTGAGTGTTAGTCTCCCACTCTGTTATTCTATATACCATAGATGAGTGCAATCTTTCTATGTCTGTCTCTCTCTTTCTGACTCATTTCACTCAGCATGAAACTTTTCATGCCCATCCACTTGACTACAAAATTCTTGACCTCCTTTTTTCTAACAGCTGCATAGTATTCCATTGTATAGATGTACCAAAGTTTCCTCAACCAGTCATCCGTTCTGGGGCATTCGGGTTTTTTGCAGATTCTGGCTATTGTAAACAGTGCTGCGATGAACATACATGTGCAGATGTTGTTTCGATTGTACTTTTTTGCCTCTCTGGGATATATTCCCAGCAGTGGTATTGCTGGGTCAAATGGGAATTCAATATCTAATTTTTTGAGAGTCGTCCAAATTGTTTTCCAGAATGGCTGAACCAGTCGGCATTCCCACCAGCAGTGAAGAAGGGTCCCTTTCTCCCCACATCCTCTCCAACAGCGGTTGCTTTTGTTCTTTTGGATGTGTGCTAGTCTCTGTGGTGTGAGGTGGTATCTCATGGTTGTTTTGATCTGCATCTCTCTGATGATTAGTGATGCAGAGCACTTTTTCATGTGCCTTTTGGCCATTCGTATTTCTTCCTTGGTAAAGTTTCTGTTCATTTCTTCGCCCCATTTTTTGATGGGGTTGGATGTTTTCTTCTTGTAGAGTTCAACCAGTGCTTTATATACCATTGATATCAACCCCTTATCTGATGGGTATTGTGTAAATATCCTTTCCCATTCTGTGGATAGTCTTTGTATTCTGGTCACTGTATCTCTTGCGGTGCAGAAGCTTTTTAGTTTAATGTAGTCCCATTTGTTGATCTCTGTTTTTACTAGATTGCTTAGTTCCGTGTCACCTTTGAAGATACCTTTATCTTCAATATCGTGGAGGGTTTCGCCGACCTTGTCTTCAATGTACCTTATGGTTTGTGGTCTAATGTTGAGGTCTTTAATCCATTTTGATCTGACTTTTGTGCATGGTGTCAGGTCAAGGTCTAAACCCATTTTTTTGCATGTGGTTGTCCAGTTGTGCCAGCACCATTTGTTAAAGAGGCTTTCCTTGCTCCACTTCACATCTCTTGCTCCCTTATCAAAGATTAGATGGTCATACATTTGGGGTTGTGTGTAGGGATATTCCACCCTGTTCCATTGGTCTACGGCTCTGCCTTTGTTCCAGTACCATGCTGTTTTAATTGTTACTGCTTTGTAGTAAAGATTGAGGTTGGGGAGGGTGATGCCTCCCATCATCTTTTTCCCAAGAATTGTTTTAGCTATCCTTGGACGTTTGTTATTCCATATGAATTTTAGGATTGCTTGATCTATTTCTTTGAAGAATGTCATGGGTATACTTATAGGGATCGCATTGAATCTGTATAATGCTTTAGGGAGTATTGCCATTTTGACAACATTGATTCTCCCTATCCACGAGCAGGGTATATGTTTCCATTTCCTCATGTCCGAAAGAGAGAATTCTTAAAATATCATTGCATAAGATCAAAACAACAATGAGATATCATCTCATACCACAGAGACTGGCCCACATCCAAAAGAACAAAATCAACCGGTGTTGACGCAGATGTGGGGAGAAAGGGACTCTTCTTCACTGCTGTTGGTAATGCGACTGGTTCAGCCCTTTTGGAAAACAGTATGTACAATTCTCAAAAATTAGAAATTGAGCTCCCATTTGACCTAGAAATACCTTCCTGGGAGTATATCCCGGAAAGGCAAAAAAGCATAGTAGAAATGACATCTGCACTTGTATGTTCATTGCAGCACTGTTTACAATAGCCAAAATCTGGAAAAAACCTGAGTGCCCGAGAACAGACGACTGGTTAAAGAAACTTTGGTACATCTACACAATATAATATTATGCAGCTATTAGAAAAGATGGTCATGAAATTCACATATAGGTGCATCAATATGAAAAATATCATGTTATGTGAAATGAGTCAGAAATAGAGGGATAGACATAAATGATTGCACTCAACTGGGGAATATAAAGTAACAGAATGGTAGACTAACTAACACCCAAGAGTAGTAGAGATAAGGACCAGGAGGTCTGCTGCATGGCTTGGAAATTGACCTCACAGCTGGGGGAAAAGGCAGCTCAGATAGAGAAGAGCAACCAGGTAAAGGATGATGGGAGGTCCTGTTCCGGTTGAAAGATGCATGCTGAAAGTACACTACAGACTGAATACAATGGCCACTCAATACCTCGTTTGCAAACCACAACACCCAAAAGGAGAGAGAACAAAATGGGATGCCCTGCTGCAGAGGCAGGGTGGGGTGGTGGGGGATGGGGTGCCTATGGTGGGAGGGATACTGGGAATTTTGATGGAGGAGAATGGGCACTGGTGAAGGGAAGGGTAAATGATCACTGTATGAGTGAAATGCAAATATGAAATTCCATTAGTTTGTAACTGTACCTCATGGTGATTCACTAAAAAAAAGAAAAAGAAAAAGAAAAATAGCATTGCATAGATATAACCATAGAATTGTGATGATGAATGAGAGCTAGTGAACTTAGGTACAATTTTACAGATAATATTAAGACTGTGCAATTAAAAAAAAGAAAAAACATTAAGAAATGAAACTGTTAAAGATTACAAAAAATGGGAAATAAATATTTTCCATACTATAACTTGATACATTTGTTGCAAATTATAAAAAAACAAACATCAGAAAAACTAAATATATTTTAAATTGGTCAAATTAAAAATGTTATTCAATTCAACTTTTTTTTTTTTGCTTTTTGGGTCACACCCGGCGATGCACAGGGTTCACTCCTGGCTCATACACTCAGGAATTACTCCTGGAGGTGCTCAGGGGACCATATGGGATGCTGGAATTTGAACCTCGATTGGCTGCATGCAAGGCAAATGCCCTACTGGCTGTGCTATTGCTTCAGCCCCACAATTCAAATTTTAAAAAGTCAAAGTTACATATACATTTTTTTACAGCAACAAGTAATTGTTTATCACTATTCTAGGTATACAATCTCTATTACATACTGATTAACAAAGTTGGAATACAGTGCTACCTAATTTTCAAGCTTATTGTAAAGCAAATGAAATCAAAATATTGTAGGTAGGTGTCAAATTAGACAAACAGAATGATGGAATGGAACAGAATCAGGTAACAGGGAGGCACATAACAGCAAACTAATTTAAATAAGGTACAAATGCAATTAAAGGGAAATTGGATAATCTTTTTTTTGTCAATGTTTTTAGAATGATTATCCACAAAAATAAAAGTAGTGTCAGTTCATATATTATTAACATATATTGAATTAAATTATATCAAAGATTTAAATTAAGAATTTTAAATTGTAAAGTGTAGGAAAGTAGAAAACAACTTTCATGATTTTGACTAGCTAACCTTAAATCATTAGAGTATCATTAGTAAGACAACAAGTTGATAAATTGAAATGCATGAATATAGGTTAAAGTTTGCACTTCTTGAAAGACATTAAGACAGTAAAAATTGAGTAATAAATGGGTTAAATTTATATCTTGCAAGTACCATAAAGCAAGTAAACATAAAACCATATTACAAATAAAAATAAACACAAACATGTAAGTAAATGGTCAGAGATACTTCCAGAAAAGAAACTACTGGACAGATCTCCCTGACGAATGTTGATGCAAAAACCCTTAACAAAATCTTAGCTAACTAAATCCAAAAATATTTTAAAAGTCCTACACCACAACCAAGTAGGACTTATTCCAGGGATGCAAGAACGGTTCCGTATACAAAATCAATTAACTTAATGCACTACATCAATGAGAGGAAAAATAAAAATTACGATCTAAGTAGGAAAGCTATTGAGGAGATCCAATATCCATTTGTGATAAAAAGAAAAATCTTGAACAAAATAGGGGTGGAAGGAACCTTACTCAAGAGAATAATAATAATGACCATGTATGGCAAGCACACAGTTACTATCACTCTTAATGGTAGAAAAATGAAAGAATTACTCTGAGATCAGGTGTAAGGTAAATATGTCCACTTTCTCCATTTTTATTCAATATTTGTTTAGAATTTATAGCTACAGCAACTTGGCAAGAGCAACAACTCAAAAGGATTCAACTTAGAAAAGAAGCCACATTATCACTATTTGCAGATGACATGATATTATACATATAATGCCCTAATAGTTCCACTGAAACACTTCTGGGAACATTAAATCAGTAAAATAAAGTACCTGGCTACAAAATCAGTGCATAATCATAGGTTACATACTATATAAAACGAATAAATCAGAGGAGTAGTGATCAAGGAATTCATCCATTTAAAACAATTTTCCAAAACATCATATATCTAAGAATCAATATCAAGAAAGATATGGGAGAGCTATAGCATCATAACTATAAATCACTTAAGAAATAGAAGACCTTGAAAATGGACAAATTGTTCATCATCATGAATAGGAAGAATCAGTATTGTTAATATCTTAACTAAACTATTACACAGATTTAGTGCAATCCCCACCCAAATTTATAGAACATTCCTCAAGACCTAAAATAGTCATTAACAAAGAGTGCATGGAATCAAAAGAGGCCCTTCACTTCCAAAGCCCTACTGAAGAAAAATTATAAATTGAAAGGTATTTCATTACATAATTTGTAACTGTACTTAAATCTGTAGTGTTCTAAAATACTCTGCACTGGAATAAAGGTAGGTACTCTGATCTGATCTGTGGGTCAGAATTGAATGCCTAAGGACAGAACCCCATACATATATATGATCGGTTAAATTTTTGATAAAGAATCTGAGAACATGAAATGGACTAAAGGTACTTCTTCAACAAATGGAGCTGTGAGAATATTGGCTAATTACACATAAATAAATTAAAACTGCATCTATATCACACACTTTACAAAAAAAGTCAATCCAAAGTGGATCAAAGACCTTGAAATCAGACCAGAATCTATAAGTATATTGAGGACAATGTAGACAGAACACTCCAAGATGTGGTCTTCAAATTTATTTTCAATTATATGATATCTCTGTCAAAGACAACACAATTTGAGACTAAATCAAATTAAAAAAATTTTATATGGCAAAAGATGTGGGAAGAAACTAAAAGAAAGCTGAGTAAAAGAAAATATTTGCAATCAACACATCAGATAAAGGGTCAATATCCAGGGTATATAAAATACTTACAAAGATCAACAACAGGGGAAAAAAAGACAAAACTAAAAGCCCTAACAAAAAGTGGTGGGGGAAGATGAACAAGCACTTCTCTGAGGAAAAACAGAAGCTGATGAACAGAAACAGATGCTCATCATCACTTATGAAGGAAATCCAAATCAAGACAACAATAGGAGATTATTTGAAACCAGTGATAATGGCACATATTAAAAATAACTGGAATGATCTACATTGGCAGGGATTTTGTAAAAAATGAACTGACATTCACTACGGTGTGTTGTTTGGTTCAACCACTGTGGAAAATAGTATGGAGAGTCCTCAGCAAATTTAGAATTCACTGTCATACGTCACTTTTAAATATTTACCCCCGGGACAAAAATATATTCATTAGAAAGGAAATATGTATGCCATTGTTAATTGCTGCACTTAGTACAATAGCTGAGATATGGAATCAACCTAGGTTTTCAACAACAGTAGAACTGATTATGAGGATATGGCACTTATCACACATTGGATTAGTGTGCTGCTATAAGGAATGCTGAAATTGTGGAATTTGTTTCAACCTGGTTGGAACTAGAAGATATCATGTTGATTGAAGCCAGAATGAGGACAAACACAGGGTGATCTCACTTATCTGTGTATATAAAGAATAACTTGACAAGGAAGTGCAATACAGTGAATGAGGGGTTCCAGACAACCCTTGACTCCGGAATTCAGGGAGAAGAACAGAGAAGGAAGAAATAAATGGGGAAGACTTGGGGTGGGGAGGGAATATTGGAACAGTGATGGAGGTAAGTTGACACTGGTGATGGGATTGGTGTTGAAATATTATATGTCAAAAACTTAATTGTAGCACTTAATTGTAGCACTGTCACCCTGTTGTCCTGTTGTTCATTGATTTGCTCTAGCGAGCACCATTTGAGACTTGTTCTTACTGTTTTTGGCATATCGAATACGCCACGGGTAGCTAGTCAGGCTGTGCCTTGCAGGCGAGATACATTTGGTACCTTGCCGGGCTCTCTGAGAGGGACAGGAATCGAACCTGGTTCCGCCGCGTGCAAGACAAATGCCCTACCTGCTGTGCTATCGCTCTAACCAAAAACTTAGCTTTCAATGACTTTGTAAATCACAGTTCTTTAATTAAAAAAAAATAATAATTGTTTTTTAAAAAAGAAAGGGAAGGAGTCAAAAACAGAGGTCAGGGCTTTGCTTGTTCTGGTAGTGAGGGGAAGTACGGTTCTACATCCAAAACACATATTCAATAACACTGAAAGCATAAGATGTAAACTACAACCTCAGAACTTTGTATTATTAGTGCCTGTCAAGGTGGCAGGTGGGGCAGGTGCAGAGGGGACTTGTGGAGGGGATGGATTATGGAAAATGGGTAGAGGGAAGTTGACACTAGTGGTGGAATTAGTGTTGAAATATTATTATTGATTATCACTTTACTATCCAAACATTTTGTAAATCATGATTCTTTAAATCAAAATAAATAAAATATTTTGACTATCCACTTCACTATATGATATATACACATACAAATATTCATAGGAGATATATATATATACTATCATCACTAGCATATATAAAATATATAGATTAAATTCACAATGAAATTCCAACTAATCATTGCAAAAAAAACACACAAAAATTCACTAACAGCAACAACAACAAAACTGAGCCAATTTTTGGCAAGGATTAAACAGATATTGTTAACTCCATATAAATTAGAAAGATAATTTTGATCATTATGGAAATATGTGAGCGTTTTATTTTTGTTTATCTGCATTTTTATTGAAGTAGTTGGATTTATACTGTTGATAATAATACTTTACATGCATGCATCAGACTAGCACCATAAGCATCACGTGAGGGCCCGTTTCTCTCCACCATTATTCAAAGGACCTCCCACGCTTTTTTTTTCTCCCTTCGTCATGTAAGTAAGCTCAGTCTACAAATAAAATCTTTAGTTTGGATGTCTTTGCCATTGTTGTTACCTTACTATGCTTGTCTTTTATCCCACAGATGACATTTATTTTGTTTCTTTTAATTGTGGAGGTGGTAAAAGCTACACATACACATATAGATGACTAGATCTAATCTTCTAAAATGCAACAAGTTCCTAAATCAATACCAAGTTGATAAAACATTTTTTCACAAAATATATTTGTTAGAAAAGATGAAGTCATGAACTTTGCATATAAGTGGATTAACATGGAAAGTATCATGCTAAGTGAAATGAGCCAGAAAGAGGGACAGGCATAGAAAGATTGCACTCATCTGTGGAATATAAAACAACAGAGTAGAAGACTAATACCCAAGAATAGTAGTATATAATACCAAGAGGTTGACTCCATAGCTTGGAAGCTGGCTGGTCTCACATGTTGGGGGAAAGTCATCCCAGATAGAGAGGGGAACACCAAGTAAAATGTGATTGGAGATCCTGCTCAGGGAAGGAGACGCGTGTTGAAAGTAGACTAGAGACTGAACACAATGGCCACTCAGTTCCCCTACTGTAAACCACAACACCCAAATGGAAATAGAGAGAACAAATTGGAATGCCCCTCTACAGAGGCAGGGTATGGCAGGGGGTATGAAATGGGGCGGGGGGGAGGGATACTGGGTTCATTGGTGGTGGAGAATGGACACTGGTGGAGGGATGGGCTCTCAAATATTGCATGAGGAAAAAGCAAGCACAAAAAGGTGTGAATCTGTAACTGTAACCTCACTGTGACTCACTACAAAAAAAATTAAAAAATTAAAATATATATACATATATTTGTCGCTTTTAAAGGTATAAAAAATCATTTTCAAAAAATTTGTTTCATTTTACAAAGTATATAAATTTAAAAATATCATGAACAACTATATGCTAATAAAATTTAAAATTTACCTGAACTAGATACATTCTACAAATGTAACTTTTATAAGGTGTGAAAAATTAAGAAATAAAAGAAAAATTTAATAGGTCTAGAAAATTGTAAAGTGTATTTTATCTTAAAAGAAGGAATTTTGGCTTTATCTTTGTAAATAATACATTAGATACTTTTCAACTAGTTGCACTAATAAGTAGAGGGCACATTTCTACACTACCAAATGCATCAGTATGTATAATTAATCAATTCATAAACCGTTATTTTTCTGAGAGCATAAAACATAAATCCATACAAATATTTTTCATGTGATGTTTGCATTCTTCCAGCTTTCTTTAAAGTATGAAAAAACAGTAAACAACAGACTGCCAGAAGTTAGTTAGGTTTTAGAAGCATGGAATTTTGTCCTACATCCTTCTGAAAAATCTAAAGGAGCTCGTATATTGAATTTGGATTTCTAACCTACTGGAGGCCTGCTGCTTTGATTCCCATATCCTGGATTTTAGTTATGACAGTTTTAGAAAAGTAATATAGATGTCTTTCTACCTAACAATTACAATGTTGTCTGTTTGTTTATCTAAGTTTCTGAGCTTCCTGCATTGACTAGAGGTCACCACCTTATCTAACTAACTTTCCAAGAATCAGCGTAGTATCATAAAAACACTCATTCTGGATAATTTTGTTCAATGTGAACCAAATCAATTAATTCTATCAAAATTTATATTTGATTATACCTATTCAATATATTTTGGCTCTCTTTACTTATCACATAGGGATATAGTAGCATGTTCTCTCAGTTCCAACCAGTTCCTAGTGGTAATATTGTTTTTTTTGTTGCTTTGTTTGTTTGTTTTGAGGGGAGTGGGGGACTTAGGTCCATACCAGAAGTGTTTAAGACTTATTTATGTATCTGTCTCAGGAATCACTCATAGGTAGTACTTGTAGACCATATAAGGTGCTCAGATCAAATCAGGCTCAGTCATGTGCAAGAAGGGCAGGTACTTGACATGTTTTAATATCTCCCCAAGCCATATAGCTTTCACTTTTTGTTAGATTGTTTTTTGTTTTTGCTTTTAGCAGTACCTAGTGACTTTCAGGAATTAGTCCTGCTTCTACTCTCAGGAGTTACTCATGGCAGTACTCAGAGGACTGTATGTGGTCTCAGGGATTTGAACGAAGGTTGGTGGGCTGCAAGAAAATACCCTCAATCCCTGCACTATCTCTTAAGTTTGATCTGCTTTTTACATCTTTTAACTCATATGTAAATAGGTTATTTTCTTTATAGGGGATCCAAACTGTGCCTGAATAAATTATATTTTAAGTTTTGTGAAACTAGTGGGAATAGGGTGAAAAGGTGGCAATCTCATTTTGTCATTTTGTCTTCAAAGGAAATAGTATTTTCCTATTTCTTTTATTTTGTTTTGTTTATTGTGGGGCTATGCCTGGCAATGCTCAGGAGTTACTCCTAGCTCTGCACTCAGCAATTACTCCTGGTGGTGCACCGGGGACCACATGAGCTCTTGGATATTGAACCCAGGTCATTGCATGCAAGGCAACCTCCTATCCTCTGTACTATGTCTCTGCCCCATAACATAATCATCATTTAAGCAACAAATTAGGTAAAGTGTCAGTAAAGTGTCATTGTCACTTTACCAGCCACACAACTCTTCAGAGCAACTGCAGAATCAATACTGTTTTTGAAAATGTGCTGGGACTTCCAACACTAAATCCCGATATTACATTATTTACCAAACATACAGCACATTTGCCAATGTTGATAAAAAAAAACAAATTTCTCCAGAGTTTTTCATTTAATAAACTTAAATGGTGATCCTTGTCCCTCAAAATAAGTTGCTTTCCCTTGCCGAAGATAATGATCCTTTAAAAGCTACCATGGAAATTCTGCTTTTCACCCATTACATATAATTAGGTGTTAAATCTTCCTCAGCCTTCCTTTTTCTTCAGCTGGTTGGATAGTATTCATCAATAATAATTGATTCTCAGAGTCACCATAATTTTTACTCATGAAATCCAAATTTATAATGTATTTCACCTCCCAAAGCATTTCATTTCACCAATACCCAGTCTTAGGTCACACTCTACTAAGGTATAGCAATTGGACCACGACAGATTTATAAAGCTCTCATGATTCCACGTTCAGTCATTTGATTCTTCTCTACAATACATAAGAAACAGAAAATGAAGTATCTTAATTTTATTTTGAGAAGCTGTTTCATAGGGTCTTTTATTGCCCCATTTGTTTGTAAACAGACTCTTAAATCCAGGTTTGTTTGAAAGTAGTTTAGTAGAAAACATTTTTTTTTTTTTTTTTTTTTTAGGAAACAATGTCTGTAAGGAGGCCAGTATAGTATGATTTGGCAGCTAGAAAAGTTGAACTTGTGTGAAGTGGACTGTAAACTCAGATGAGGCAATTCCCCTGGCAAAGATCAATCCAGGGAAAGTTGAATTGTGAACAGCCAATATTCCCAGGTGTTGGGAGAATGAGTGTTTTTATTTGATTTGAGTGCAATAGCATTACATCCACCACAAATATTTATATCTACTCCAGATTTTATTGCAAATGGAGCTTACATATGATTTTTATTTTGTTTTGATTGATTTTATTATACTTGTTGCTTCTAGTTTTGTAAGGAAAATTATTATAAAGCTATACTAACTGTAGAAGTCTTTTTTTTCCTCTGCAAGAGCTGCAGTTTTAGAAAGGATATTCTATAAGTTTCATTCATGTATTATCTTGAAAATTATTTGACAACAGTTTTTAACTCACAGGCATACCTCTGTACATGTAAATAATCCTGACATATAAGAGAGTAGATCCAAAATGAATCCAATCTCTTGAAAAACATGGTGTTAAATGTTGAATTGTTTCTTATAATACAGATGGAAAAATCATTCTGCTACATTTAAAATATAGAGTTGTTTTTGTTGGTGGATATGGCAGTGCTCAGTGCTTATTCCTGGCTTTGTGTTCAGAAGTATTCCTGGCTTTGCTTGTGGCACCATATGTGGTACCAGGGTCTGTAACATGCAAGGCAAGTAGCTGAACCTCTCTTGCTACATGTAGGAAAGGTGTTTTAACCTGCCGATCCAGCTTAAAATTTATTTTATAGATATAAATAATATAAAACAAAGCAAAAATATAGGCATTTGATTTGAGTGCAATAGCATTACATCCACCACAAATATTTATATCTACTCCAAATTTTATTGCAAATGGAGCTTACATATGATTTTTATTTTGTTTTGATTGATTTTATTATACTTGTTTAGGGGCCATGACTGGTGGTGTTCAGGGATTAATCCTGGCTCTGCACTCAGGAATCATCCCGGTCTCAGGGGACCATAAGAGCTGCCAGACCAGGAAGAAAACCCCAGCTGACCCTCATTGATTTGTTTGAGCGGGCACCAGTAACGTCTCTCATTGAGAGACTTATTGCTACTATTTTTGGCATATCCAATACGCACGAGTAGCTTGCCAGGCTCTGCCACGAGGGCTCAATACTCTCAGTAGCTTGCCAGGGTCTCCGAGAGGGGTGGAGGAAATGAATCGGCCATGTGAAAGGCGAACACCCAACTACTGTGCTATCAACTGACCCTGTGCAAAGCAAATATTCTACTTGCTCTATTATCTCATTGGCTACCAAAATATAACATTTTAATATAACTGTATATATTGCTAATATTCTGCTTTCATGTTAAATTAAGTAGGAATGAATTTGGTTAATTTTTTTCCCTTTACAAATCCGTTAAAATATCCTGAGCCTGGGGCTGGAGTGATAGCACAGCGGGTAGGGCATTTGCCTTGCACGCGGCCGACCCGGGTTAGATTCCCAGCATCCATGTGGTCCCCTGAGCATCGCCAGGGGTAATTCCTGAGTGCAGAGCCAGGAGTAACCCCTGTGCATCGCTGGGTGTGACCTAAAAAGAAAAATAATTTTCTGAGCCTATTAAGTCACAGGTTTATTAAGTGACGGTTTATTAAGTCATAGCATTATGTTGTGGTATATATACAAGCTTCTTTGTGATTATACATTAATCACAAAGAAGCTTGTATATATACAATACATAATACATAATAATACAATACAATACATAATACAATACATAATACATTATTCTTTGGCTATATAAATTTCCCCATGAGAAGATATATATATATATATATATTCAGTAAACACAAGGGAATAGATGAATGTTTTATCTTTGTTTTTATAGACACCTTTATAAAGAGTTCAGATGAACTTGAAAGCAGAAAGAATTAATGTTTGGATCTTGTAGGATTTTCTTTTGATTTATAAGAAATAACTGCAATTAATTCACACTATCTTTCTGTTATATAATCCTAACTTAACTTTGATTTTTTTTCTGACCTATTAAGGAAAAAATTCTTAAGATAAGCAACTTTACTTTCTAGGCACTTTTAAAGAAGAAGCTTTTAAAAATTACCTTCATAATTACATAATTATAGTTCATATTGATATCTAAAATATATTCAAGAAAGAACAAAAAATGAACTATATTTACACTCCATATAATGTTTGAATCTTAAAATATGATTATAGTTTTTAAAATTGTTTGATGATTACCTATGCTTCTAAACATGTATTTAGATAAATAAGACAAAATGACATCTGGGTAATAATTATATGAGCAAAGGTTAATATTTTCTATGATAGGTAAAAGTAAATAAATAAGGATTTTTTACATGTTATTTAGTATATTTTGAGTTATTATATGAATTCATTTGCTATTAATATTATATCCTAATTGAAATTTGAACAATAGTGGCACATATATGCATAAAAATGTAGGGATATTCAAGATATTTATTTAAAGGATTTGTTTCTGTCTGTTCACTAAGGGCTGGAGCGATAGCACAGCGGGTAGGCTGTTTGCCTTGTACATGGCCGACCCGGGTTGGATTTCTCTGTCCCTCTAGGAGAGCCTGGCAAGCTACCGAGAGTATCCCGCCCACATGGCAGAGCCTGGCAAACTCCCCGTGGTATATCCAATATGCTAAAAACAGTAACAAGTCTCAAAATGGAGACATCACTGGTGCCCGCTCCAGCAAATCGATGAACAACGGGACAACAGTGCTACAGTGCTGCAATTTCACTAAACTCTCAGAAACTTTTAAATATACACAAATTCTATCATCTATGGAATCATATTGTATTATTAGTTGGGTCATTTTACTGGTAAGTTGAATTATATTTTTTATAGAATTGCTAATAATGCATTTATTGTTATGGCTAATAAATCCATTTTAATCATTAAAGCATCAGTTAATTTTTTATTGTTGTGAAATTTACATAGCAAAAGTCAAATTGTTTATAAATGATTATAAAACTTTTAATGTTTATAGTATTATAAACCCACCAACTCTAGTTACAATATTTTTTGAGTGTAAATCTTAAAAATATTGTTTCTTTCTCTATTTTATGCACATCACCCAGATGCTTTACTTTTATTTTGTTGAAAATATTCTTATATTTGATTTTTAGCTTTTATATAATCCAAATTTTATTTAGAAATATAATTTATTTCTAAATATTGAAGATGATGAAACTAGAATTTTTACTATTTTTAACTAAATTACATGTATCCAATGAACATTCTTAATATAATTTTAAGTATTTCAATTTGTTAAAATTATTTTATCATGTCTCAGAATGGAGATGTTACTTTTGCCCGCTTGAACAAATCGATGAACAATGGGATGAAAATGACAGGTTACAATGACAGTGACAAATGTGATGTAATATATGTAGATAAGTCATACTCACTTAAACATCTCTACTCTGGTATCATTTCATACGGTTTTCTATTAATGTCAATTAAACACTGATGAGTTTGTCTCTACCATGCTTTAGTTCCACCCATTTTGTTTGCTTTCTATTATTTCATTTGAATATCTCCTATAGGTTTATTTACTGACTAATTCATCATATAGCAATGTATATTATATACCTCTTCTACTAGATTATCAAACTTATTGATATCTCTGTCTAATTTCTTGATGGTAATAACAACATCGAAAACAACTATGAGCCTGGTCCAGGTTCTTCTCTGTAAACTACTATGCTCGTGTCACAGAGGACAGAGAATTTTACATTAGTTTCTTCTCCCAATGTTGGAAAATTGCTTCTGTTACTTGGCATTCTACAGTGTTATGGCAATTAAAAGATGTTCAATGTTTAATTCTGGGTAAAACTCATGCCCTGTTCTCAAGAGAGGGACATTTTCAACAATCTCGATAACCTACTTTTCATCATTGGTAATTAAAATCTAATTTGTCTCTTGGCAGTCATTATAGAAAAAGTGCCTCCTATTCTTCTACTAGCCAGAAGAATGTTATAGCAATATTGGTATAGGATCTCTGGACCTATATTTTCTGTGTCTTTATTTCAGACCTATTTTCTGTGTCACCACTTCCATGAGTCGAAACCTGGTTTCCTCTAAACTTGTAGCATCTTTCATGTTCTTAAACAAAAGCAGATCCCTTTCTATCAGGTTCTTCACATGAAATCCGGTGATAATATTTTTCCTCCATTTGTTCATAGCTTTGATTCATGATAATTGAGGTTCTATCTTAGTCTTTAGTATGTTCTTAAACAAAAGTGGATCCCTTTCTTTTTATATGAACTACTCAGTGCTTACTTTACAATTTGTGCACTTTTTTTGTAATATTTCTGTGAATACCATGCAGATACATCAAGAGAGAAGATTAATCATTTTGCCTCTATGGCTCTAAGTGCTTCTAATCTCTATAAGCCAAAATTTAACAACTGATAAAATTTTTAACTAGATTGTTTCATCTATTTTATTATATACAGAACTTCTTTGCATGATTTGTCACAAGTGAACGAGCAATTTTTTATTCTGACAACATCTAGAGACATTCCTTGGTTATATACTAGTAAGTTTCCCAGCAACTCTAATGGACTCCAGAAATTTATTCAACATAATTGCACATATATATTAATCTATATATACCTTAAACCACTACACTAAGGAAATAACCATTTTTAGCTTGATGAACTTAAGCATAAATATAATAAACTGTTTGATATTAAGTTTTCTCATTATATAAAAATTTAGGTATTAAACATCAATGTGGTCATGCTTCAATATATTTGCTACTTAAACATGTTTTGAATACATATACTTGTAAAATATCTATCA
Organism: Sorex araneus; assembly: GCF_027595985.1. Taxonomy (NCBI): domain Eukaryota; kingdom Metazoa; phylum Chordata; class Mammalia; order Eulipotyphla; family Soricidae; genus Sorex; species Sorex araneus. The sequence goes on along the minus strand of NC_073303.1, from coordinate 172,403,662 downwards.
TCATTTTTTTAATTTTGAAATAATTTTGTCTTCAGATTATTGTTTAAAAGAACTTATATAGTTTTCTTAAAATTATTTATAATCATCTCTTGTCTTCTGTTTTAAGTAAATATATTCTACATGTTTCTACTCTCATATATATTTGTATCATCTTTTTGCTTCTATGCTAATATAATATCTATTTTCTATTCTGCTTTGTCTGATGTTTCAGTAGTATCTGGTTATAAATTTAACTTATATTAATAAATTATAGAATTTGAATTTCTATATATTTCTTACATTTTATTTATTATTTTCCTAACATTATCACAATAGCATAAATTTCTCTATTAATTCAAATTTTATTAACTACATGGATAGTTACATATCTTTTTTGTTCATTTCCTAACATTTTATTTTATTTTAAATATATTCTTTAGGAATAATTATATAAACATGAGGGTGGACTGATTGTAGTGTTTAATGGAGCATATCTTTTTAAAATTGTTTTATTTTTTTAAATGAATTTTAGTTTCACTAGAAATAGGACATATTTCACTGACAATAAATTAAAATTGATCATATTAATTTTCAATAAACATTAGTGAATAATAATACTAAGAGGATATACCATAATTTTTAAAGTTACTATTATTTACTCTCTTTTGATTCTTCTATTATCATAAATGTTTCCCAAGTGATCATTAATAACAAGACAATGTGGGTCATATATTTCAAGAGGAGTCAAACTTGGTGAGAAAAGATCAAGTCAGACAAAACTACAGACATTAGAAACTATGACTATAAAATTAGGTCATAGTTGCTGCAAGACATTATTCAACTTTTGTGTTTCAGGAAATTGAATGCAGGGCTTCAAATATTTATAAATGCACTCTGCCACTAAGTCACATTCTCTGTCCACAAGGCATCATAGTATGTTTTTGTTTTCACATCTGACTTTTCAGTTAATACATATAAGAAAAGAAAGAAAAAACAATATTAGCTATTATTGACAGAGTATTTGGTATTTATTTTGAAGGCTACAGAGAATGAGTAAATGATTGCAAAACATAATAAATTTATTTTCAAATAAATTCAGAAATTTTACCAATATATAGTTTTTTTCTGAGATCCGTTATCCTTAGAAAATTATTTTTCTGTCAACGAAGACAAAATATAACTATCTCATTTTTAAAAATAATTGAATTTTTGGGGTGTATTCCTTATGGCAAATTCTTTTCACTACATACACACATATGCATTCAAACAAATACACAGACATAAATTTGCAGGTGACAATTATTTCAAAAAATACTTTTTTATAGAATTATATTGCTGGGGATTGGAGAGATAGTACAATTGGGAACTCATTTGTCTTGCATGAAACTATATTTATCCCCTGTATCCCATTTGGTTTTCCTGGATCCCTATCAGAAACAATTCCTGAGTGCAGAGCCAGGAGTAATCTACAACCACAGCCAGGTGTGGCCCCCAAATATCAAAAACTTATATTATGAATTATCATTATGAGAGAGAATGAAAGGAAAAGAAAAAGGGGACAGAAAGGAAAGGAAAGGGAAGGGAAAGGAGGGGCGAGGAGTGAAGGGAGAGGAGAAGAGGGGAAGAAAGAAAAGGAAAAAAAGAACAAATATCAGCATGAAATAAGATTAAGGTTCATGTCATTTGATTTTCTTTATGTTATGGTCTAGTGTCTCAGGAAGACTAATTTTAAAGTAATAGCATAAATAATGGTAATAATAGTCTACCTTTTTATTTGTTTCTAAATTGGAGGGGCTGGGCTACCTTTGCCATGCCAGTGTCCTGGCTGTATGTTCAGGGATCATAGTGCTTAGGTGAAGTACGTACAGTGCCTGACATCAGTCTGGGCTTTGAAATATTTCAGACACATGCTTCACCCCCTCTTTGATCTCTTTGGCCTCAATCGAGCTTTATAGAAGCTCTCTCTAAAAATGATTGCTACAAATTCTGCTACTCTATTCAAGCTAAAAGTCAAAATATTGTTTTCTTTGTTTATTTCAGATAAAATTCCTCTCTGTGTTGGAAATGATCTTTATCTTCATGTGGCAATTTAACTTTAAAAATCATTTTTGGGATTATTGAGGTTTCATGACAACTTATCAGGCTGCATTTTTTTTTAACTTTCCTTGGATATCGAAAAGTGCTTTGTATGGAAGAAAATGCAACTTTTTAAAGAATTCTGGCAATAGCAATAATATTTTCCAATATTTCCTCTTTTTGAGTAGGGTGTGACTCCTAGGCAGTGGTCTGAAAGCCCTGGAACCTCATGGCAATTCTCTGTGATCTAGGTCAAAAGTTATCATTTTTAATATTTTGATTGATTTGCAATATATTTATTCCCCTCTTTTTGGATTGCTACATAGCTTATTTTATTTCTTCAGTTTTTTTTATTTCTTTTAGGAGGTATACTCTCTATATGAATTTCATCATTGCCAATGTGAAATTCTAAGCATGGTTCAAACTTTCATTTTATTTATTTTTTTTTATTGAATCACCATGTGGAAAGTTACATAGTTCTCAGGGTTATGTCAGTTATACAATACTCAAACACCCTTCCCTTTACCAGTGCCCATATTCCAACCACCCCAGTATGCCTCCCAACCCCCGCCCCCACCCATCCCCCCAGTCTCCCCCTTGTAAGTGATAAGTTTCATTTTGATTACTCTTTATCTTGATTACATTCCATGTTTCAACTCATAACTCACTATTGTTGCTGGAGTTTCCGCCCCCCCCCAAAAAAAAAAAAGGCAGTCCTACTGCCAAGGAAGCATTTGATAGTTTTCCATTGCTGAGAATGTAGAGATATTAAGTCCCACTGTTTGTTACATAACTTTTCTTCATTCATTTTTCTTGTTCCCCCTCCTTCCCGCGCCACCAAGTTTATGCCTGCTTAGTAATCTTCATAATATGATTGTCGCCACGCTGCCTGACAAAGGGAGAAGAAACCTAGAAAGATGGTTATTTCCCGTCATCAGCCGGCGTGGGGCTATAGCTTAGTTGATAGTCTAGCAGCATGTCTGCAAGCAGTTTCTGGAACCAATAGTAGTGCGCTGGTATCGACCCCGGCTCCACCAGCGTCCCGCTGTTCCATGTATATAATTTCTTTTTTTTTCTCATATCCCATTCCCACGCCACCAGGTTCGTGTATGCTTAATGGATATCATAATATGGCTTACGCCACGCCACATTTCTTCCCGAGAAAGAAACATTTCTTCCCGTCAGCTGGCGTGGGGTTGTAGCTTAGTTCAGTCTAGAGAGATGGCTACCACTATGATTGCCTTCAATATTTCAACAAAAGACTTACTATTCTTGTTAGGGTTATCCCCCCAAAGTCCAACCCATTACAAAGGAACCATTTCATATTGCTGATGATTAGATGACATTAGGTTTTGGGTTTCTGTATAAAGTCCATGGAAAATTCTGCCAGAAATTCTATCACTACAATCTTTTACCCTTTTATGGTACTCATAAGATGGGAAAACCTAGAGAAATACCGGGTCCCCGCTGGGGCAGCCTGGCAGAAACGCTCAGTTCACATACTGCAAGTTGTTCAGTGGGCAGCTGGTGTCCAAAGTAGCTCTTTTGGGCTCCTCGGTCATGCTGGAGTGCCGGCAGCATTGAGTGGGGAGTCCACATGGTTCCACTGTCCTTAAGTGTCGGCGGTGGCCGGAGACCGGTACTTCTCCGCCCCGCGATGTCCCACCAGCTGCGCTGCGCATTTGGGTCTGTGTCTCCATTGTGTGCTCAAAGAAAAGGGGTGGAGGCTGTGCTGTGCCCAGGAAGGAGGGGTTGAGAGAGAGAGAGATGAAAAAAAAATGAGAAATACCGGGCCCCCTCTGGAACAGCCTGGCGGAAACGCTCACAAACTTTCATTTTAAAACATGACTAGAGTGATATAATGTCTATTATATTAGAGACTGTGATTTGTATCTATGTGTGTGATTGAATAAGCATTGCAGTATTTTGTAAGAGCGTTAAAACATTTAAAAAAATCAGCTGATAGAAATGATTGCCATTTTAAGATAACACACACATATACACACACAGAAGGACAAAGCCAGTAGCTACATAAAGACAACAGAAAAGTTTGGCAAGATAACTCGAAACCACAGATGGCTATGGAGGTGGCAGTCTCTCGGCAGCAGAAACAGATTTTCCTGAGAAAACATTTCATAAAAACTTTAGTTTGAACCAGTCTGTTCTAACATATTGAGGAAAATAATCATCTAAAAAATCTTTCCTAGCAGTCAGTAGAAATTGGAGATTGATAATGTGTTGCATATACTTTAAATAGATGAATACAGTTGGACCAGATATATCATACAGCACAGCTTAGGTTACTGGGCGTATCAGGACCTGAATTGTTGGAGTCTCAGCAGCCAGCGTGAGATTTTGACCAAATCCCCTGCCCCTGGAAGCAAGAACGGGCTCTGTTCACAGGGGCCCAGGGGCTTTCCCCAACACTGGTTGAGGAGAAAACGGGATGAGGGACGTGACAGTTACCATCTGCCCGTGCTGATACACCCGTCCCTAAGAGTGGGAAATGTAAATCATTAACTGACAACTCTACTGAGCCTGATGAGGTGAACGTGCTATGCGTGTGCAATGCCTCCCAAATGTACGTATAAAAACCCGTGTGAGAGCCAATATATGGATTGCTGATTGACCACCAGCTTTCCCCCCTCTGCGTGGTTCTTTCTCTGAGGCAGCTGGACTCCACGGTGCGCAGAGGACCAGGGAAGAGGCTTCTTCCCTACCCACTCCCTCTTCTATAGGGAGTAAATCCGGCGACCTCGGGGGATCATACTCCAGTGTGGCAGGGTCATCTGGCCAGGACCCTGACATTGAACCACAGGACATTCTTTGGTAGTAGCATTGAATTATTGGTTTTGTCAGTTCAGAAGCCCTGGAAAGGATGTCTGGCCAATCTGATCACCTCTTGGGAGACCCACTTCACCTGCTCCAAGAGAGATTAATGAACTCGTTATATAGCCATTCCTTTCATACTAATTATATCAGTATAACCGATTGTATACAAAACTACCAAAATCAGTGGTTGTATAAGTCACTTTTATAATCGCATTGCATTTGCATTTAACGTAAGCACACCCTTCAATACACAGTTAATCATTTTTAGAGATCTACAATATCAGTATAATGTAAACGTCATAAAATTCTTGTAGTTGTTATATTGTACTTTTTAGAAATAATTATAAGAAATGAAGCTGGCATGTTCAATGCATAGACAAATACTATATGCTCACTTCACAGTGCATATTTTTATCTGCAGTAAAATCAGCTGATTCCCTTTACAACAGGTGAACTAGAACGAGCTAGAGAAAACAAATATAGTACCTTCATATATTTCATAATGTAAATTTTTTCTATCAGGTCATAATGTACATTTTTTCTATCAGATCTACCATCTTTATTTTCACTCTTTTGCAGTTCCTTAAAAATTAAGTAACTTGGGGCTGGAGAGATAGCACAGCGGGTAGAGTGTGTGCCTTGCACCCAGCCGACCCTGGTTCGATTCCCAGCATCCCATATGGTCCTCGAACACCACCAGGAGTAATTCCTGAGTGCATGAGTAAGGAGTAACCCCTGTGCAACACCAGGTGTGACCCAAAAAGAAAAAAAATAAGAAACTTTAAAATTGAAGAAATACTTATACATTTTAAACAACAAATTTCCCGTCAACAAAGACTTGTTCATACTTTACGGGTTAGACAGTGGCAATTAAGATTGTAATCAAAACAATCAAGCACATTGACTTCACTAGAAAAGCAAAAGTAAGATTAATTTAAACTAAAGAGAACTGGTATTTCTTATAAAACATATATGGTTTGGACAGAGAGATAGAACAGGCACCAAGTGGTGCTCAGGATGCTCAAGGGCCCCTCTAAGAGTTCCCAGTCAGCCTTTCCTGCAGTTCAAAAATCAGTGCCTCAAGATGCAGTGTTGGGGCTGGAGCGATAGTACAGCAGGTTGGGCATTTGCCTTGCACACGACCGACCCAGGTTCAATTCCCAGAATCCCATATGGTCCCCCAACACCACCAGGAGGAATTCTTGAGTGCATGAGCCAGATGTAACCCCTGTGCATCGCCGGGTGTGACCTCCCCCCCGCAAAAAATGCAGAGCTGCTGAGGCCTTGCAGTGCCAGAGATTAATTAGCTTGGCTAACCTGGAGTTGCTGAGATCGTCCAGGAACGCCATGTGCTGACGGGGCTTTACAGGGTGAGGAGGAGCTATATTGAGTTCAGGCAAGCATCAAGTGAAGTTTCCAGTGCACGCTCATCATTAGCAGTACGCATTGACTAGCATGCTATCTCTCTGCCCTTCTTTCAAAAATATTCTCCTTACATGAGGAGTAAACTTGTGGATTTATGCTGTCGCTTTGGAAGGTGGAACACTTCTTGCAAGTACAAATTAATTACTGAAGGTATTTGATTGTACTTTGTTATTTCATAATAGAGACAATTCACAATAAAGCTTTTACAATAATAATTAAGTCATTAAATATATACTTATTTAATTTATATATTATTAATTATGATTTATATATTTTATTAATAAAGTTTTGACTGACAGATCTTTAATATTATGCAGAAAACTGCTTCATTTTTGATAGGTGCATACCATATTACTTGCCTGATAACAGTGATTGCAGAGAAAGAATTTGATTTCACCTGAAATTCCAAATTCTTCGCATGTATAATAATAATAATCATTTATGTATTTAAGTCACATGAATATCATACTAAATGTATACTACATAGTATATCATTATATTATTAGTGTTAATACTTATATGATATATTATATGATTATATATTTATAATTACAAATATGAATTATATTAAATTTAATGTATATATTAAATTTTCTATGGACTTTTAAATAATTATATATAATATATAATTCACTGTATCACTGTCATCCCGTTGTTTCTCTATTTACTTGAGTGGGCACCAGTAACGTCTCTATTCCTCCCAGCCCTGAGATTTTAGCAGCCTCTCTTCATTTGGAGAGAGTATTTTCCAATGATTGAAGGCTCTTCCAGAGCCAGGGGAATGAAACCTGTCGTTACTTTTTTGTCATAAGGAATACGCCACGAGTAACTTGCCAGGCTCTGCCCGTGCAGGTGGGATACTCTTGGTAGCTTGCCGGACTCTTCGAGATGTATGTGTGTGTATATATATCTATCTACCTGTATATATATGCTTATATATTTTATATATATTTATATATATATTTCTGTATGATTTGTTGCCTACTATCTGAACTCCATCAAATATGGTCTGATAATTTTAGAGAATGGGTAGGAAGTGCCTTATAGAATGGGTAGGAAGTGTCTTATAAAGTGGAGCGTGGTGGTGGTTGGGTAGTGGAGATCAGCTGCTGGAGCTAGGTCCATTGGGGTGGGGAGGGTTCTCACCCACCCTCTCTGGGGTGCTCCAAGTTAAAACAGTCTGGAGCAGAGTCCGGATATATAAATACAATATATAACAATATTTACTATGGGTATTACATTTATATAGTTAAACATTTGTTTGTATTACATAACTTTTAGAAACAAAGTATTTGGACATATACAAATTCTTGCATGTAATCAACAAAATGATTCAGTGTTACCTGGCAAGTTAGTTAGAGACTGAGGTTAGATTTTTTATCTCTCTCTCTCTCTCTCTCTCTCTCTCTCTCTCTCTCTTTTAATGTAGGAGTAGTGCTATTTATTCAGCCATTGATTAAGGTGATTGAATTGGGCATGAACTCCATCTTACTTTAAAAAAATAATAATTGGATATCTGTGAGATAGACCATTACAAAGCTGTACATAATTGGGTTTGAGTCATAAAATGATCCAGCACCCATCCATCCATCAGTGTACATTTCCCACCACCAATGTCCCCCATTTCCCCACCACCATCCTCCAACTCCCAACCCTCAACCCCCACCCTCCCTCTATGGCAGAGACTTTCTTTCTTGCTCTCTTTCTCCTTTGCTTTTTATGCATTATGGTTTGCAATACAGCTGCTAAGAGCTCATGGTGTTTGTTTAGGCCATTCGGTACTTTTTTTCTTTTTTTTCTTTTTAAGTTTTTATTTTATTGAATCATCATGAAAAAGAAAATACAAGGCTTTCAGGTTCAAGTCTCAGTCATATAATCATTGAGCCCACATCCCTTCACCAGTGCACATGTTCTACCACCAAGGACCCCAAAATACCCCCTCCCACCCAGCCCCCACCTAAGTAGCTAATGATCTTCACTTTATTCTCTCTATACTTTGAATACATTCCAAATTTCAATAGAGAACTCACTATTATTGTTTGGAATTTCCCCCCAACAATCAGGCCTGCTGAAAAGGCATCATTTAATAATTTCTTTTCATTGCTGAGAATGAAGACTCTATGAGCTCGCAGCCACGTGGTTTTGGAATTTCTGATATTTTAGCTCAGTTCACCGTCTAGATGCATTTTTGTAAGAAGCCACTCTGGGTGACAAAATGGATTAAAAGACCTCTCCGATCATAGTCTTCAGGAGCAGAGGTTTCCATTTTGCGCTTGGCAGCTCTGGATCTTATCTAGGCAGAGGGCGTGTGGGTAATGCCCCCTTCCCATGATCACCTATGAGCCACAAAACTGCAAAATTCATACCTCTGGGTTGAGAGTCTTAGAAGGTGGCTCTCGTTATGTGGATGTTGCTGCCACCGCCATTTTCCGCACAGAAAAACAGGGTGGAGAGAAAAAATCCATCCCCAGGCGGCACGGAGCTGTAGCACAGCTCACAGTCTAGATGCATTTCTCTAAAAAGCCACTCTGGTTGCCAAAATGGGTTAGAAGACCTCTCAGATCATAGTCTTTAGGAGCAGATGGTCCCCATTCAGAATTTTTATCAGGATGGGAAGGCTGGAGTAGCTTTTCAATTGAGTAGAAGCTTTGGGGTGTAGATGTGACTGCCAAGGCTTCCGGAAGTACAGGATGGTGGGAGGAAGTAGCCCATCCTGACCCCCAAGGAAGCCTGGAGATTTCAGTCACAAGACCCCGAAAACCAAAATTTTCAGCATATTATATCTTGGTGAGTTACAAACTGAGATGATAGAGTCAGGCTGGAGGTATGGGAGCAATTTTGGATTGTGGAAGCAAGAGGCTGCAGGGGTTATGCTTGGGTGGGTTGCCAGTCAACCCACCCCCCTCTAATTTACCCCACTTTGTTCATCCATGCACGGGTCCGAGATTAACAGTGGCTTTGGATAACTTTTGAGATTTTTCTATGGACTTCTAAAATAAGGCCAATAAATGAGATTGTATAGCTGAATTGGAGGTGGTTTGTGGGCATGGCTCAAACTTACCTAAGTTTGGCCATTTAATTGCTTGGTAATCTTGATCCCAAGTTGATGCAGTCTGGCCAAAGTCACAGTGGCAATTTTGGGGTGTCAGGAAGCTTGAAGACACCATCAGAACTGCTGGTGCACTCTCTTCACTGGTACAGGATGACCTCTTGGTGACATCATATCTCCAGATTTCTTCTTTGTAATGTTAATTTTATATTTTAGCCAACCAAGAAAATAAAATGTCTAATCCTCTGTCTGCTAGTAATTTTGCTATTGGTGAGGATAGTGTTTAAAATAAAATTTATTCTCCAAAATAAAATGATCTGAGGAAAAAAAACAATGTAACTTTTGTTTGCATTGAGCATGATTTGGTACCAAAAAAAAGGAGAAAAAACATCTTTCAAGGGGTATAGTTGAAAACTGTAAAATGATTAAGAAATTACTATATTCAGCAAATTAATTACTAATTAAATTATATGGGTATGTTTTTAAATAATAAATAAATAGATTTTGTCATTATTTTTAATTCAAAATTGTATTGTTCTGTACAGAGAACTTTCATTTGCTTTAAATAAATAAATATTTACAAAATATATTGACAAAAATCTATAGCAGTAATTATGTATTTTAATATTCTATAACTTCTTTCTTAATAACAATTATCAATTTGAATCTCAATAACCTAAAGTAATAATTCACACCCCAATGTCTTTTATATTGAACTTCGAGAACATGACAAGGGAGCCAAAATAAATGTTTTCTTTGAAACTGCTCTTCTCCATATGCTTTTTTTTCCCCTAGATTTAAATTTTGGTTGTTAGGATTATTTTATGTTCCCAGGGTTTCATGAACTATTGCATAATTCCAATCAATCTTAAATGACTAATATTTATAAGCCTCTCTATACAGGAAATCTTGTCAAAAGAAATCATTTTATTGTAATAAAAAAGACAAACAGAAAATAAAATGATCACAAATTTATGTTGAAAACTCTTATCCCGAGTAATTCATCAAACTGCTTAGAACTTTCATTCCCATAGTATTAACCTAAATATAATTACTCCTTATGTTGTTAGGATCACTTAGTATCTTATTCCACTCTGCAATGTATTTGAAATTTCAATTATTTGCTATAACATAATGTGATTGCTAAATTTAGTTTGCTATAAGTAATTTTTGAATTAATACATCAGATTACTTAAGATTCCACAGACTGCATTATTTTTCAGGTCAGCTTAAGTACCTTAAACAGAATCCACCAAAGTCATAGAATCAAATAATGACTAGGACATAACTGCACGAACTCATAAGTTAGGGAACAATGTAACTGAGATGGTAAGCACTGAAACAGAGCAAAACAATACAAAGAAAGAATGAGTAAAGCTCATCTAGGAGCAAACTCGGCTAAACTACCAAAAAATAGTGCTGTACTCAAGAATAACAACCCTAGGGAAAGTTCAGAGGCTTTTAACAAAATCTAGTCCAAGTTCCCTCACCTATAAATGATATTAGTCTTTTCACTACCATCTGTGAACTGTCTGGCCATACAATGAAAAAGCCAGGCATTGCCAGACCGGGTTAATTTGAGGGGAAAAAAATCAGTGTGATACTTTCATTAGACTGTTCTCTCATTTTGTTTTTCAAAGTAAAATTATGGAAAAATTCAATCCCAGTTGTAACTGAAAATGTTTCATTATATAATCTGCTACTGTATAGATATATGTTATTATATCCAATATATCACAGTATTCTTTTAAGGGATTGGATTCCAGGAAGTTGAAATTTGTAACTCATGAAATAAGGAATATTTAATGTGAACCACATAATCACCATTTCTTCAAAATACATTAAGGTAGAGTCCAAAAAATAATGGTGGTTTCCTGAAAAAAAAAATCAGATCAGCAGAAGCACCTGAAATCTTTAAAATAGAGGTCTAAAGAGAACATTTGTATGCAAGTGGGCATTATCAAAAATCGCTGTAAGAGTTATCCCATGACTATTTGGTGACAGCTAAGCAAGATATGCATAGGACAAAATCTCAGGTTTATCAGAGAGGGGATTTAACAAACTTGAAACAAGTTTGAGAGATAAACAAATACATTAGTAGACAAATAGTGCTGGTGGATTTTGCATTATTTGCATTCAGAATAACTCCTTAGCAAACTTGAAGGCTTGGTTTTAGGAAATCCATATATTTGGGTTTTAGGAGACCCCTCAAAAATCTGTAAATGCTTAAGTCCTTTATGTAAAATGGTGTAGTATGTATGTATAAACTGTACATCTTCCAATATACTTTAAATCATTTCTAGATTAGAAATAACCTATAAACTTATAGTGCTACATCAGTACTTGTTTCACTATATTGTTTCAAAAAATGTTGGGAAAAATGTACAAATTCCCTACATATGAAAGTGTCATGTAACTATTTAATATGCACTTTATATTTGAAATTGATTGAATCCAATAATGTAGAACCTACAAATAAAGAGAGTTAGGTAACTATTATCATACAAGATGTAAGGCTGAAACACTGAAATTTTATGATACTCACTATGGACACCCATGAGAGCAATTTATCTTCTGGACATGTTCTACAGAAATTGAAAAAACAAACATAGAAAACAAGATTTGACCAGCCTGTAGTTTAAGTCACACCAAAGTAGACACACTTTGGGATATCAAAGTAGATAGGGCCGATAGCTCAATATGTCTGCCATAACACATCTGCCTTAACAAATTCTAAATTGAAGTAATAAAAATTAAGATTGTAAGTTTATAATCCAATTCTCAATTCTAACAACATTAACACATGTGCCATCGAAAGGTGACATTTGTCACAGAAAGATGGCATAGCCCAGATTTCTTTAACTGCAATTAATGATTTAAAATGTTCAATAAAAATATCAGGCAATTGGTGCCTGAGAGATAGCTCTAATAGTAAAAAAAAATAAAAAAGAATTGAGCTGTGTAAGTCCCTGAGTGCAACCCCTGCAATTATATATTTGCCCTGCACAATGAGCAGAGATTCAGTTGAAAGTCCACATTATAGGATCAAGAATCACTTAAAAGAACTCTGCCACTTTGGGGCACAACTGGGTGTGGCCTTTATAAACAAATAAAATGAACACAATTAATATACATTTTAAAATACATATTTTTTTTAATTAAGAAGAAATCTTAATTTTAAGACAGGTAGTTTTGTTTTCCCTGGGCAGAATAGATAGAAAACCATATGTACACAAACCATAAACACAAAATAACAAAGGGAAAAATGTTAAAAGATGTTTTAGTAGTGATTTGGTGTATAGCTCAAAAGCAGTGTGTGTTTTGCATGTATGAGGACAAAAGTTTAATATATAGTACTGGACAGAAAAAAATATACAACCAAAAAATTGTCAGAGTGAGGGAATTAAATACACACACACACATACACACACATGCACACTCATGCACACATGCAACATGCTAATGATCAATCATCAGAAATAATAGGGGCTGATGAGTAGAGAGAATAATAGCACTGAATATTACTATAAAGTAACAACACAATAAAAAACTTTCTTCAATCAGCTCAAATGTTCTACATACATTGTCATGTGTTTAAATGACTAATTTAAAACATTTTTTCACAATGTTATAATATGTAACTGGATGCATACACTCCTTCATTATCACTAGCTTGCTTAAATGTAGAAATTTAAATACACCATTACAATTCAAAGTCAATGTAAAGATTTTAGGGTGTGATATTATTCCAGTCATGTGTGCTAGGTAGTCCCCTAGTCATTCCCTCAGTGCTGGAAGGCGTTTTATACCATATCTATGGACCTTGTGATTCTCCAAGCATATTTTGTGTCCTTGATTGTTTGGACACAACTTCTCTTATCCTAGTCTATTCTGAAATCAATCTCTCATATTATGTTTACTTGGAAAATTACTCAAAGTATTATGAAGTATAAAGTACGAGACTAGAAACACTCTAGCTAAAGTATCTTATTTTTTTTCTTTTTTTCTTTTTTGGGTAATACCTGGCAATGCACAGGGGTTACTCCTGGTTCTGCACTCAGAAATTACTCCTGGCGGTGCTCAGGGGACCATATGGGATACTGGGGATTGAACCCGGGCCGGCCTCCTGCAAGGTAAATGCCCTACCCACTGTGCTATCCCTCCAGCCCCAAGCTAGCTAAAGTATCTTAATCCATCAAAAGTTTAACATTTTCTCATGCAAATTGTGCTACTTTTTGAAAAAAATTTCCCCAGTGTAGGATAACATCAGGTTTGTCCTTTCAGCCTTGCCACAAGGAACTTAGTTTACCTTAGAGCAATGGCCTTTCTGTATGGACACAGGAAGACAGTTAATATGATGGTTTGTAAATTGGGAGCTGATTGACTCCAATAATATTTATTCCTGTGTATCTGCTTTTTCGACTCAGTTGCCCTTAGTTCCTAGCACTCCAAAAGCAAGGTCCCAATGAGGGACAGAATGGACCCAACACAAGCTGTGAGCTACCCTGGCATCAAACTGGACCAGGCCAAAGTTCCACAATACTCAACTATAAGTTGAGAGCATGGTCATATACAAATACTGTCATGATCCAAAAGTAATGATGAGACTAGGACCTGCTGCGGTTAGGAAGACTAACCTGGCCTGAGGACTGTGGTCTGGAATATATAGTGAGATGTCCTCAGAAAGAACCAAATTTTAAGTTTGATACATCTCTTACTGTGCTCATACAGAATGACATTGCTAGAAATATTTGAAGTAGATTTACTACAACTATTTAAGTGGATTAATAACTGAGGAAGGAAGAAAGGGACACACCCTGACACATCCTTGTTTGGAACCCCACCCTTGAGTGGATCTCTGAAGTAATCTCCTTAGATGAGAATTTGTTAATCTCCTGGAGAAATGGTCCTACCCTTCTTTGTTGATTTGTTAATGTTCAACCCACCTTTGTAAACTAAGACTGTTGGGGAAGACACAGAAGCGAGAAAACAGTAGAGACAGAAAAGTCAACAGGACACAGACAGAGGCAGCAGGACACAGACAGAAGAAGGAACAACACAATAGGAGAGGACCGAGGCAAGACAGAAGCAAGGATAAGAGACAGAAGCGACAGAAGCGGACAGAGAAGATACAGAAGCAAGAGAGAAGACACAGAAGCAGAGACAGAAAGAGGTTGGAAGAGAGCAGAGACTACAGAGACAGAGACAGAGATAGAGAGACAGACAGAAGAGAGCATAGGGTCACACACAGAAGCAGAGCACAAGGAGGAGCCACCCCGATCCAGTCTAAACACAGCAGCTTGAGAACTTCGAGAACTTCGAATCTGAGTGGCGAATTCGAGTGGCGTGCTCTAGAGAGGATGCCCCAGAGCCTGAGAACAAAACAACACAACAAACATCACATCGCACCCTCCTATGAGCAGGAATTCTTGTAATTTTTTACACCCAGGGAAGCAAGTAACATGCTTTCTTTCTAATTAATTGATATAATTTAATAGATTAATACATTTTTTAACCTATTAAATTATATCTGAGCAGACAGATTGTGCAACAGTTAGGGTGCTCGTATTTAAGTTGTCTGGGACGACATGTGGGCTCCAAGCACCAACATGAGTAACTCATGTTCACAGAGTCAGGAGTTGGCCCTGAGCATGGCTGCGTGTATCCTCACTCCAAAAACACAAAGATGTTTAAAATAGAGTAAATAAAATTGCTGACAATATAAAGGTATTTGGGCTGCAGTGATAGCACAGTGGGTAGGGCATTTGCCTTGCACATGGCTGACCCGGGTTTGATTCTTTCGTCCCTCTCAGAGAGCCCGGCAAACTACCAAGAGTACCCCGCCTTTGCAGCAGAGGCTGGCAAGTTCCCTGTGGAGTATTTGATATGCCAAAAATAGTAACAACAAGTCTCACAATGGATATATTACTGCTGCCTGCTCGAGCAAATGGATGAACAATGGGACGACAGTGATACAGTGATACAGTGCTATAAAGGTATTTAAATGTATGGTAAATATTGGGAAATTTCAGAGTTTATAATCATATTTAATAATATTAGTGATATAGCAGGTGATATCATTACAAGAATACATGTCAGACATTTAGCACACTGTTATACTTCTAAAGGAACAAAATATAAAATAGTATTGAATAATTCATAGAAAGTTCACTATGAAGAGACAAAAACGTGGTGGACACTATTTCTCTAAGGATCAGTTTTCAAGAGTCTTTAAATATATATGTATATATGTGCGAAAATAATGTATGTGTATCCAAATATATACACATGTGTACATATATATATGTGGATATACATAGATGTGTATATATGTACGTGTGTGTGTGTGTGTGTGTGTGTGTGTGTGTGTGTGTGTGGTATAGGGACCACTCCTGGGATACTCAGGGCTTACTACTGGCTCTACATTTGAAATTATTTCTGATAGTGCTCAAGAGATAACATGGGTGCAGGACATGGAACCACATCAGCCTTGTGGAAGGCACGTGCCTTCCCAGCCATCTCATTGCCTCCCTTTTAATAAGTCCGTGGCCTTTTCCATTTGTTTAGTTAAAAGCTTCCTGATATGTGTAAAGTTGGAGTAGAATACAGTATCAGTTACTGGAAATAAGTTTAAATTATTTTCTTTAGTATTTATATTTACCCAAAGATTTATTTTCTTCCTTAGATATGTGTGCGTACCAAAAGAGTAAGAGCAATATCTCTGGGGGGGGGGGGCGATATATGTCAGTGATTTTCTTCTAGAGACTCTTGGGAGTGTGTCGGGCCAGAACATGTTACTATAAAGAATACTTATGCCATTATCTTACCTTCACAAAAATCAAATTTCTCTATATTTTTTGATATTTTTAAATTTTGGAGGGGGCCATTGAGGGTCATATCTGGTGGTGCTCAAGGATTATTCCTGTCTCTGCACTCAGAATCTCTCCTAGTGGGGAAAAGGGGGTCCTTTTGCAGTGCCAGGGATGAAATCCAGGTATGTGTGTGCAGGGTAACCACCCTACATATCCCTTCATTCCCAATATTTAATTTTAGAAGAATAAATTAGTTCCACAGGAGGTGCCAAGAGAAATAAAATTTCTAGTGGTAAAGTCTTATACTAAATCAGCAATCATACTCTGATAATCATAAGTTCACCATAACCCATTTATTCTTCTTCATAAGCCTATTAAAATACAGCTTATGCTAACTCAAGCCTAGATGATAATAAGGAATAGACATTGTTCTAACACTTCCACCCCAAAAGAATTCTAGTACATGTATTTATATTCCTAAGTCACTTTAGTTTAACATAATTTTATCCATCTTGCTCTATTGTACTTGGTTTTGGTTTATGATCACATTACCCTTCTTTATGTCTTAGTCACCTGGAATAATGCTGACTTCCTTGAACCCATTATCCTTAGGCAACTATTAGACAAGAAGAAAGGAACTAGTGTCATATCAGATGCAAGAGAATTGGATCTTGGAGAAGAATGGTGCCTGTTCAAGAACTAGTTAGATTTGAAGAACAAAGCAGTTTAGTATCCTGGTCTCTTCAAGAGGGAAGAGACATAATAACAAAGCTTATAAATGAAGTGAATAGAAAATATAATCATTCAGAAGGTTTGTTTTCCGTTTAGGTTAATGTTTAGTAAAACACAATAATAGACTGTTTTATTATGCTTTTTACATCCTTTAGATATTCTAAACTGCTTTGGAAGATAGATAAGGCAAGGATGAAATATTTATAACAATATGTATTTGTGAAAATGTGTTCTAAAATAATTCTAGAGTTATGTTTATCTATTCACATTTTTTATTAAATTGGATTAAAACCAATTTTCTGCTGAAAGCTGTTTATATATTTAAATTAATTCATATAAATAAATGTTTTATTTCTTTTGATTTCTTTCTTAGGTCTCAGCAAATAAAAGCACGCAACTGAATATTGAAAATCACAAATGTTTCTCATTGAAAATGCAAATATTCTCATTAGCTAATAGAGATTATCTAGTTTCAGAGATGCTTAGAGGGTTCATAAGGCATTGCAGAAAATATTAATTACCATCCACAAGTCAGAAGAGTGCCACATCGCATTTTAACACACCTTCATAAATGCATATACTTGTGTAAGTACAGTTGTACATATAGGTATTGATTGAACATAGAATTTTATTTTCATATGTTTGAATATATATAAAAATCAATTTCTCATATAATATGTATAAACATGAGCTGCAATTAGCTATGGAAGCAGGAAGATACATGTTTAAAATTTGGTAATGGAGGTGTGAAATGACAGAATAAGAATTTTTTCCCATTATCTCTGCTTGCAGATGTAAAAAAAAAATGAAACCTAGTAATTCAGTAGACATAGAAAAATAGAACCTGAGAGAGACAGTCTAAGGTAGTTAGCGTTTTGTCTTGTATGCAACATTTCCTAATTCTATTACCCCCACTACCTATGGTTCCTCTAGCACTGCCAGAAGCAATTCCTTCTTACTCTGTAAGACACGAGTAAGAGACAAGAGTAAGCCCTAAATGAAACCATGCATGGTGCCCCAAATCAAGTAATAACAATAATATTAATAAATGTAATAACCTTAACATATATACCTACTATATTTTGCAAAGGATTGTCCCTCCAAAAACTTTTTGAGTATAAATTGATATTAAAAAGTAAAAAAGAATATTTTATAACTTTAAATAAATTTGATATTTGACATAAAATACATTTTATAATTTATTTAATTCCAAATATATTAAAAGATTAGGGTGTAAAAGTTATCATTGAAAAATACACTGAGGAAAAGATAGGCAGTAATTTTGTCATCTCTTTATTTTAGTATTTTCGATGATGCAATCTCATAGGCACAGAAAGCACTGTAGCACTGTCATCCTGTTGTTCATCGATTTGCTCTAACGGGCATCAGTAACATCTCCATTGTGAGACTTGTTACTGTTTTGGGCATATTGAATATGCCACGGGTAGTTTGTCAAGCTCTGCCATGCGGACGGGATACTCTCGGTAGCATGCTGGGCTATCCAAGAGGGATGGAGAAATCAAACCTGGGTCAGCCTTGTGCAAGGCTAAAGCCCTTCCCGCTGTGCTATCGCTCCAGTCCTAGGCACAGAAAATAATATGAAAAATAAATGAGATAATATCAAACTGAAAACAGCTCAATCCAAACCAAACCAAGCAAACAATAAAAACCCACAGGTACAATTTATGATCATAAACATGAATTTGTCAGAAAACTTAACTCCTCAGATGAAGTAGCATACTAAAGTCTAGGCATATAAAGTCTAATTTTAAATGAGTTAAATGTGACTGTGTACTGTATAATGACATGGAATTTGAACTAGAAAACTTAACATATCGTTGAACTAACATAAGAGTCTGAGGTGCTAAAGTATAGAAATAATAGAATTCTCACCATATATAGATAATTCTTCCAATAATTTTAGTAGTATCTTATGTTGTCTTTTGTCTTTTCTTTTTAAAACATCACCCTGTGGTGCTCAGCGCTTATTGCTGGCATAGTGTTGAAAGATTACTCCTGGTGTTGCTTGGAGGATAATGTTGGTTGATAGGTATGAAACCCGTATTAAACCTGGATCAGCTGCATAGACCCCATTTTATATATCCTGGACCCCTAAATTAGCCTCAAGAATTAAGAGGATTCTAGAAAAAATTGAAGAAACCATATTAGTTAGGGCAATGCACAGGAAACAGCAATACAGATTTCTTTCCATTATCTACTTTGCAAAACAAAAGAATCATTCCTTTAGGAGAAGAATACTAAGTCCAAGACTGATTGATCAGTGCATCCTTGGAAGTTTATTGCAGAGAAGAGAAAAGGAATAAAACTATGGATTATTCTAATCTGTCTCCACTAACACAATAATTAATCATTAGTGGGATGGGATTTACCAGCATAATATGTGAGAGTGATCCTTACAACTACATATAGGAGATAGGAATGCAGTAGATTCATACTTGGACAAAGGGTAAACTTGTAAATACCAAAAGTATTATGTGGATTTATTGTGTTTTCCAAACATAAGCTCTCATGTTCTACCATGAAAGCTTCCAAGTCTGCTGAACATCACCATGTAAATCGACCGTGAATAAAAGGAGAGTTGGATATAGTTGGGAGACGGAGCAACCCAAGGAGAAAAATAAGTCAAGCCAGGATATATTATTAGGTACTCTCAGAACAATTTTTAGTCATTTACATTTTTCAAAGGAATAAATCTTAACTTTGATTAAATAGGATAACAAGTCTCAATTATGAGTTATAGAATCTGTACATTAAAGTTCCAACATGGATAAAAATAAGAGTTACTGCTTCAAGTATAATAAATCAATAAATATTTACCTTAGCACCTACTGTTCTTTAAATTATGACTGGATTTGAAGAGGAAACAATAACACATACATAAATGCAAGAATTTACACGGTCTGAAGAGTAACATCAATCATCAAAGTCAAATTCAGGTCATGGAACTATGAGAAAGAATTTAAAAGGAATATGATTAACATATTAATGAGAATAATGGAAAAGTTAGATAACATGCAAGGTCATATAGGTGGTATCTTCAGAGGAATACAAAGTATTAATAAGACTGAAGTGTAAAGAAAGATAAGTTCTAGTTTTCTGAGGCTCAATATAAATTTTTGACTTTAGTGTGAAAAATGGTACATATTCAGCAGAAGCCATAGCACTATACTTTCTTATGGTACTGGGCAGTGGCAGACAGTCATAGCTCCAGACGGAGTTTTTAACAATAGAGTGTTAGAGATAGTATAGAGACTAAAAAGCAATTCCTTTGCACACAGTCCTATCCAAACTTGATCCCTGCATTGCAAATAGCAATCCTACTCCTGCCCCAAGTTATGCCAGGGGTAAAATATGAAAGTTCTTGGGGTTCAACTGCATTGAATTTCAACATCATTCTTTTAAAGCCCAAAATACTGAAATCTTAGTACTATGACAAATTCCCATAGAAGCAAAGGGAATCCTTAGGAAAAGTGAATGCATCATGATACTAAGCTATAAATTACAATATAAAGCCATAGTAAGTAAAAACAATATCATACTGGGTAAAAAGTAGATTGGCTCAGTGGAATCAATATGTATCATAAAAAATAAATCTAAACATTTATATGCAACTTATTTACCAAATCCATAAAAGAGACAAAAGCATAAAAAGGAAAAAAAATCTCTTTGATAAATAGTATTGGTACATTTGGATATCTATATTCAAAAGTCTGAACTTCTATATAAACCTAACACCATATACTAGATGAAATTTATTAATTTACTATTTGAATACAAAATCTTAACATTTTAATTATTACTTAATAATGACATATAAGTTAAACATATTAAAAACACTCCATGATGATAGCTATGGTAATATATTTGGAGATATCAACAACAAAAACAAAAACCCAAACCAAAAACAAATGAAAAAAAAATCCTGTAAGAATTACTAAAACTACAATATTTCTTAATAGAAATTGAATGTATTATTAGAAAGAATAGATGGAATATTTTCATATCATATATTGAACTTGTGAAATTTGCATTCATATTGAGTGCATAAGAAAAATTCATAAAACTCAATAACTAGATTCAAAAGATGGGCAAGGAGCTAAAAGGATATGCATCTCTAAAGAAGATGCATAGATCCATAAAAGCAACTTTAAAATAATGATAATCATATTTTTTGTAAAGTACAAATCAAAATTAAATTAACATGATACCTCATAACTCTGGGCCCTGCCCAGACATGAACGGATCCCTGGGGACCTGCCTCCAAACCACCTGGTTCTGACCCCAGTACCAGAAAATTCCAAATGTCCCAGAAAACCACACAGGAAGTGAAGTGAACCCCCAGTGTTAGGAAAACATCCCCAAGCCTCAAGCCACCGGGGAAATTGAAAGTTCTGTGTGTGGTTCCAAGTAAGAAAGTGTCTCTGCCAATGAGCCGCTTGCAGACATAGGGTCACATCCCCAAAGGAGGAGGGTGTCTTCTAATCCTGGAAGGTAGCCTCAGATTTCCTAGGAGCCACCAAAGGCCTCCTCATAAACAAGCAGGGCTTTCAAAGGTGTGGTGAGTTCCCCGAAGTGTGGCTGCTTCCTTTTAAATATCTTGTGAGGACTCAGGACACCCTGGAGCGGGTGAGGTGAGATCCCTCCTTGCCCCAAGGGACCCAGCCAGAGCAACCGAAAACCTCCAGAACTCACCTACCGCCCTGCCCGTGGCCACTCTCCAAATGCTTGGGCTGAGCATCACCCACAAGTGAATCTATTCCTGGACCACCAGATGCTTCAAACCACACACCCCACCATTAATCCCAAACTACAATGTTACATTTATAGGGCTCAAAGTAGTAGGAGGCAAATTAGAATCTTAGAGGGAAATATATATTAGTTTTTACAGATACACACAGACATATATATATATATACGTATATACATGTATATACGTATATATATATATGAAGCATACAGGGCTCAACCTTTAACAATATGTTAATGATCTCTTATAGAAGTGCTTAATAGCACCTGGGTGAAATATAACAATCTTCACACTCTTTCCTCTAAGGATACTTTTTGTAGCATTTTGAGCAGTTCTGGGCAGGGCAGAGGATTTTTCTCATGGTTTTCCAACACAGGCTGGTGTCTATCCACTTTAGAATCTTAGGGTTTTCAGGCAGTTCTTGAATACACATTTAAGCCAGCACCCTAAACACTTTTTCCTTCCTCCTTTTTGTATGGCCCAGCCTGCAGCCTGTGTATCTCTCTGTGACTCCCCGGAACCCCAACACGTATCCAAATGCGCCAAGCATAAGATCAAAACTTCTCTGTCAGACCTAGGCTTTTTTTTTTTTCTTTAACTGAATACAAGGCTGTTCAAGAGGCAGTTTAATTCCAAGAGAGTTTCAAATCTCTGTCTTGTAAAAAGAACAGAAAATACAAAATTATAGTGGTTTAAATGTCAAAGATGAATAAGTCGACTATAAATTCCATGGGACTGGAGCGAAAGCACAACAGGTAGGGTGTTTTCCTTGCACACGGCCAACTTGGGTTCAATTCCTCCGTCCCACTTGGAGATCCCAGCAAGTCACCGAGAGTATCCTGCCCGCATGACAGATCCTGGCAAGATACCCATGGCATATTTGATATGCCCAAAATAGTAACAACAAGTCTCACAATGGAGATGTTACTGGTGCCCACTCGAGCAAATCAATGAACAACAAGATACAGTGCTACCTCACAATTCTGAGAATAGCATGCATTGGGAAGACCAAATTCATCTAGAAAACCAGGTCCTTGATGAATGTAGATCAACATACTTTTTTTAAAAATTCTTTATTGATAGAAACATAAACTGGTTAGGTCTCTTTGGAGATTGTACAGAAGTTTCACAGTATGGTAAAAATTGACTTACCATTTTATTCAGCAATTCTACTTTCTGGTATCTACCTTAAAAATATAAAAACAATGATTTAGAATTTATAGTTTTACTTCCATATCCATTGCAATACTATGTGCAATAACCGAACTATACAAAAAAGTTAAGTGCCCATTCAGCACTTACCAATGAGAAAATACAGATGCAGTTGGACTATGTTATGCAAAGGGAAATGCTTAAAAAAATACAAATGAGTGCTAAATGATTTAGCTCATATTTGTTAAAGAAACAAAGCAAGAAAGCAGGTAAAAACAATATAAATTAATTCTCGACTTTGGTGACGAAACTCAGCTTGTCAGAGTGAGGTTATCGGTGTCAGAGAAACAGAGTGAATAAAATTGAGAGTACTATAAGGATATTAGCTCTATGCTGGTATGCAATATTCCTGACTGTATCTGTGTGAAAAAAACGATTCTCTAGCATAAACATTTTAATCAAAATTTGATGACACAGTAAAAAAGAATGATATATTTCATTAAAAGTTTGTTACATACCATTAAGAATTAGTGATGTGGCTGGAGCAATAGCACAGCGGGTAGGGCATTTGCCTTGCACAAAGCCGACCCAGGTTCGATTCCCAGTATCCCATATGGTCCCCTGTACACTGCCAGGACTAATTCCTGAGTGCAAACCATAAGGTAACCCCTGTATATTGCTGGGTGCGGCCCAAAAAGCAAAAAAAAAAAAAATAGTAATATTCTTTACCTAATTTATGACAAAGCAAAATTAACTCTAATGAAAAAGAAAACAAATAAAATATGTATACATATTTATAAATCCTTAATTATGTTATAACGAGCCTAAGTTCACTATATTTTCCCACTTTCAATTGTGTCTTTCATTTACAGATATTAATAAGCATTTGGAATTTTTTGTCAATTTATAGAAACTGGAACGATAGGACAGCGGGTAGGGTGTTTGCCTTGCAAGCGGCCAATCTGTGTTGGATTCCTCCTTCCCTCTCGGAGAGCCTGGCAAGCTACTGAGAGTATCTCACCCACATGGCAGAGCCTGGAAGCTACCCGTGGTGTATTTGATAAGCCAAAAACAGTAACAACAGTCTCACAATGGAAATGTTACTGGTGCCCACTTGAGCAAATAGATGAACCACAGGGGTGGTGACAGTGCTACTGTGCAGTGCATAGGAACAAACTATAAATAAAATATTTACATATTTTATTTTTATTTGCTAAATTTTACTTTATCTTAGGAAAACCAAATATCATTTCTTGTTGTTTCTGTGAATTTGTTATTTCCTTATCGTTTCTTCCTATACCATATATGAAAGAGATCATTCCATGTATGTCATCTCTTTATGACAAACTTCACTAAGCATAATTTTTCCAGATTCATCCACTTACCAGAAAGTAGCATGATGTCATCTTTTCTTATAACTAAGTGATAAGTCAGTGTATATATGTGTACCATAGTTACTTTTATCAGTCTTCTGTTTTTGGACACAGGGATTTCATATGTATGGGGACATGCGGTTGGGGTGGGGAAATGGGCTGTTGTAAATAGTAACACATTGAATATCAAATACAAATGTATTTTCTAAAAGGAAAGTTTTCAGTCTTTGGGGTAGATGAGGAGAAGTGGAATTGTTGTATCAGATGGAAACTCAATTTCTAAGTCTTTGAGAAGAATACAGATTGTTCAAAATAGATGGACTAAACAGCATTCCTACAGGCAGTGAATACTTGCCACATTCATGCCAACACTTACTTTTTGGTATTTTGTGATATGTGCTAGTCTTACCAGTGTGAACTATTTATCGTGTTATAATTTGCATTTCCCTAATGATAAGTGTCCCATATCTGTGTGTGTGTGTGTGTGTGTGTGTGTGTGTGTGTGTGTGTGTGTGTACGTTTTGGCATCTCTTTATAATCTTTGAGATAGTTTCTTTTTTTTTCTTTTTTTCTTTTTTTTTTTTTCTTTTTGGGTCACACCCGGCAATGCACAGGAGTTACTCCTGGCTCTGCATTCAGGAATTACCCCTGGAGGTTCTCAGGGGACCATATGATATGCTGGGAATCGAACCCGGGTCAGCCACGTGCAAGGAAAATGCCCTACCAGCTGTACTATCGATCCAGCCCAACCAAGATAGTTTCTGTTTATCTTTATCTCCATTTTTTTAAATACATTTTTTGATTTTTTTTTTTTTTGTAAAATTCTAACAATGAATAATATACTTTAGGTTGTCCCTTTCCCTTCAGTCTTTGGGATGTTTTTATTTACCTCTTAATTTGTGATGCAGATGTTTCTTAGTGTGAAATAGTCCTGTTTGTTTATCTTTGCTTCTGTTAGCTTGGCAAATGGAATTGAGTCATTGAGAGTACTTATAGATTCATTGTCATGAAGTGTTCTACCTGTGTTTTCCTCAATATAATTTATATATTTGCATCTAATTTCAATGTCTTTACTTATTTATTTTTTTTATTTTTGTGCACAGTGTCAGAAAAGTCGGTTATTTTTTTTTATTATTTGTTTGCATATGACCAATCAGTTCTCAAAAAAATATATGTTGAAAAAGGTTTCCTTGCTCCACTTCATCAATTGTATTCCTCTATCAAATATCAACTGTCCATATACCTGAGGATCTGTCTTTGGACTCTCAGTTCTATTCCACAGACTAGGAGCCTATCCTTATACCAGAACTAAACAATTTTGATTAAATCAGATTTACTGTGTAGTTTGAAGTTGCAGATAGAGAAGCTGATCATCATTTTTTTCCTAGGATTGCTTGGTTACAATTTGAGTTGTTTATTACTCTGTGTGTGCTTCAAAAGCATTTGTTTCATTCTTTAAAAATGTCCTGAAGTAGGGGCTGGAGTGATACACAGTGGGTAGGGCATTTGCCTTGCAAGCGTCCAACCTAGGTTTGCTTCCCAGCATCCCATACAGTTCCCCCAGCACCACCAGGAGTAATTTCAAAGTGCATGAGCCAGGAGTAAACCCTGTGCATCGCTGGGTGTGACCCAAAAAGCAAAACAAAAAAAAAAAACAAAACAAAAACAAAACAAACCAAATAAAAATGCCCTGAATATTTTTGTATGAAAAATATTGTATCTGTGTATAACTTTGTGCAAGATTGTGATATTTATCTTTCCAATTAATGAACAGGGGCTGTGTTTCAATTTCTTTGTGTCTTCTTAAATTTTGTTTATAGTTTGTTTATAGTTTGATTTATAGTTTTCTTTGAATAAGTTTCACTTCTTTTGTAATATATTAATCGAATTGATTGAATAGCAAATTAATAGTTGTTTAAATGCAATTAACAAGGATTAAACAATGGGGAAAATAACAAATAAGATTTTTTAAAAAACACTAGGGAATGATACAATACCAGAATATCACTGTCTAAATTAACATTTATAAAATAGAATGCTTAATTATTATTAGAAAAAAAAAACTTGGTAAAATACTTCACAAGATTATTTTCCGCTTCAATTATAATACATACTCTATTTTTTTAAGAGTACATAGATCTAGCAATAAAAGAAGATATGGTTTCAGATCACTCTCAACAATTCTGGGTCTGGTATACTGTAGACCTTATGACTCATTAATGCACTATAAATATAGCAATTTAACTCATTTTTATGATTGTGCTTCAAAATGTTTTATATAAACGTAAAATAGTAAAGATTTATTCCAAATATTTTATTTTGGTCTTAACTTCATCCCCATGTATGCTGGATTTCAGAGTTGTTTATTCCACACTTAAATGGTCTTTCACGTTTATATATTTGAAAGGTCAGTAAATGGAAAATAAATCATGACAATTTTTCCAATCTAAATATTTGTATTTCATAAATATTTGGCAATTTTCACTCTAATTTACTAAGAATTGCTAGATAAATAAGGCTTCAAATTTCCCTTTAGGCAGCGAGTTTTCAGAGAAATCCTGGAGGTAAGAGGCAGTTAGAAAAGCAAAACTAATTTATTCACTTCATTTATTTAAAATGTACACATTGCCCAAAGCCAGTAACACAATGTACAGAACATAAATTACAACACTTAAACAGAATGTAGCACCTGAATGAAAGAAATAAACACTAAGCATACATAGAAACAGTAGGCTAGAAAATAACAGTAAAAGGCCATTCTGATATAGCATTCACTTTATCAGGAAATTGTTTAAATTCAGGTTATAGTTTATCTGTAGAAGTTTAGCACTGGAAAACAGACATAAATTTTCAGCAAAACAGAGTTCATTTAGACCTCAATATTTATGTTAGTTAAAATATATGGAATCCTCATTTTGCAAACTACATGAGAACTTAATTAATATTTCAAAGTATATTTGGAATTAATATAAAGAAAATTTTAAATTATATTAATTAAATAAATCACTAAAAATAAATCACTAAAAACGTGGCTAATTTTAGAAGGAATTGATGTAAAGGCATCATACTATTTTTTATGTATTTTTTGTTGTAATTCTCAGTGTATTAATTCTCAATAATTAATTCAAGTTCATATTCCTCCAAAATCCTTACAATATTCATCTAATTTTTTATAAAAACTTGACAGTTATTATTATCAACTAATTGTAGAAAATAGTGTTTTATGAAAATTAAATAAAACTATGTTTTCCTACACTTATTGTATTACCTGTTAGTAAGTTAAATTATTGGAGCAAAATATATTTCCAAATCCTAACACTTGTAAACTATACATGTTACATTATGTTGGAGAGAGTCTCTTGCCCGAATGCCTGGCTGTTCCCCGGTGCCCCTTGGAGGGGAAGAACTCCAGCTTCCTTCCCTGCCCCGGCCAAAGACCACCAGAACCTAGCTACAGCCATGCTCAAGGCCACTCTCCACATGTTCAACAAGCCTCATGCATGAAGGTACCAGCAGCGGAACCCAGGTGTGTGTAATCCCATCAACAGCCAACATCTAGAGATTTAAAAGCAAGCTCCCAGAAGATATCTTATAACCTACTTCTCCCTCTGGGAGAAACTAGCAAGCTACTGAGAGCTTCCTGCCCACATGGGACAGCCTCGCAAGCTTCCCATGGTGTATCCATATGTCAAAGCCAGTAACCAGCTGAATCTTATTCCCCTGACCCTGAAAGAGCTTCCAATACGGCATCGTCGGGAAGGCCGAGAAGAGAGAGGCTTCTAAAATCTCAGGGATAGGACGAATGTAGAGGTTACTGAGACTGCTCGAGCAACTCGACGATCAATGGGATTTCATGATTTGTGATTCCTGATTATGTGGGAGGAAAACATTCTTACATGAAATCACATAAAGATTTTGAGATGATAAGATAATCAAGATTGATCTGGGTGGGGCGTAAGTGCACTAAAATGAATTTGCAGAGCAACTAAGTAAGGGCAGTTTGCACAAATAGTAAAGAAGGAATCTACTCAGAAGGTAACTAAAACAAATGGTGAAAATTCGAATCATGCAGTTTATCAGCTAAAAGTATTAAGTATTCCCACCAGAAGCAAAATTATTCGTGAAGTATGATTAAGTGTCCACAATTGAGCACTCCAAGAATTTGGTTCCTACCTCTCTTTAATTCAGACTTTTTCTTGACACTCTCTCCAGGGAAATTTCTATAAAACATTGCTTATGTGGTAACTCATATTTTTTTAAAAAAATCAAAACTCAAATACTTCCTCTGTAAAACAATTAAAAACTGTATACAATGATCACTGTCACTGTCACTGTTTTCCTGTCGCTCATCGATTTGTTAGAGCGGGCACCAGTAACGTCTCTCATTGAGAGACTTATTGTTAGTGTTTTTGGCATATCTAATATGCACGGGTAGCTTGCCAGGCTCTGCCGTGCGGGCTCCATACTCTCAGTAGTTTGCTGGGCTCTCCGATAGGGGAGAAGAAATCAAACATGGGTTGGCTGCATGAAAGGCAAAAGCCCAACAGCTGTGTTATCGCTCCAGCCCCTGTACCATGATAAAATGAGAAATAAAACTGACATTTCTAAAACAATTGTTTGCTTTTAGGCTACATGTGCTGATGCTTCAGTCTTACTCATGGCTTTCCACTCAGGGATCATTCCTCATGGGACTTAGGTAGGGGACCACTTAAAATGGGTGGGACCAAATTCAGGTTGACAGCACACCAGAAATGTTCCTTGCCAGTCCCTTAAATGATTTAAAAAATATATGAAAATAATACTTATTATTATAAATGTATTCACGGAACTGAGGATAAAACAGGGATAATTTCTCTTCTGTAAAATTAAGCTATCTGAAAAATGCAGATTGATGACTACCCTCATATATTTGGTACTTGCATGACATTTTACCTAATCAATATTTATCTGGATTACGATATATTTAAATGTTAATGTAATAAGAATTAACTTATTAGTTTAAAGAGAAAGACAAAAATATCTGTGATATACATACCCTGGGTCTTATCTTAATGAATCATTTTCCTATAATTTACAAATAAAACTTGAAAACTTGGACTAATATTGAATGATTGCCAGGCTGCATTCTTGTCAAAATAGTTATATGATAATATAGTCAATTGATTGAATTTATAGTTATTTGATTATAAAGAACTCTTAAGGTACCTATGTTTTATGCTAGTTATCTATTCATTATTCCATTCAACATCTGAATAATTTATTCTTTAAGCTTAAACTTCAACATTTCAACTTAATATGCATGGAAATGAATCTCTAATATATTTGTCACTTGGGGACATTTTGTTAGTTGTTTTAGATTTATTGTGAAGTGTCAAGGAAAAGTTTGATGTTCAATAGCTCTTCTTGTTTATTAATATTTAAATAAGATAATTAGATTATATATTTTTGTTTAGAAGATTAAATTTTGAATATTCTTATTTTATTTACCAGTCCCATGACTGTTATTAGCTAATTCATTAATTTAAATTTCACGTTGTGTTGACTTTTATAGCTTTTGTTTTGCATTGATATTTTGCTACCTCAAATTTTAAATATCTTACT
The DNA here is from genome assembly GCF_027595985.1 of Sorex araneus. Taxonomy (NCBI): domain Eukaryota; kingdom Metazoa; phylum Chordata; class Mammalia; order Eulipotyphla; family Soricidae; genus Sorex; species Sorex araneus. The sequence continues at coordinate 172,373,863 of NC_073303.1, read as the reverse complement.
AACTTTAGAAAAATACAATGGACCCTCCTTAAGAGGAAAAATTTACTAAAAGAAAGTTGATGTATGGTAATATTTTTAACATTATTATGAGGAAATGGATTGGAAAAGTATATTCTAACAAGACATAAAGCAACACTTGCAAGAAACTAAATTAAAAAGTATAAGTAAATAAATCCCATTACCCATTTAAATCAAATAAATTCTTTTTTTTAATTTTTTAAAATTTTATTTTAATTTATTTTATTTTTTATTGAATCACCATGTGGAAAGTTACAAAGTTTTCAGGCTTAAGTCTCAGTTATACAATGCTCGAACACCCATCCCTTCACCAGTGCACATATTCCACCACAAAGAACCACAGTAAACCTCCCCCCCAATTCTTATTTAAATTTTATTGACTAACAAAACATTACCCTTGCCTTACCTTACTTTTGCATTAAAGATTTCAGTGAAAGAACTTAAGTGAAAATTCAAGAAGATAGATCTGATGCAAAATTGTACCTTATAATGCTAAAAATATTCTTTTTTTTTTTTTCCTCTTTGGATCACACCCAGTGATGCACAGAGGTTACTCCTGCACTCAGGAATTACTCCCGGTAGTGCTCGTGGGATCATATGGGATGCTGGTAATCAAACCTGGGTCAGCCACGTGCAAGGCAAACACTCTACCCACTGTGCTATTGCTCCAGCCCCATAACTTCTTAACAAGAGACTAATAGAAGCATTTTGGAGAAGCAGGGGACACAATCAGTTGTTCTCAGAGCTTAGTCTGGCTCTGCACTCAAGGATCACTCCTGTTGGGCTTGGGTTATCATATAGAATGTTGTGGCTTAAATGTGTGGATCAGCCACATGCAAGGCAAGCACCCTACCTACTGTATTATTGCTAGACCTCGAGAGTGATAGAATAATTAAGACTAAAATGAAGATACAGAGCATTACATTGTTTAATTTACAAGAAAAAAAAGCTCCATACTATTTTAAATTTTTATTTTATTTATTTAATTATTTTGAGTGGCCTCCCAAGCATTTTGAGTAGGTATGGGCCCACTCCCGGTGATAGTCACTATATGGACTTGAGGGTTTGATGTTCATGTTAGAGCTGCCATTCTACAAAACCAAAAGGTATTGGTGGCCATAGAGGTTACTCTTGCCTAAACCAGGCTTCCCATTTAGTGGTGGGAATAATGCAGTATCAGGAAATATAGTGGAGCCTGTGTATGAAAAGTTTGTACTCCATCCATTTGAAACATCTGTCCTGTCATACTAAGAACTATTTTATAACTTGCAAATTCTCTGTCAATTAGAGATATATTTACCAACTGGAAGTCTTTTACATGATATCATCATCTTCTTATGCTATGAGGTATCACTATTATGCTGATTCCCGTGGATGTTAATCAAAGTGCATCTATATTATAAATAAGAATTTTGAATTATTTTAAATTATTTTATGATGAATAGCATAATAAGAATGAAATATGTGCTTTTAAACTATAATATATTCCTTTCACTGATATTAATATATAATTTTGCACTATATATTAAAAGTAAGTATGATAGTGACATATAAAATTGATTATCTTTTTTCACTCACAATATTGGACTTTTTTTTTTTAGATGTGAGACAAGAAACTGAATACAGACCAGAAGCTGAATAAATGTTCATGCAAAGTTAATGTTTCAAAAGAAATACTGCCTCAAGGTAAAAATAAAGCCCCTAGGTGATATTTATAATTCATGGTATCTTTTAGTATAACAATGGAAGACTTCATATTTTATTACTGCATTGAGGAAGACTTTGTCATTTGTGGAGTTGAGAAATTTTGCTTTATTAGGTATTTCAATAATCATAACTCTATGTTCTATTTTTCTAATCTTTATGCAAATAATATGTTTCATATATGAATTCAGATAATGTCAGGTATCCCAATCAAGAAAATTTACATGGGTAGAATTTTTTGACAGGATTAAGATGAATAAATAAAGAGAACCCATGACAGCACTGACTGCAATAAGTGCAAATTAATCTCCAAACATAAATTAATCACATTAAAATGATGAAGCGCATATATATATATATTTTATAAAACATGTTTGAGACCCCTTGTTACATTCCTAGCACTATATGGACATCAAACATTACTGGATGTATCCCCAGTGACCACTAAACACCATTTGGCAAAGCACCATAGCACAGCACCTGAGAAGCAGAACACTGTGCCCATTCAGAGTAGTAAAATATTTTCAAACAAAAATTAAATAAATGCATGGCTCCTTAACTGGACATGCAAGAAAATGCTTACCTATTTTACCTATTCTGTGAATGAACAATAAATCCCCCTCAGAAGTAGTAAGATCCTTAAAAATAACAAAAAAAGTAAACTTGAATAAACTCATTTTAAATTAAAAATGACATAGGTTTAGAATTTTGTATATAAACTTCATATTAAACTTAAGAACATAACCAGTGGAGAAAACTAAAATGAGGCAGATGGAACTTGATAACAACATAAAAGATATCTCAAAGTAAAGAGAGAGAGAGAGAGACAGAGACAGAGACAGAGAGAGACAGAAAGACAGAGAGACATGGAGAGAGAATAGGTAAAAAATACAAAAGCATTTAAATCTAAGTCAAATGCCAATAAATAATTTTATATGTCAAATTAAACCTAAAGTCAAATGACTTGAAGGCTCTGATTCAAATGTACAGAATGACCTGATAGATTAAGAAACAAAATCCAACATTCTGCTTCATAAAAGTGGTTTATTTATATGATAGCACACTATTTTAACAGTGAAAATAGGCCCCAAACAAAGTTGAGAATATAATCAAATGAACATAGCAAGTTAAGAAAGCCATGGATAGCCATACTTATAGAAGACAAGACTAATTTTGTCTTCTCTATGAATAAGATAGATATTCACCTTCTAAAATATTAATAAGAATTAGTCTAGATACAGTTCAAATGGTAGAGCACATACCTAGCATATGCAAGACCCCAGGTTCAATCCTGAGGTGTGTCCCTGAGAACTGTAACTATACACCTTTCAACCCCAAACACAGCTGTGAGTAGCTATATTACCTCCCAGAACTATGGGATTTGATCAACGAACTTAAAAGAAAAGAAAAACAGAAAACAACAAAACAAAACTAAGCTACTGAAAGAAAAAAATTGACATTGTGAAATTATTTTATTAATACATCAAGTTTACATGGTTGTTAATGTGAAAGCAGTAAATGAAAGGTATAAATATTTTAAAAGCAATAAATAATGAACCTGATGAAACCCATCAGCAATCACACAATAGTTGTAGGAGACTTAAAATTCCACGCTCAACATAAAAAAATCAGCCACATAATCAACCACACAGCAAATCTATAAAGAGACAGATGCCTTAAATGCAAAGTTGACCACTACTGAATGTGACTCTGGAAGTCCCCAACACGCTAACCCTGGTTTGTCTCATTGAACTGCTGGCACAATATGTTAAGAATTGCTGGTAGAGGTTGCTGATGCCACCTGAATATTAGCTTGGGATGCCGTACTCCACAAAAATGAAGAGAAGTGAGGAAATAGAAATCATGAGTTTGATTGACATTACAGAACTTTCAACCCCTCAAATGTAGCACTGCACTTTAGCACTATCTTCCCATGCTCATCAATTTGCTTGAGCTGGTACCTTTAACTCTCTATTGTGGAACTGTTGTTACTATTTTTGGCATATTGAATATGCCACGGGGAGCTTGCCAGGCTCTGCTGTATGGGCAGGATACTCTCGGTAGTTTGCCAGGCTATCAGAGAAGGACAGAGGAATCGAACCCGGATACGCCGTGTGTAAGGCAAATGCCCCACATGCTGTGCTATCGCTCCAGTCACCTCCAAGTGTAAACTATACCCAAATCAAAAAAGAAGGGAAACTGTCACAATTTTACAGATGCCAATTGTGACGCCCTGATGTTTCCACTGTAAAACTACCTAAAACAATGAATGCATATTGTGAAATATTAGGCTACCCAAAAAAAAGCAAAAGCAAAAACAAATTATGTAAACAATAAATAATAGTACAAAAATCAAAAGAACAGTTCCATTTACAACTGCCATGGATAATCAAGGACTCACAACTTAGTCAAAGATGTGTGAGGTCGATGCAGTACAAACTATGTAACTGTTAGAAACAGTGGTTGAGAGATAGCTCTAAGAGATGAGGCATATGCCTTGCCCAAATAAGAACTCAAGTTTAATCTATGATACCACACATCTTCAGAATACTAACAAGTAGAGCTCAGTTGGCGCTCAACACCATCTGGCAATGACTAAAATATCAGGCCTCCAAATATGTAATATCACTGGGAATGGTCAAAGAACAAAAGCAGTTTGGGGAACTCAAATAAAAATGAGTTAATTAAAATAAGACTCTTCCCGCTAACCTATGTGCTCACTCTGCAGACACAGACCTCCACTGTCCAGTGAACACATACAAAGGGAAGCCCCAGGACCTATCCTGTAGCCGTGTGCTGCCATAACCCATTCTTCTGTCAAACACTTGCCCCCTGTTTGTCACTCTAATCACTAACCCCAGGACAACACAGAAATTGCTTCATATATATCTTATATTGGGAGCAGGTGTAAAGGGACATTTCTCTTTCACAAACTCTACACTGACCGATGTGTCAGTTAATTTAAGCAAGTAAGTACTTGACAATTTGGGGGAGGAATATTCAAACAACATTACATAATAAAGAAAATTACCTGAACAACAAATGTAGTATTGGTAGCTATATCTGGTATTAACAACCTAACAAGTTTGTCTAGAGAAACTGAAAATCTCAATCTCCACCATTAATACTCACAAAACAATGGAGAAACTAAGAAACTCAACTGCAGTCACAGACAGGAATAGAAACTCAGACAAGTAACCAAGCTCACCAAAACATTTGTGCCTGGTCCATGAATTAACTTCACTGGCAACAGAGATCAGCAAGCACTTATCAGTGACATTAAGCAATCACAAGATGAGAAATTCAGGGAACTCAAAGAAGAATGAGAGATTTCATACAAAAGGAAATGAAGGAGCCAAAGTACACACTAGCAAGGCATAGTAACAAAATTTTATAGGGGGAGAACATTTAAATGAAGACAAAATACATGCAGCATTAATAAAGAAGTCAAAAAGGAAAAGAAAAACTAAAGAATGGAAGAAAATGTAAGGTGCCCGATGAAGAAAGAAAAAGTATAATCTCTAAACTGTAGGAATGCCAGAAGGTGAAAAAAAAGGTAAAGGGGAAAAAAGAGTTGTGGGGAGATATTAGCTAAGAACTTCCCAACTCTCTGCAGAGACTCAGCTGTGCAGATTCAGAAAACCAAAAGAGTAACAAGCAAAATGGACTCAAACAGAACAACACAAAGTATTTAAACCAGCAAAAATCAAAGACAGAGACAAACTTCTTAGAGCACTTAGAGAGAAGAAAAACCTTAAGTAAAAGGACTAGAGTGATAGCACACAGGTAGGGGGGTGGGGCATTTGCCCTACCTTGCATGCGGCTGATCTGGGTTTGATTTATTCTGTCCCTATCAGAGAGCCCAGCAAACTACTAAGAGTATCCCGCCGCACTGCACAGCCTGACAAGCCACCCATTTGATATGCCATAAACAGTAACAACAAGTATCACAATGGAGACGTTACCAGTGCCAGCTTGAGCAAATCGATGAACAATGGGAGGACATTTCTGCAGTGCTATAAGAGAAGTAAGATGAGGATCACAACAGATCTACCATAGAACATGATACAGGCAAGAAAAGAGCAGAATCACATATTCAAATTACTGAATGAAGGAAAATTTCAACTAGAACCCATTACCCAGCAAAACTCCTATTTAGGTGGAAGTGAGAGATAAAAACAATGTCAGACAAATAAGAACTGGTGACATTTGTGACTACCAAATCAACCCTGAATAAACTACTCAAAGGCCACTTATATAAATCAAATAATCATTTGTCTAGTCCAAACCATACACAGTAAAATGACAATACTTCCCTTTTTATCAATAATATGCCTGAATGTAAAGGGACTAATTTCTCCCATCAAAAGGCAAAGAACAGCAGGTTGGATCAGGAAACAAAATCCATCCACCTAGTTGCTATTTATAGGAAACACATTTAAAAATGTGTTTAAAATGTATTTAAAAAAACTCATTTAAAAATTACAGGATAGACACAGGCTCAGAGTGAATGGATGGAAAACTATTCTACAAGTCAATGGGAAGAAAAATTCTGGGAGAGATATACTTAGAACAAATTTTATTCAATATAAAAAAAAGTAGAGACAGGGATGAACACTACTTACTGATCAAGTAAATAGTAGTGATTGATTATTGATCAAGTGAATAATAGACCAAGAAGCACTAACTCTGATCAACATACAGATATCAAACATCAGGTCAGCAAAATCTGTAAGGATTTTGCTTGCAAACATGAAAAATACATATGAAAACATAATAGCAGTAGGAGATTCCAACACTCCACTGTCTCCACTCTATAAATCCACTGGAAAGTGTATCAGGAAACACATATGAGCCCTAAATGAGGAACTAGAAGAGCTGTTCTGAATTTATCCAGAGCTTTCTTTCCTTAAACATCCAAATGCATGTTCTTTCCTAGTGTGCACAGAGAACACTGTCCAGGATAAATCATATTCTAGAACACGTCTAACTTGCACAAACATAGAGTTATGCCAAGCATCCTATCGGACCAGAATGCCATAAAGATATGGGTGGACTCATAGCAAGACAGGCCTACATAGGAAAGAAGAAAAAGATAAAATTATCAAACTAAAGGCACATTAAAAGTGTCTGGAGAGCCACGCACAAATGACTAGCAGAAGAAAGAAATAATAACAACTGTTAAGGTCTCCCCTGGCCTGGTCTGATCTCCCCTTCCTGTAGAGAGAGGGGTCCGGGTAAAAGAGCATATCTCTATGTCGCCGCCTCCACAACCGAGAGATGAGCACACCAGCAGGGCGCGGGTCCATCAAGTGGTTCCAATTTTATTAAACACCCAGCGTAGCTTTATATCAGTCTTCGAAATGCGGGACAGTCTCATATGTTGGGGTCTTCTCCACGGCTCTGTTCAGCGTGCTCACTCGTCCAGCAAGGGGACTCTACTCAGGGTCCTGAGGACAGGGCCGAACTTCCTTCCAGCTTAGGGGAGGGGTCCGAGGGAAAAGACCAAACCTTGCTACCGCCTCCTCCAAGGAAAGAATAAAAAGCACACGAGCACGGTGGGGGTCCTATAAAGCAGAATCCGCTTTATTGAGCGACAACAAGCCTTTATACAGGTTGAGGAGGGGCGTGGGAGAGTGCAACTGGTCACGCACAGGGTGGTCAGAACAAATATGTTTCCTTCACCGTGCATTTGCCAGAACATCCTGTCCCCAGGTAACATTGAACGGCGATATGCACTGCAACAGGCTTTCCTACAAAGCTGACCAAAAGGTGTTACTCGCCCAACAATCTGCCCCCTGAGCCCCGGGATTTGTGTGGCATTTCAAAGCAGACCAAAAGGTGCTTTTCTCCTAAAACACTTGCTCACAGTGGTCAGGACAAACGTGTTTTCTATAGATTGGGTTATACCTCTCCTGTGTGATTACGGAGGTTAAACTGTCCGGCACATCTGCCAGAAACGCCCTGCCCCTTGCAACAAGATTCCTGAGTGATCTGTGAACGTCTGCCTGGGCTCAAGCCCAGGGAATAATGTGGCACTTTATTTATTTATTTTTTTTTTTATTTATACAGACCTTTATTTTTATTTTTTTTTTTTAAATTTTTATTAAATCACCATGTGGAAAGTTACAAAGTTCTCAGGTTTATATGTCAGTTATACAATATTCAAACACCCATCCCTTCACCAGTGCCCAAATTCCACCACCAGAAACCCCAGTTTACCCCCCCGCCCCCACCCCCTACCCCCTACTGTATAACTAATGAATTTCACTTCATTTTTTCTTTACCTTGATTACATTCCATAATTCAACACAAAACTCACTATAGTTGACATAACTCTCTCTCTCTCTCTTTTTTCTCTTTTTCCTTTTCCATTTTTTTTTTTTTAATTTTTCCCCCTCATCCCCCTTCCTGCGCCTCATAGTATGGTGTACTCCACGCCACGTTGGCCAGCGTGGGGCTTTTGCTTAGCTCATAGTCCAGAGGTGGCTGTTACAATAAGAACCTTCAATATTTCAACAAAAACTTACTGTTATTATTTGGAGTTTCCCCCCCAAGTCTGACCTGTTCAAATGGAACCCTTTCACATTGATGACAATTATAAATGTTAAGTCGCGCGGACGCGGCAGCGTCCGCGCGGTTTTGGATTTCTGTATAAAGTCCTGGGAAAATTCTGCCAGAAACCAATTCCTAAAGCTGTCTCTGGTTCCCGCTTGTTCCACATCCACCGGCTCTGCAGGGGCATGGGCGCCCGGGCCGAAAACCCGGCCGGCCGGAGCCGAGCACGGGCCCGACTAGGGCTGGCTCTGTATCCTGCGGCTGTTTCAAGTTCAAAGCACACATTTTTTTTTTTTTTTTCCGCGCCACCAAGTTCGTACCTTCTCAATGGACCCGCAAAATGTCGGACACCACGCCTTCTCCCGGTGTGGCACTTTAAAGCAGACCAAAGGAGGCTTTTCTGCCAACAAACAATCAGAACTGAAAAAAAAAAAAAAGGATAGAAACCAAGAAGGAAAGCAATTCAAAGAATCAATGATAGCAGTAAATAAACAAGATAGGCGAACCATTGACTGGACTCGCAAGGAATAAAGAGAAAGTATTCAAATAAATAGGATTAGAGACAAAAGGGGAGAAATTACAACAGAACCCGCAGGAATCTAAGACACGGTGAGATGCCTTAGCTTAATTAGAATTAACTTATTAATCAGAATAAGTTAACTCTGTTAAGTTTGGAGAACCTAGAAGAAACAGATTTTTAGAAACATGTAATCTTCCAAAACTGTATGAGAAAGAAATAGATAGTCTAAAAATGCCATTCATAACAAGGCAATTGAAATAATAATTAAGAATCTCCCCAAGAATAGTCCTAGCCAAGATGGGTTATGATGAGTTTTATTAAACTTGCAGAGAAGACTTGCTGTCATTGATCCATAACCTTTTCCAAAATGTCTAAGAAACAGTCCAAATCATAAGAAACAATTTCCAAAATTCTTCCTAATACCTTCTATGAAGTTAACATTATACAGATTCCCAAAGCTGACAAGGATATTAAAGAAAAAAAAGAAAAAGAACATTTCAGAAGAATTTCTTTGATGAGCATTGATGCAAAAATCCTCAAAAAATCTTAGTAACCAAACTCAGCAGTATATCAAAAAAATCATACAGCATAATAAAGTGGGATTCATCAAAGGGATGCAAGGATGGTTCAATATATGAAGATAAATTAACATAATATAGTACATCAGTAAAAGGGAAGATAAAAATCTTATCAATTTGTGCAGAGAAAACGCTCAACAAGATCCAGCACTCATTCATGATAAAAACCCTCAATAAAATTGGGTGTAAGGAACTTTTTACATAGGTTGAACATTATATATTTAAAGTAAATTTTATTATATTTTTCATTTTTATGAATTTACTATCAGAAGTAAAATTGTTATTATATTTATGTAAAGTCATATCTACATACATTAGACAATTTATCTCTCAGAGCCAGTAAGAATAAGGCAAACATTTTTAATGCCACTGAAATTTATTTTTAAACAACAAAAAGGATTACAATATTTTCCATTTTTCATTTCCATACATATTTATCCATTACATTATTCAATATATATATTGTTTTTATAGGCTACATGTGTTTGTACTTAAGGGTTACGCAGAACTTTGTGCTCAGATGTCACTCTTTTCAGTGCTTGGTAGACCATACGTGGTGTTGGAAACCTTAATCTTAGCCCTGGGATCCCAATAGTCATATCATTTTGTATGATTTTTATTTTATCTTTTTTTTGGGGGGTCACACCCAGCGATGCTCAGGGGTTACACCTGGCTCTGCACTCAAGAATTACTCCTGGCAGTGCATGGGGACTGTATGGGATTCCGGGTATATAACCTGGTCTGCCATGTGAAAGGCAAACACCCTAACCACTGTAACATTGAACTAGCCTCTTGTATAATTTTTAAACATTAAATAGACTGGAGCGATAGCACAGGAGGTAGGGCATTTGCCTTGCTCATGGCCAACCCAGATTTGATTCATTCATCCCTTTCAGAGAGCCAGGCAAGCTACTGAGAATTTCCCACCCACGTGGCACAGCCTGACAAACTCCCCGTGGCGTATTTGATATGGCAAAAACAGTAACAAGTCTCACAATGGAGATGTTACTGGTGTCCACTCGAGCAAATCAATGCACAATGGGAGGACAGTGCTACAGTTCTATTTTTAATAAATGTGTTTCTATTGATTTACCATGAATTATAAAGTTACAAAGATATTTGTGATTGAGTTTTAAGTGTACAATGTTCCAACACCAATCCCTTCCCCAGTGTCCACTATCCTCAATATCCCCAGTTTCCCAACAGTTAATATTTTGAAATGTATTCTACAGCCAAATTCTAGTTTAGTATTGAAATGGAATTTTTCTAACAAAATTTTACTATTAAAATAAATATTACATTGATTATCTTTTTATAACTAATGTTAATAAAGACAAAATCATATATTTTGACCAAGGTAACAAAAAGGATATCTGAAGAATGATTCTGAGAAAACATGACAGCAATGCATACTTAGAAGGATACCAATAGAGTATTCTGCTGCTACTGAAACACACATGCTTACCCACGTGAAAAATTAACTTTTAATTCAGATTCATAAGAATATAATGTTTAATGATATTTAAAAATGAATATGGATTTAGTGCAGAACTCTGTACTTTTAAGTCCGCCTTTATATTTAGTAATAAGCCCACTCATTTTTCAATTAGTTGAGGTTACACAGTTTCATTTAATATTTGAATTATGCATTTTAATTAAAGTAAAAAATTTCATACTAAAATGTGCTCAAAGGGGTAGAAAAATTAATTGCAATTTAGAATGTAACATTTAAAACTATGTTCTCTAGCAGCCTTGAACATTAAAATGTTTGAGATTAAAATTGAAGTCATTCATTTGAAACTTAAGAGTAAACTAGCATTACATTTATTAAATGCCCAACATTGTTCGTTTATTACTTGACAATATATAACTTAATTTATACATTTTCAAATGACGATAACAAAAGTATATTATGAAACAGTTAAAATAGTTTAGCATGATAAACTATTTGCAGTGTAATAGAATGGTTCTCTCATTTATTTATAGATTATGGGTAAAATAGTCCTCAGCATACAAAAACATTCTGAAATTAAAATTAAAACAAAAACACCAATTTGTGTGATTTCAATAGTTATAGATTATTCAACCTATACGAGCTACAATGCCATAAATTTTAGCCATAATGATCTCATGTTTATGTTTCAATAATAGGTTATTTTTAACAATACACTATAAATAATATTTTGATAAAATTTTATTTCAAGCACATTAGCAAGTTTACAGTTTATTATTGAAAGAAAAAATGTTTTAGTTGAATAATTTGCATACAGACATACTATATTATTTTTGGAAATTTGGAAACTAAGAATGAAAGAATGATTTCTTTATATGTACACATAAAGTGAATTCAAACTCAAAATCTTGCATTATACTTCACATAATTTAATCAATTTCTATAAGATATTATTTATCATTTATTATTAATAGTGCTTAAACTTAATCAATTATTTAATTAATATTAAAAGTAGAACTCAATGTTTTCTAAGAGAAACACCTTTATAACTAATTTATCTTTATTTTAATTAATGCTAAATTTTTAATCATGACACATACACGTATCAAGTTTAGTATTTACTATAATAGCAGATAGCTTTTTATAAGCATTATGCTGAGCTGTATTGATTTTGGGATGACTTGTTGCCTGCAATTATAACTTTTTTCACCTTCTAATCTTTTACACTTGTTTGATGATTAATTCTTTTACTGTTACAATCATCAGCCAAAATTATCAGAGATTATAAAACTTTTAAATAAAAATATCCATTGTCAATATTTACTTGGCTTTATTTCACCTCAAAAAAAGAAAGAATATAAAATGTATATAAAATACAAATTTCCCTTTCTAATGACGTTTTTGTGCTTATCATCCAGATATCCTTTGTATATATTAATATTTTAATAATTTCCTGACTTCATACACAACTGCTGTAAACATTTTTGGGAGGTTGGCAAACTGTAATTTATGTGGAACTTAGAGAGGTAGGCACATTTCAAAAAGAGTAAGTGCAATACCTGCATTTTCAAGCAATTTTGAACTTTAACTTTTGAAAGGTTATTTCATGAATGGATGGTAAATTCTTGTTAAAATCAAGAATAAAATGACACTGTTCCATTCATTGTAAAATCAATATTTGGAACTATGATGCCACATATTAAGGTCTAAATTGATATTTTGTTCCTATCTTTGTTATTGTTAAGTAAGCAGGATCAATCTACTCCTAAAAATAAAAATTTGTATACCAAAGTTAATATAGACCAAAGTTTATCATAGCAATCATGTAAGAAGTTACCTGCAGTGCAACTGCAACAGTTATTTTCAAGTTGGGAGTAGAAAACAGAAATTGATTCTTTTGAAAAATTTCTTTGTCTCCAATGCAAAAATTGGCATATTTAACTACACTTTTATCATACCCTTTTTCTCCCTAAATGTGCTTTCAGTGCTTTGAACAAGTAAATGAAAGCAAAAACATATAACTAGAAGCTTATTAAAATGTTGTTTGAAGTATTCCCATGTATTTAGACTTTAATGAAACAGAAACAAAGATAAATTCAGCAAACTAAATAGAAACACATGAATATAAAAAAGGACAATGTGAAATGTATAACTTTTCTTTTTTAATACGTATATATGGCAACAAATTTTTATTAGTTTAGTGAGAGATAGTGATTTAACATAAAGAGAAACATTGTTAAACTTAACGTGCCTTTTACTATGTCATATTCTGAATTATAGTTAAGCGGTCAAGTACATAAGGATTTTAATTAGCATTTTAGATAGTACTTATAAGAATGATATTTGAGAATCAAAGACACATTTGCTATTTGTCCAACAAGTTAAACCAGTTAATCAAGGAAGTCTCTATCATGTGAAAGACAATGATGCCTTTTTTTTTTGCTGGTTGGGGGTGGTCCGGGGCCACAAACTAGCAGTGCTCAGTGATTACTCCTGACCCTGTGCTTAGAAGTCACTCTTGACATTGTTTGGGAGACTATAAGTGGTGCTTGGGTTTTAACCAGCACCAATGTCCAAGTCAAGAACCTTAAACTGTGTACTATTTCTCTGTCCCAAGACTGTGATTAAAAAATGCATACATGAATCTATTTTCTCCTAATATTAATTTAATGCATCATATATTAGAATACAGATAAAAATTTAACTGACATGTTTGGATAGCCAATATTTATTCATCAAAATATTTATTTTTCTTTATAATTATCTGTTTCTCTAGGTCAATGTCTGGCACACCTAAACTAAGTATCTTGAAATAGCAGAGACTATGACAGTAACCTCCAATATTAGTTAGAACTGACAGCAACCTCCAATATTAATTAATTACATAAGTAAATGAAGGAATTTAGATAAAATTTTATAACTGAGTTAAATCAAGGATATATTGTTTAATGATTCACAATACTTTTAAAATGAAAAGTAAATCAAATATCTTCTGAGAATACAATGACTTTAAGGAAGAAATTAATCTTAAAAGAAAGGTGGAAACAGTTCCAATATATGGCAACTGTACACACCTTTGATAAATAACCCATGGGTTAGTTAAGAGGAAATTAAAGAGAAAATAAAATGATATTTTAAAATGTACTTTAATAAAGTTAACCAACTATCGGAACTTATGAAATTTAGTGAAAGCAGTACCAACTGAAAAATTCATAGCAAAAAAGGAAAAATGAAAAAGGACACACATATTACCTAACAACACAGCTTAGGAAGTTTGAAAACCATCCAATTCCAAGTAGAAGGAAGGAAAGAGCAAAAATATTATAGCAGTGATAATTAATATAGAAATAAAGAAAAAATACAAAGGGTCATTGAAATAAGAAGCTCATTTTTGAGAATAAAAAAAATGATAGCTATGCATTAGAAAAACAAGAGAGAAAAGCAAAATGAGACAGATGAAACAAGGAAGAAGAAAAATTTAAAAGAGACATAATCAATTAGAAGGACAAGGAGAATTGACTATAAACTTTATTCTGTTAAGCTAGAGAAGAAATGATTGAATACTTAGAATCATTCTACTTCCCAGGATTTAAATAAGAGGATGTGAAAAGCCTGAAAAGCCCAATTATACTTCAGGAAATTGTATGGAATGTGTCCCAAAGAACAAAGCCCAAGTCTAAATATGTTCATTAGTCAGTTTTACCAAACCTTCAAATAAGAAATCCTGACTACACTCTTAGCTCTTTCAAAATATCAAACAGTAAACCTTCCTAAAAATTACATGATGCAGCATTATCCCAATACCATAAAGAGAATTTATAAGAGAAAGAGAGAGAGAGAGAGAGAGAGAGAGAGAGAGAAAGAGAGAAAGAGTATTACAGACTGAAATTCTTGGTCAAAAATCCCCCTCAAAAATCGTTATCATAAAATCTTACAAACTGAAGAGAACAAGTGTATATTCAAAAGATAAATTAAAAAAAATGCTTGCATCATATATATATACGTATATGTGCTCACACATATATACCTATATACATAGCATCTCATATATAATCACATAAATGCAAATAAAATGACAATAAATTATCATTTTGCACCAGTGGTTATGGTATATATAAAAATGATGGGAAACTACCAATGTTAGCTGTCCATTCACTAATTCTTTAAAAAATTAATAGGTGAATATTGGATTGAACATCACGATACTCTCTGTTGGTGGGAATGTTTTCTATAATTGTTCCAGCCTCTATAGAGACACCAGGTGCCTTCTCGAAATATTAATAATAGAAAAATTATATGACACAACAATTTCACCTAATTCTTGTTGCTAAAAATTTTAGAAGAGCATAATAGTTTAACTAGAATGCTGTACGAGTACTCTAGCTGAGAAGAGAACACATCTGCAAATAAATGACACTGAAATATTTGCTGTTAGGAGATGCTAAAGACAAATTAAATTGATCAAAATCAAATGAGCAATATAGGGAATTTTATCTTTTTTTACTTTTGGCAAAAAAAATTGCTAGAGCTAAGTGGCTTAAAACACATACTTCTCAACATTTTTTTTTTGACTTCAGTATCAGTTATGACTTAGCTTGCTTTCTTTGTTTCAAGCCAATTGAGCTCAAATAAATACATCAGCCAGGCTACATTTTTTTTAAATGGAATTAACAAAAGGAGAATTCACTCTAAACACATTCAAGTTTCTGAAATTTTTTATTTTTGTTCCTTTTAGGATATTTGTATATGGTTATTTTAAATTTCTGCAGTCAAATCACTTTTACTGCAATAAAAATTCTCAAGCATAAACAGTACATGAAACATCAAATAATTTATCCATAACTTGTAAAAATGTTTCAAAGTACTTGATTCTAAATTTAATTTTTCTTAACCTTCTTATACAACATATACTTATTCTTATACTTAATGGTTAACCCTGTAAAGTAAAAAAAAATGGAATAGAAATGTAATATAAATGATGAAATTACACATATAATTTAATCATGAATGTCATGTTACTTATCACTTGTCATCCTGTTGCACATCCATTTGCTGGAGTGGGTACCAATAACGTTTCCATTTCTCCCTGTTATGTGCTAATGTAGCCCAATGGTGTTTGCTTGTTCCAAGAAGACAATGAGCCTCAAACGATTCATTCAGTGTCTTGACTAAACAGTCTGACCATCTCATAGGTGGGTGACCTGGTGTTTTTTTGACATCCTGTGAAATCCTGTCAGTAATGACTCTAGTCCAGATGTCAATTCCAAATTGCATTATGTGTCCAGCCCATCTGATTTTTGACGCCTTGGCAAAGGAGACAGTGTCCCTGATTCTCGATCACTGGCAGAGGTCGGAACTCTGTATTCCTACTCTAATTTGATTGAAATTTGATACTCTAAGCATAGCTCTTTTGATTCTTCTTTGGGAGACCAGAATA
This sequence comes from Sorex araneus, assembly GCF_027595985.1. NCBI lineage: Eukaryota > Metazoa > Chordata > Mammalia > Eulipotyphla > Soricidae > Sorex > Sorex araneus. The sequence goes on along the minus strand of NC_073303.1, from coordinate 172,357,595 downwards.
GCATTCATATCCTGTTTTCTTAGGGCCCAGGTCTAGGATGCATATGCTGAAATAGGAAAAATGGTGGAGTCAAAAAGATGTGCCCAGAGCCGGAGGTTCTTCACCCTCTATCATGAAGGTAATGCATTGAAATATATGGTAGTTTCACATATATATCTATAACTTCACTTCACTTGTCCCGTTGATCTTCCATTTGCTCAAGCGGCATCAGTAATGTCACCATTTGTCCCTTTCGTGTGCTAGTGCAGCCCAATGATATCTGCTTGTTCCAGGAACAGGAAGAGCCTACAATGAATCATTCAGGGATTTGACGAAGAAATATGACCATCTACTTGGTGGGTGGCCATGTGGTCTTTTGACGTCCTCTGGAATCCAGTGGATAACAGCTTTAGTCCACCGGTCGTCTCTGAATCGCATTACATGACCAGCACATCTGATTTTTGATTCCTTAGCAAACTAGACAGCGTCCCTGATTCTTGACCATCAATGGAGGTCAGAACTCTGGATTCCTTCTCTCACTTGAGTGAGATGTGATACTCCTAGCACAGCTCTTTCGATTCCTCTTTGGGATACCTGAATAGTGTTCTCATCAAGTTTGCATACGGCCCAGGTCTCTGAGGCATATGTTTGTGCAGGAAGAATGGTGGAGTCAACCGCATGTGCCCAGAGCCAGAGGTTCTTCATCCTCCTAACCACTTCTTAGACGCTCTTGAAGGCATTCCACATTGTTCTCTTCCTCCTGTTCAGTTGTGGTGCCAAGTCATTCCTCATGTTGAGTTCTCCACCCAGATACACATAGCTGATTCATTCGGAGATGTTCGTTCCATTGAGAGCAAATGGAGCTTCAGGGACTAGTTCGTTTTTCATGAACATTGTCTTGTTGAGATTCAGCTGCAATCAGACCTTTCCACACTCCGGGTTGAAGTCGGCAAGCATTTGTGCCGCTTGGCAGATGTTTGGTGTTATGAGAACGATGTCATCAGCAAAGAGAAGGTGATGTAATTGCCGACCGTCTACTTCACTCCCATTCCTTCCCATTCCAGTTGTCTCATGATATTCTCGAGGGTGGCACTGAAGATTTTCAGTGAAATGGTGTCACCCTGCCAAACCCCACTCTTTACATCAATGATCACTTCCTTGTAGAATGGTGAGATCCTCGTGGTGAATCACAATACAGCTCGAGGAGGATTTTGATATACTGAGTTTGAACACCCTGTTTGGCTAGGGCTTTGATGGCCGCTTCAGTCTCAACAGAATCAAAGGCCTTCTTTAAGTCGATGAACTTTAGACAGAGCGGCATCTTGAACTCTGTCTAAATTTCAATGAGTTTGGTCACTGTGTGGATACGGTCTATTGTGCTGAATCCCCTTTGGAACCTGGCTTGCTCGCATGGCTGTCTTTCTTCTCGTGTTCTGCCTATTCTATTCAGGATGACACGAGTGAACAACTTGTAGATGACAGACAGCAGGCAGATTGGGTGATAGTTGCCTATGTTGTTGATGTCTCTCTTCTTGTACAACAGTACGGTGATACTGGTTTTCCACTGAGACAGAACCTTGCATTCAGACAGGTAGCATGTAAAGAGCCAAGACAGTGTATTGATGAGTACTGGCAGCAGGTTCTTCAGGTGTTTGGGTCTGACCTTGATGAAACAGGTGCTGTACGTGTCTTTAGCAATGAAATGGCGTGTCGGATTTCAGAAGGGAAGACGTTGGGACTGACATTTCCTTCCTGCAGAATTTGGTATGTGGGGAGGTGGACATGGTGGTCAAAGAGATCTGAGTAGAATAATCCTCTCCATTGCCTTTCTGGAGGATGTGATAGATCTGTCAGGACACCGGAGGGCAGTCATTTTGGTCTTTTAGTTGGCGAAGGACAGGCGAGCTTTGCGAATACTTTTCCCAGCTTCTGCTTCATTAGCCAACACTGCTGCTCTTCTCTCTTTGAGGTCTTCCTTTATCACATCTCTGCACAGCCTTTGCGACCTTGGACATTAGCTTGTGGTTGCCTGAGGCTCGTGCCAAACCACATTGTCAAATGAGCTCGAGAGTTTCCGAAGACAGGCATCTGTTTGTGGCTTTCTCACTCTTGAGACTATCCCGCCCGTGCAGCAGAGCCTAGCAAGCTACCTGGCATACTCGATATGCCAACGACAGTAAAAACAATTGACCTCATTCGCCTAACACCGGAAGAGCCCCCAATATAGCAGCATTAAGAAATATGAGCAAGGAGAGGCTGAAAAATTCTCAGGGACAAACTAGACTGCTAAAATGAAGAAAAACTAAAATGATTGTCTGTACTTTCAATGAACGTAGGCTGGCATCAAAAGCATCCATCCAGGACCCAATAGCGCAAGCACAGAAGATCAAATTCAACATCATCGGTCTGACCGAAATGAGAAGACATCAATCACATCACGCCATTTTCAACACTAGAGAAGAATTGTTCCTTGGAACATGTTACAACAGAGGCTTCGGTGGTGTCAGTGTCCTTGTCAACACAAACTTGGCCATGAGCATTGATTCATTCAAATGCCTAACAACCCAAATTGGATGATTACGCTTGAATAGATGTAGCTCACTGCCTGCAGTTTCTATCTTCGTTGTCTACACACCAACTTCCAACTATGATGAAAAAGAAATTGAGAGGTTCTACATGGAACTGGGGAAATTCTATAAAGAAGGCCACACCTTGTACAAGATCATTGTTGGTGATTTTAATGCTAAGATAGGTCCAAGAAGGTCGCCCGAAGAACTCATTGGGACCCATGGCCTAGAATGGAAAGATCAGGGTGAGAGACTGTCTGAATTCATCATGTTGACCAAGACCATCCATTGTAACTCACAGTTCCAGAAGGCCAAATCTAAACACTGTACATGGGAGTCTCCTGGTGGACACTTCCACAATGAAATTGACCACATCATATTTAATCTAAGATTTTGTCTAACTGCTGTCACTGTTGTCCTAAAATTCCAAATGGGATCTGACCACCATCTTCTTCATGCAAAATTCTACTTCACAGAGCAGGGAGAAAAGTCTACAAAATTTAAGTCTAAGAAGGCAACTCCCAGAATGACCACCAACTGGGAGCTCTTCGGTAATATTGCAGCAACGTGGGAAGATGCTGTCCTTGATAACATTGATGAGGAATACGATCGACTGGTTCAGCACTTCCATGACTGTGTGAAGAATGCCATATAACAACGATTCTGTTGTTTCCTCCTATAAAATAGTATAACACAATAACAAGGAAATACATAATAATACTACATTAGAATTATAGCTTACAGATGTCTGTTCCTGTATGTTACATTTTTTACTCATCAGGAAATTCTATGACTTAAAGTTTGGAATTGCTTCATTTTCTGATTGGGATAACATTTGAAAAATTTAGTTCAAGAAATTAATTAACTTGTCCTAAACCAAATTCTGGCATGGTCTGCCGTGTATTGTAACTTACATATATCATACTATGTATATTTTGTTATATGAAATGATTACAGTTGATGAGTAGTTTAAATAGTTGATAGTTCTATTTATTAAAAGTGTACATAACTAGTGTCTATAATTTTTATTTTTTAGAAAAGAATTACTATGCATCAGTATAGATTCCAAATGTAGATTGCTTATTTAAACTGCAGTATAAAAATTTCTTAAAATTGCTGTATTTTTTTTAAATTTGCAGTTAATTCTATAAAATAAGGCTGTCTTATAATTTTTGCCAATTTTGAGATTTATGAAAGTATTTAGCTGTAAATTTTAATACTGATATTGTTGTAATTGTTATTGACACATGTTGAAAATTTTTTGAATTAGGTTGTTTTTATAAATATAGATAAACTATTCTCAACGAATGTGTAAAAATTATAATTGCTAGTAAGAAAAATCTTAGAACATCTCACAAAACATCAAACTAAACTCATCAAGAAGCAAAACCTCAGTCCACTCTTTATCCTAATATTATTTTTCTGAATGGCTGAAGCACTTAAATATGCTTAAATATTTACATATTTTCATATGACTAAGAAGAAAATTTTTCACAGTGTAACCATTTGCTGTATCTGAACTAATAAGAGTACCACAGGACTTAATTCTTTACTAAAATTCTCCTGAGATGGAGTCTCTTTCTTTATAATTTTCTAATTAACTTTTCTGTTGTCTTTAAAAGTTGAAAAGGTACATGCTCTGAAACAGAAAAAAGTACAGCATGAAAAATGCTTTCCTTGCATGTGGCAGATAGGGGTTGAGTTTCTAGCATGACATATGTTCCCTGCACACTGCCAAAAGTGATCCCTAAGTATAAAGTTAGGAGTGAATCTTGAGTTCCACTTGGTTTGGTCCAAAAAATAAAACAAACAAAAAGTACATAATTTTTGAAATAAACTAAATCATTAGCTATAGAGTTCTATATAGGTTTTAAAATAAGATGATTATTATTTAAAATATTTCAAGCATATCAGTCTATAAAAACTAGAGAAATTCTTGAAGCTATAATAAACATTTCCTTTCCATATAAATCATCATGCTTTCCCACAGAATTTGCATTTAATAATTATAATTGGTGAAAAAATGTTTTTAAGTTGTACTTCAGAAAATATGAACTGCTTTGTGTTCAATATATGTGAATACATTAATCAACATTTCTTCATTTTGGCCAATCAATATGTATTATAAGCAATATCCAATTTTAATATAGGTGCCTTGTATGCGGCTGACTCGGGTTCAATTCCTCCGTCCCTCTCAGAGAGCCCAGCAAGCTACTGAGAGTATCTCACTTGCATGGCAGAGCCTGGAAAGCTTCCCGTGGCGTATTTGATATGCCAAAAACAGTAACAACAAGTTTCAAAATGGAGGCATTACTGGTTCCCACTTGAGCAAATCAATGAACCATGGGATGACAGTGCTACAGTGCTACAGTTTATACTATAACTTCACATATGGTGATCCAGTAAGCATATTTTTATTACTGCTTGTTGTTTAATTGTAAAATGTATGTAGTATACATGAACCAGTTAAATATAAATTGATCTTTCTTGAATTATTTTTGTTGTAGACAAATATGAAAAACTTGTAATTAAGCACAGTTTTTATAATGAGGGTAAAACTGAACTTTTAAAAAATATTGTAACTTTGGACATTGTAAAATAATGCCTATATTATTAAAGTTAATAACATACCCAAGCAAACTGAAATTGTTGAGGAGATATGGAAGGGGCTCTCATGGGGTCGGAGATGCTACTTGATAGGTGTCTGGATACAAAATATATATAAGAATGTCATACTAACAGGTAAACAAAGTTTAAAAGTCTATTCCCAGAAAAATAAAGAGCATTGCTGAATGAAATGTAGGATGAAATATGAATTATATAAGTACGGTATAAATCTGATTGAAGAACATTGGAAGATTTAAAATGTTATTAAATTAGAAAAATAAAAATAACCACTAAATTTTAGAATAGAAGTAAGGTTACCTGAGAAGTCAGAGAATAGAGACAATGGAGATATGAGGTTTAAATAAATGGTGTATTTTATTAATAAGACAAAGTAAACATAAAAAGTTATTTAGCTTGATAACTTACTTTAGTTAAGAATCTCCCTAATACTAAATCTTATATATTAAAAAGAGGGGTTTCTAATTTCTAACATTTGTAGTCTAAGAATTATATGGTACTTCTTTTAATAAATGACTCACAATTTCACTAAGTGAAGCATAGTTATCACAACTAAACTGTCAAGTGAGAGGAAAGATTCTTTAGTAGATTCCCCCAAATAGAAATTATTGTAACAGTAAATATTTTATGGGAATTTCAACATAACCTATTAATCTTAATATAGAGAGAAGTCATAAAATCATAGAATCAAAATGTTCTTAACATATAATAAATTTATTTATCTTTCTTAACAACATTTCAAGATTAATTATTATTGTCATTTTTACTTAAGTATCATAGATTATGAAGAACTAATATATCGCTAATTAAAGAGAATTACTGGAGGTCTAGCATAAGTGAAATTGTGGATCATGTTTATGGATAGATACATTACATGCTTTGAATATAGGAGAAACTGGGTTTGATTTCGAGTCCCCTTGTCTCTAAATCATCATCTTCATCATCATCATCATCATCATCATCATCATCATCATCATCATCATCCCGTTGATCCTTGATTTTCTCAAGCAGTATCAGTAACATCTCCATTCATCCTAGCCCTGAAATTTTAGCAGCCTCTCTTTACTTGTCCTTCCCAATGGTGCCATATTGGAGGCTCTTTCAGGGTCAGGAGAATGAGACCCATCATTGTTATTGGTTTTGGCATATGAATATGCCACGGGGAGACACAGGATCTCCTATGTCTCAAATAAATGAAACTACAATATGAGGTCATCTATGTCTACATTCCATTTTCGAATCTGTTATTTTTATTGTCTACTATCTACATCTTCTATATATAATAAAAGTCCCTTTTTTCTCAATCAACAGCCTCTTCATGAAAACAAATAAATTGTTATTTATATTTTAATAACTTTTAATATTAAACACTTATATAAAATAGTTATCTGCTTTTTAATATTTAAAAATCACATAAAATGGACTATGAACTTTATTTTATTTTATTAGAAATATAGTGTAAACTTATCAAACAAATTTTAGAATCTTTCATCCACATTGCAATTATGAAGAATAGTGTTGAGTTAGATTTGAACAGATATACAATCAAATGTCTAATAAACATGAATAAAAAGTTTTATTTCTTTGTCCTAGTTAATTTGAACTTATCCTCTCTTTGATTTTCAGTGTAACACTTCCCAAACAGAATTTGGCTAATATATGATGCTCAATCCAGCATCAACTCACCATCACCCATTCTAAACTTTTGATTAAATATGAGGTATTTTAAGACAAAATTTTGTCATACTAAATTCAGGAAATAGCTAGTATAAAAGATTTTGTATTCTACTGCAGTTGCAGTATTCCTTACATTAGAAACTTCTTACATAATCAAACCACTAGAATAACATCTTCAGAAATTCTTACTTAGATTACTTGTTTTCAATGCAATTTGAGAAACATCAAATTAAAAAAAAGTATGTTTAAAAAATAAGGAAGTAACTTAGAGTATAATTTAAGGGAAACTGATGCTATCATTAGTAAACTGTCTAAGGGAAAAAGGGAAGAAATGAGGTCATTCATAGCGTCTGTAATTGCTATGATTCTATTAAAGTAATAAACAGCTTGTGTTTCTGTTGCAAGCAGAGCATTATTTAGTATAAATAGTAAAGTCTTTAAATCATTATGTAGGTTAAAAAGGACTAGAAACCTGTGATCTATTTGAGACAAATTCACTGTATCTACAACGACATCTTTTATAAATGTCACAATTGCTCTCCACAGAATTCTCTGATAACCATTAATCTGCTAAAAAAAATAAGTCATGAAACATGGGGTATATTGAACTAGGTCAAGATCTTTTGCCGCTATGTATAGCTGGAATATGAAGTGTCCTAGTCCTTTCATTATCCATGATTCACTTGAGCGTTTTTCACTGTTAGAATCTAACTTAACTTTGATTAATTGTAGTAGTTGCATAAGGAGACTTGTTAAATATATTGTACATATATATGTATATCCCTGTGTTGTAAGTGAAATAATATATAAGAAAATAATGCTGAGGAACCATTAACACTATTTAATTCTATCTCAAGATGGGGCATATAAATATAAATAATAAAAATCTAGAAAAAAATATTTAATATTCATACCCCCTTAAAACTGTAATTAAAATATTACCTAAATTATGTATCTTAAAACCATAATATTTCTCTATATATGTGAAAATAAAATATAAATAAAGCCTATAGTTACTATTCTAGTTTGTATTAATAAACTTGTTTTAATTCAGTACAATATTTTAGTATCAGTAAATATTAAAAATACTATAAAATACATACATATTATAAGATTACTAGATATACTTTTATTTACAAATATAACACATGACTAAAATTGCAATGCAATGTGTTAGTAAAATAATTAATGAAAATATAATGGAAGAAAAAATAAGTCAATTATAAGAACAATTATTATTCAGTGACAATATCTTAGATGAAGGGTGCCGGAAGTGAAACGTAGGGTTAGTAACATGCAACGCATTTGCCTAACCTGTTGTACTATCTCTCCAACACCAATAGTTAATTTTAACTGTACTAGTCCCACTTTAGAAATAGCTTATTTATGTTGAAAATTGAAATTACTTTTATATATGTATATATATATATATATATATATTTATCTTGATCCAAAACAAGACAAATTATCTTCAGCTTACTGTGTTACATTTGCCAAGAGGATGTTTTGTTGTCCTGAATGACTTTAGTAATAGAATATTGCCTATCTGTCACTATCACTGTCATCCCGTTGCTCATCAATTTGTTAGAGCGGGCACCAGTAACGTCTCTCTTTGAGAGACTTATTGTTACTGTTTTTGGTATATCCAATACGCACGGGTAGCTTGCCAGGCTCTGACATGCGGGCTCTATACTGTCAGTAGCTTGCCGGGCTCTCTGAGAGGGGTGGAGGAATCGACCACAGGTCAGCTGCGTGAAAGAAAAAAGCCCAACGGCTGTGCTATCTCTCCAGCTCATTGCCTATCTAAATAGCTCTTTCCTGTCCTGAATAATGGAATAACTTTCCTATCCCTGTAACATGCTGCTTGATCAGAAGCCAACATATCTATTCAGTTGATATATGAACAGAATGTCTCCCAGAACCATTTTCAAATGCTTCTACATTAAAGAGTAATTTTACATTAAACTCATGATTTCTATCAAGCTTTCTTAACTTTCTTTTTTTCTACTTGTGACTCCTTTTCGTGAAGAAATAAAGCACCGGTGAACTGTACTCACAACATCTATTTCTTGCATTAAAATTAGATAAATACAGAGATAGAATTGGAGAAATTGAAAGGGGCAGGAAGAGGGGAGGGAGATTATCTTCTAAGAAACACTGGCATAAAGCATTGAAAAGAGAGTCATTTAAAAATATACAAGACTTATTTTGGGTTGAAATATGGAACGTAATCAAGGTGAAGAGAAAATAAAGTGAAATTCATCAGCTAAAAAAAATATATAAGACTTAAAAATTCAGGTGATTTTATTGGTCCTCTCAAGTGGTAAATGTGTGGTGGGGAATTATTTTATGTAGGTGCCTCTAAATTTGCTTAGGCATGTAGAATATACTGCAACATGAAAATGTTCCCTAAAAATTTTGAAATTTTTAGGATACTATGAAGTGTGACAACAAATAAATTGCAGTGTATGAATTGGAAATAATTTTTCAAACTTTTATTGTTAGATCAGTGAATGTTTTACTATTATGTTTTGATTTGTTATGGAATCACACCAAGCAGTGCTCAGGATTAACTTCTGGGTCTTTAATTAGGAATCATTTTTTGTGGTGATCCAGAGAACATATATGGTATAAGGGAAAGACCAAGGGTTTCCAGCCTCAAGGTAACTATCTTTAACATTATGCACATTATGCTACCTCTTTTGCCCCTGTTTGGTTATTTTTATGGTAAATCTTCAAAAGAGATCCTACATAAAACAATGTTTTGCTTCTCTAATATGTTTTGAAACCTTATTATTTTTAGTTATTTACAAAATCTTTGGGTCACCTAAAATGTTTACTTGTTATTCACTATAGGATGCATTTCCTTTATTTAGAATCAACGTATATGCTACGTGAATAGCTTGATGTAAGGAAGACGGCGTAGGTGGGGGGGAGGTGCAAGCGTAGATGGGATGGTGCCTGTTCACTCCACTAACCTGAAAAGGGGAGCGGAGCAGTGGGCCGGCGCTGGAAGGTGATGAGGGTATAAAGACAATCTACAGAATGGGAAAGGATATTTATGCAGTACCCATCTGATAAAGGGTTGATAACAAGGATATACAATGCACTGGTTGAACTCCACAAGAAGAAAACTGCCAACCCGATCAAAAAATGGGGTGATGAAATGAACAGAAACTTTCCTAAAGAAGAAATCCGAATGGCTCAGAGGCACATGAGAAAATGTTCCACATCACTAATCATCAGGGAAATGCAGATCAAAACAACCATGAGATATCATCTCACACCACAAAGACTGGCCCACATCCCAAAAAACAAAAGCAACCGGTGTTGGCGTGGATGCGGGGAGAAAGGGACTCTTCTTCACTGCTGGTGGGAATGCCGACTGGTTCAGCCCTTTTGGAAAACAATATGGATGATTCTCAAAAAATTAGAAATTGAGCTTCCATTTGACCCAGCAATACCACTCCTGGGAATATATCCCGGAGAGGCAAAACAGTATAGTAGAGATGGCATATGTATTTCTATGTTCATTGCAGCACTGTTTACAATAGCCAGAATCTGGAAAAAAACAGAGTGCCCCAAAACAGATGACTGGTTAAAGAAACTCTGGTACATCTACACAATGGAATACTATGTAGCTGTCAGAAAACATGAAGTCATGAAATTTGCATATAAATGGATCAACATGGAAAGTATCATGTTGAGTGAAATGAGTCAGAGAGAAAGAGATAGACATAGAAAGATTGCACTCATATGTGGAATATAATGAAACTGAAAAGTACAAGTTGGCAACAATGCAACTTCTGGCAGATATCTCTCTGGACTTAGTTACTAAAATACTAAAATACAGAAACCCAAAACTGAGAGGCCGCTAAGTGTGGTCACTCGACCTCATACCTCTTCATCCTCAGCAATGGAAAACAAATTATCTAATGCTTTCTTTTCAGCAGGTCTGACTTTAGGGGAGAGACTCTCCAAACAGTAATAGTGAGTTTTGTTGAAATATTGTATGCAATCAAAGTGAAAGTAAAGTGAAATTTATTAGTTACACAGGCGGGGGGGTGCTAAGGTTGGCGGGGCTAGGGATGTGGGGGGATTAGGGGTGTGGGGGGGCGGGGTGGAGCTATACTGGGATTCTTGGTGGTGGAATATGAGCACTGGTGAAGGGATGGGTATTTAAGCATTGTATAACTGAGATTTAAACCTAAAAACTTTGTAACTTTCCACATGGTGACTCAATAAAAAATTAAAAAAAAATAGCTTGATGTAACCAAAAATTGTGTTTCATAATCATTTAAATGTGACATATGACATCACAAATTTAACTTATTTTAAAAATATCATTTAGTCTTTTTTGTTTTAGTTTAACTCTAAAGGTATAACCCATTTTTAAATGCTGGTATGATTGCATCTGTAATTGCAATCTATGTTTAATGTTCTTAAGCTGCATGTGCCTCCATGCAGATTATCTGACAGAATGCTGAAGATATCGAACTCTCTATATATTCATAATATTGTATCAATTATTTTACATTCCTTCTATAATTACTTTTTTATATATGTTGATCATGACACATACTTAGTTTAAGGTAAAGTTGAAGGAACCAGGATATTATCAACGAAGTTATTTTAGGCCCTTATCTTACTAAGAAAATATTACGTACTTCTTTGAAGATGTCCAGTTTCTACGTGGATGACATTCTTTCTACTGATCCTGAGTAAAATGAATATTTTGCGAGCAACACATTTGACAAACAGCATTGCAACATTGTTGCTTTATTAAACATAAGTATTCATTTTTATCACATATGCTATTACATTTTACTGTGATGCTAAGTAAATTAACAAAGGCATAAGCACAAGAAGCAAAAAAGATACTAGTTTAAGTCAAGACTGAAAAGTAATAACCTCGGTTTTGAAAGCTTTGGACTTAAATGATGGGTTACTTTTCATGGAAATTTTGCCTTGATATATTTATTATAAATATTTTTTAATTTATACTCTACTCTAGAACATGGCACAGGTAATACAAGTAACTCCACCGATCTCTTTTCACTTACATTGAAAGTTTGAATGTAAACCATGTTCTCTGATGTACAGGGTCACGACTTGTATCCGTTAAGCCACCAAGGTCCTCATTCAAGTACTTTTGAGTCCTGATATTTCTTTGTGACAGAAGACACTCATGAGGAATTATTCACTGAGCCTGAGGGTAAAGGAAGACTGCCTTATTAAGAGTATATGTGCTGCAGTGACACAGATTTTGACCTTCACAATGACACAAAGGCAAAGATGAACATAAAAAAGTTATCTACTCTTAAACATTATTGCAAGATTATCATTAGCACTGCTAAAAATTAAAATATTTATCAATTCAGGAAAAATGAAGATCAACAGTATTGATCTTAGAGAATAGGCAAAACTCAGACAGAAAACTTGAAAGATTTCTGATTGAGATGATAAAACATGTGATATAATGATATAATGTATCAGCATTTCCTTTTTTCAATATCTAGTACTGTTTTTCTCCTATAAATGATTAAGTTGCCCCTTAAATTGATTTTTCCTTTAAAATATAATATTTATTTTTATTCATTATTATTCCTGAAATAAAACCATAGAAAAGATAATTTTATATTATACTTTAAAGTATGTGCTGGTTTAAAATTAAATATCCCAAGATTTAACAACCAAAGTACAAAAATAAATACTTAGATTACTACTAATCTGATGAGCTTTTTATTCCATATTAGAAGAGAGTATATAAATATAAGCTAGAAAAAAATCCAGATGACACCATAAATTCCATAGCAGTTTTAAGAATGTATAGCATTTTTGAGATAGAATTACAGTTACAATAATTTTTGTGTGATGTTTAAGTAAAAAAGTACTGTAATATATTTTAATTTTTACTAATTAATTGCCGATAATCTCCTCATCAGCCACCCTCCAGAACTCACAGCTGCTTCTCCCAGAAGGGAGCACAAAGTGAGGCCCCCATAACCATGCCACTGGACTCCGTGCCAGGAGCGCCCCTGAGGAGGGTGGGTGAGAGCCCTCACTGTCCCAAGAAACCCAGCCCTGGCAGCCAAACCCCACTACCCCACCACCACCATGCTCTGGACCACTTTCCACATGCTCAAGCTAAGCTTCATGCCTGAGTGAACATATTCACTTCGTAGCTGTGCAACACATCATCATAAAGGAAGGTATATATCTATATCTATATCTATATCTATATCTATATCTATATCTATATCTATATCTATATCTATATCTATATCTATATCTATATCTATATCCATATCATATCTATATCTATACCTATACCTATATCTATCTCGGAAAGCCCAGCATGCTACTGAGAGTATCCCACCCACATGGAAGAGCCTGGCAAGCTCCTTGTGGAGTATTCGATATGCCAAATACAGTAACAATAACAGTCTCATTCCCCTGACCCTGAATAGAGCCTCCAATCATTGGGAAAGACAAGTAAAAAGGGGCTGCTAAAATATCAGGGCTGAGACAAATGGAATTGTTAATGGTGCCCACTCGAGTAAATTGATGAACAACGGGATGACAGTGGCAGTGACTAATTGCACCAAACCCATATTCACCTTCACTGAAAGTTATATCTTTCCTGTCCCGCATGACTTTGCCAAATGCATCATGTCTTGCTTCTTTAACTTAGAGTCTAATACTAAGTGGTCTATGCAACATAAGCCTGAAAGTGCTAATCCTAGCGCCACCTGGAAAAATGAGGTTATTCTGTCAGATCCCCAGCAAGGCAATCAAATGTGAGGCTGCACACTCAGTCTGGAATGCAGTGCTTATATTCTGGAGGTCAAGAAAAACAAACAAACAAACAAACACACAAACAAGCAAACAACAAAACTGGTTTAATTCTACTCGAAAATGCCAGGGAGGAGAGAGAAGCAGGAAGCTTGCCACAATCACTGGTTCTCAAGCTGACAGAGTATGTTCAACAGTGTATAATAGCAATTGCTCACGGTATTATCTCAAGCTTATTTTCATCTCAGAATCTAAAAATTGGATAAAACCACTGATGTAAGTTAAATTATCTGAGAAAAACTTAATGATTTTATAAATACTGATGCAAATTCTATTAAAATGCAGCAAGAAGATTTTGGGGTAAAGGGATTTTAGTAAATTAGTCAAGAATAAAGAACCCCCTTACCCAGGGCCAGAGACATAGTGCAGTGACTAAAGTACTTGCCTTGCTTAGAGCTGACCCATATTCAATTTTTGGCACCCCTTTTGGACACCCAAAGCCCTGCTAGGAGTAATCTCTGAGTGCAGAGTCAGAAGTGTGACCTGAATATGGCCCCCAAACCGAAAGGAAACAAAGAAACAAAAAAGTGCTCCAAGGAGTCCTTTTGTTTTCAGGAACCAACAGTCAAAAGAAAAAAGAACAGTTCTGTTTCCTTACAGGTGAGTTATCTTCTTAAATTACTGAGGATTCAACTGTAGAAGAGATATTGTCTTGTCTCTTATAACTAAAATCCATTTATATAGATAATGTGTTAACAATATTCATTTCAATATAAAGTGATACTTTAAGAGAAATTGTACTATTTTTATTTTAATATAATGTAGAAATTTTGATAATTAAAATATTTTAAAACTTCTGAATTTTCATAATAACATTGACATATATGACTTATACAATAGTATATAATAACATTTTATAAAGCATCTACACATTGCAGGTAAAATGACTTCAAACCAAAATGTAAGTAAAGCAAATTTTCTCTGATATAAAGCTGGATAAAGCACACTTTTGAAGAGCCTGTAGTATGCAAAGGGCAAGGACAAACAATGCACATACTTTTGATTGATTCAGCTGTTCTTAGATATTAAATACACCAAGAGTGGACCATATTATTCAATTTTCTATTGACTAACAAAGAGATAAGGAATAATAATAAAGAGAATAATGAGATTATAGATTAGGAAAGAACCTAAGCCATCATTGATTTAATAAATTCATATTGTATGAGGGAACCTTTATTTGTAACTGTTAAAAGAGTTCATTGTCCTATACAGTTTATGAAGAATAGATAACATTTCTGCCCATTTTTTCAAATTCCAGTGTCAGTATCTTTTTTATTACAATCTATCTTACTGTGAAGAAATAAAGGAGGGAATTAACCTGTACCAAGGAGATATTGAAATGCAGTTTTCTTTATTGATTTGTCCTATAACTGGTTTGTGTTGTGTCTAATTGAAGACAGACAATTATGTCCTCCAGAATCACTTTGCATACGCTTTTGGATTATAATTTGCAAAGAGCAAATCTTCCATGTTTAGAAAGTTGCAAAAGAGCATTCCCCCCAAATGAAAAATACTATTTCTATTTATTCCTTCTGAGAGCTTTTATAGATTGTTGTTTTATCCCCACATCTGCTTGACTTCTTAGGTTTTCTTGCCACTTTGAAACATGCATCAATATAGACAATTTTTTGGTGATTTTCTAACTATCCCATTCCAAAATCTCACCTTGATGAGATTGAATTGATGCAATGAGCCTTTGTTTTCCATAGTGTTAATAAGATAATTCGTCCTGTTTCCTCCATTTTTATTAAGGTATAATTTATGCATTATGCAGCATGATTTAAGATGTTCACTGTAATTATGTAGCACGTTCATATATAAGAAAAATACAGCTACAATAAACAGTTAACATCAATCACTTTATATAGTTATAAAAAGTAAGGTTTTTGTCCTTATCATGATTTGGGAGGGGGAATACTTTTATCAACTTTGAATGTATTATATAGCATTATTGATTAAATTTATCTTGTATATCACATTCCTGCATTTATCTTATCATTTCTATTATCTCTATTTTCTAGAAAGAACATTAACAGGTATACTTACTTTTGTTGGTTATACTTCATACCTGTTGATGAGTGAAGGAATGAAAGAAATGAAGAAATCAAAAGTGAATGGAATGCAAAAGAATATATTACTATCAAAACATCCCAAATGTTTTTAACATCCTATAAAATTTACTTCCTTGATGAGTTATTAAGGTAATGTAATACAGAATTGCAGAGTCTCTTGCCCCCATGTCTGGCCGTCTTCACCAGAGCCCTTCGGAGGGGGGGTGGGTTGAGTTTCTCTCTCCCCTCCCCTGCCCAGAACAGAGCCCCAACAGCGGAAGACCTCCAGTGCCCAGCCACAGCCATGCTCAAGGCACCTCTCCACATGTTCAGAGAAGCCTCACTCATGAAGGAACTGGTAGAGGAACCCAGGTGTGCAGGACCCAGGGTTGAGATTTCCAAGCTTGCTCAGATCGGGATTGGGCCTCCTCTACCCAGACCCCCCATTTTCCAGTAGCTAGGCAGCCACACCCACAAACTGCCCCCATTGCTGTGTAATCCCATCAATGGCCAAGATCCAGAGACTATAAACAATGTGTAATCCCATCAATGACCAAGATCCAGAGACTATAAACAACGCTCCCGAAGCCTGCTGCTACATTCAAGGCTGAGAAAGCTCTTATAGTCTAGTTCTCCCTCTTAGAGAACCTGGCAAGGTACCAAGAGCATCCTGCCAGCATGGCAGAACCTGGCAATTTCTCTGTGGCATATTCGATATGCCAAATACAGTAACACTTATGGATCTCATTCCCCTTACCCTGAAAGTGTAGGATAACATTGGTTTGTCCCTCCTCCCTTGTCACAAGGAGTTTAGGTTTAATTGCTCTGGAGACACTCCCATTCCTTTGTTTATCTGTAAACTCTTCTCTGCACCCTCCTTCCCAAGCAGTGAATCACCTTTTCTCTAATCAGATTCTGTTATATTGTAAGATCAGATTCTTCTAAGGACTCTGAATTTGTATTGTAAGGTAGTGTCTTTTGCATAGTTTACTTTAGAGCAATGTCCTTTCTATATCGACACAGGAAGACAGTTGATATTGTGCTTTGTAACTTGGGAGTTGATTGACTCCAATGATATTTCCTCCTGGGCATCTGCTTTCTTGACTCAGTTGCCCTTATTTCCTAGCACCCCAAAAGCAGGTTCCCGGTGAGGGACGGAATGGACGCAGGGCAAGCTGTGAGCTACCCTGACATTGAAATGGACCAGGCCAAAGCGCCACAATACTCAACTGTAAGTTGAGGGCATGATCATGGACAATGCTATCATTATCCAAAAGTAATGACGAGATTAGGATCCTGCTGGGGTTAGGAAGACTAACCTGGCCTGAGGACTGTGGTCTGGATTATATAGTGAGTGTCCTCAGGAAGAATCAAACTTTAAGGTTATATCTCTTACTGTGCTCATACAGAATGACATTGCTAGAAATATTAGAAGTAGATTTACTATAACTATTTAAATAGATTACTAGCTCACACCCGGACACACCCTTGCTTGGACCCCCATCCTTGAGTGGATCTCCTTAGATGAGATTTCCTTAGATGAGATTTTGTTAATTTCCTAGAGAAATGGTTTTACCCTTCTTTGTTGATTTGTTAATGTCCAACCCACCTTTGTGTCACCACCCTATGTAATTTGCTATATAAACTAAGACTGTGAGGCACAGAGGGGAGATAGAAGAAAACAGAGGAGACAGAGGAAGAAGACAGGGAGACAGAAGAAGACAACGCGAGAGAAGACACAAAAGACACACGGGAAGACACAGAAGCGAAGGAGACAACACAGACAGAAGACACAAGCAGAGACAGAGCGGTCGGAAGAGACCAGAAGAGAGACTACAGAGACAAAGAAAGAGTGACAGACAGAAGCAAGGAAGACACCGAAGCAGAGCTCAAGGCAAAAGAAGTGAGAATGAGCAGGGACGAGAGAGAGAAGCAGAATGGGAATGGAGATTGAAATAAACTGCAACTGAGATCAACCAGCCTGGCCCTCATTCCTTCCTTCACCTGCCTCATCATCGCCATCAACCTCCCCGGGGTGGGGGAAGCGGTGTGAGACTACGAACATGTGAGACGTAGTGAACGGAACGTGGGCGGCAGGAGAGACAGCCCCGCTGGCCCCCTCCCTTCCTTTTTTGTGTGTTCACACATGAAAGAGCCTCCAATGTGGCACTGCTGAGATAAACGAGTAAAGAGATGCTGCTAAAATCTCAGGGCTAGGATGAATGGAGACGGTATTGGCACCCAGTCGAGCAAATCGCTGATCAACGGGATGACAGTGATACAGTGTTAATACAGAAATATGATAAGTTCATTGTACCATAGTTCTAATATCTAGAATCTCAAGATGCAGATGTCAGAACTTTCATTTTTAAAGAACTTGCAGAAGGCTTCTTTATGTTATGGTCTCACCTCGAATTTATGAAATATGGGTGTGTTGAGAGAAACAGGGAGGTTTCTGATAATTTTCTTGTTATTACACTAATTCCTTTGCATTAGGGATCTGCCTTAGTTAATTCTTTAGAATCCACATCACTAAAAACAGTTATGCTCCATATTAGATCTTCAATGTATAAACACTTTGAGTAACAATTATTCAATTTATAATATAATTTAGACAAATAACATATATATAATAAGTAATAAAAAGTGAGTCACTGATTTGAACACTTTAGATTATATTGGAATGAAAATTAAATATTGTCAAAATCCATCAATTTGGCTTTTTAGTAGATTGTAAAAGATTTTTATCAATTTTAAAATTCTAGAATTTATCAAATTAAAATCTCTCAGATAGATATATAGAAATAAGTATTAGGTCAAAGCTCTCAATAATTTTTAATAAATTTGATCCATAAACTGCTAAAATACAGCATAAAATTCAATCGAGATGCAGACTATTTTAGTCATATGATAGGAATGATTTCCGGGCCAACCTTGACTCTCATTTAAAAGTACTGAACATAATTAGTTGGCCATAATATAAACATAGAAATGCATATCTGATTGGATTCAGAGAAACTGCACAGCAGGGAGCCATATGCCATGCATGTAGCCAACCCAAGTTCAACCCCACACGTGGTTCCCAGAAGAATCAGGATTAAGACTTGAGCAAAGCTGGACATGGCTTAAAATCTACCAAAAAGTAAAAGGAAAATAGAAATGCATACCTGAATTTTATCATATGCTATCTATGGGAAAAGTTTTTAAAATATTTTGTATAATATTCATATCTGCAATGTATTCATCTAGCACAAAATTTGTGCTTTATGATTATTTAAATATAAAATTTGTCATTAATAAAAATTATTCAGAGTTCACCTAAATTGTTAAACTGAATAGTCCATAATTACCATAGGCATCTACATTTTTAATCTATAAAACATAAAAGAGTATAATAAATGTTAAACAATGAAAGACATGTTTTTGAATACAAGAAATTAAATTCACTCAGTATGTAGATTTATTTTATAAATATAGAAATAACAAATGTGCTGTTTTTATCAAAGAAGTCATTCCTAGAATTAGTGAATGCTGAGAAATTAGTTATACCTATTTTAATATAGATTTTAAAGAAAAAAATAATTAGAAGTATCTGCAAATAAAGGACTCTACCGAATTAATGTCTTGAAAAAGTGTATGGAATATATTTAGAGAGGGAAATAATAAGAAATTGTTTCATCTGAACTTAAGTTATTAAATGATGAGGTGATTCATTGTAGGATAAAAAGGAATATGCACAGTCTGCATAGCATTAAGCATAGCACTTTTAGTGTGGTACAAATATGGCACAACATAGTTCTAACTTTTAAAATCTGAAGGAGGTAACATAAAATAAGTGAAAATAATGTATTCCTAGCTAACATATGGACTGAGTAAATTGTTTTTATAAATATGTTAAATGAAGAAATATTAAGTGAATTTTATTTTTAAAGTAGAACTCCACTAAAGCAAACAACTCCAGCCAAATTAATATTTTATCTTTTTCCCAAAGTATTATGAGTCTCTTTTATATTTCTAGTTAATATTTGAGAGCAGACAGTGTAAATAAATGTAATGAAGATGCTTCAGGATTATCAGAATGGGGACCAGGTGTGGAAGTTAATATTCTGCCATCAAGACAGAAGCCTGGTCCAGTGGTTTAGAATTTTCTAATTCATCACTTTGCTCATTATTTACACATGTCCACTGGCAGTTCGCCAATCATAATGTATGCACAAAGACAAAAGCCATGTAATTAGCTGTGGATGACCTATTTTGGCTGGAGACCTCTCTATAATATGTCAGAAATGCTTCTTCAAAGAAAATATTTTGAAAAATCTAGAGGATTGTTTAACTATTAGTAATAAACTTATATCCATATCAAAATGAGCTTATGAACTTTTTTCAAAATTATTTGTTTTTATAATGACATCGATTAATTTTAGGAATGTAATTTATCTGTAATCCTTGCTAATAATATCAGAAGATATATTGATAAATACACATCAAAATGAAGAGTAATATGCTGACTTTTTGATATCTAAATGGTTGTCCATATTTTCTTATTCTGTGTTTTGAATCAC
Organism: Sorex araneus; assembly: GCF_027595985.1. Classification (NCBI taxonomy): domain Eukaryota; kingdom Metazoa; phylum Chordata; class Mammalia; order Eulipotyphla; family Soricidae; genus Sorex; species Sorex araneus. The sequence goes on along the minus strand of NC_073303.1, from coordinate 172,337,276 downwards.
ATATGCGCTATATTTCATAGTTGTTTTTAGCATGGGATCCAGATGTTCATGACACATCTGTTTCTGTACCTTTATATAAATGAACTTCAAAATGATACTTGCAACTCTGGGGACTACATTAGTCACAATAAAAAAGTACATTTTTTTCCTAGTCAGTGGGATCATCTAGGTATAAAGTAGATGTGGAGTAGCTAGTCATTTTTTTAATGTCTTTGCAATGCATTCATTTACATACTACTGATTTGCTATGCCAGACCATCTGGTTATGGATGAAATGCTGTACATTTTCCCTTTTGTTTTGTTTAAAAGAAATTCTGAAATGCCTTTAATACCAAGTTTGCTATGATTATTTATGCTAATAACCAACAAACATTATATATTGCTTAGTTTATTTCATGATATACTCTAAATCTAAATAGCACGAGTCAGTTAGATGTCAGTTTTAAATAGTAGATATTAATCAAATGTTGACAGTAGTTTTATACATGTTCTATGGCTAGCATTATTTTATAACAACCAGGTAAAACAATATATCTCACCACCTATTTTTTTTGGCCAATGAAGACGCATTCTGGTAGCTAGAATCTCCAGCAGATGTGTATGGCAGTGTTGTATGGCAAGAGTGACTATTGAATTTAGTAACTATGAAGCTGGACAAAATAGAAATATCCCTAAATCCTATTTTATCTGTAAAGTGAAAGTAGCCATAATGTTAAGTCAGAGATGCATTATGTAGATTAAATTCTATGATTAATTTATAGAAATTAGCATAATGTATAACATAGAATGTGCTTTGAATTTATTTTTCATTTCTTTTTTGTTTGTTTGTTTTTATTCCACAGTCAGCAATGCTTACAGCTCACTCCTACCTCTGCACTCAAGGCTCACTGTTAATGGGGACCATATTTCGTGCCAGGGATGGTATCTACTTGGGGCTTTTATAAGCACCGTCCCTTCTACTGTACTATTCAACATGGATTGTACTACTCAACCCATGTAGCAATGTGGGTTTTATCATCCAAATGTTGCACATTAAATAGAAAAAAATAAGTCATTATATTACAACATCTTTATTTGATAACAGAATATGTATCACAATGCTCTTTGTTCAGTATTTTTCTTTAGTAATATTAGAGATCTTCATTGCTCTTTCCAATTACTCTAATTAAGATGTGGAAGGAATGACAAAGCAGATAAAGCACATGCCTCACATCCTATCATACATGGATACCCAGCGCCACATGGTTCCCTGAGCATTATAAGATATATCTCTGAAGCCTCTAAGCACATCTGAATCTGGTCTTGAGTTCTTCACAACTGCAAGCATGATCTACGTAATCTGGTGAGCCCATATACCACAACATCCTCATGCCCTTGCATTGAACTCTCATGCTGAGAGCATGCTGAGATTGGTCCCTGATCCTCTAGCATCTCTTGGAAGATTTCCCCCACTCCTGCCACCAAACACTTGATTAGCAAAAAACACACAAATGATTTCCCCCCTACATTTCAATTGCTTAATGTTGTACTCAGTAATGCTATTAAATGTCACCTTGTTAAAAAAATTCAATGATTTTAATGTTTGTTTTCTGAAAACCAAGGAAACCATACTATAATAAAGAAATCATAGCTAGAGAGATAATAGAGTGGATAGAGAATTTGCATGGTTCATAGCTATTGGGGTTCAATCCTCCACACCCCATATGTCCTCTATGCCTTGCCAGCAGTGATCCTGAAGCACAGAGCCAGTAGTAACTACTGGGCAAATAACCAAAATACCAGCCAAATAACCAACCAACCAAACAAACAAAGGCCCTAAAACACTCAGATAGCAAACTATTTATATCCCCCTTGCTAGGTAAATATTTGCTGTATCAAGGGATTTAAATGTCTTTATTTAATTAAATTAGAATCATAGAGCAATCAATCATCACAAAGTGCCCTTTTGATGTATTTTTTTAAGATAATTCCATTTGTCATTGGTTAAAATTTTGTTGAAGTGAGTCATATGAACTACATTTATTATCTACCTGCTAAAGAAACAGTCTGGGGTTGGGAGGGAAATTGTGGACATTGGTGGAGATACTGTCCTATTGGCAGTGGGATAGGAATTGCAATATTGTATGCATAAAGCAGCTGTATTATAAATCATCATCATCATCACCATCATCATCATCATCATCATTATCCCTTTGATCGTTATTTTCTCCGTCGGTCTCAGTGACGTCTCCATACAACCTAACCCTGAGAATTTAGAATCCTCTCTTTACTCATCCTTCCCAACAGTGCCACATTGGAGGCTCTTTCAGGGTCAGCGGAATGAGACCCATCATTGTTGTTGGTTTTGGCATATGAATACTCCACAGGGAGTCCGCCAGCCTCTCCCATGCCGGCAGAAAACTCTTGGTAGCTTGCCAGGTTCTCCCAGAGGGAGAACTAGGCTATAAGATGTAGCTTCTGGGAGCTTGGATTTAGTCTCTGGATCTTGGCCATTGATGGGATTACATGGAACCAGGGGCAGTTTCTGGGTGTGACTACCTAGCCACTGGAAAATGGGGAATCTGGGTGGAACAGACCCAGTCCCAATCTGAGCAGGTTTGGAGATATCAGCCCCAGGTCCCATACACCTGGGTTTCTCTGCTGGTTCCTTCATGTGTAAGGCTAGTCCGAATATGTGGAGAGGGTCATTGAACATGGCTTTGGCTGGGTTCAGGATGTCTTCGACTATGGGGGCTCTGCTCTGGGTGGGGAGTGAAACTCAACCCACCCCCTCCAAGGGACCCCAGTGAAGACAGCCAGGCTCGGGGGTAAGAGACTGCATCTCTCTCTTTTGTAAATCATTATGTTTTAACAAACAATTTATTAAAAAATGGAAGAAAATACAGTCAAGGAAGTACAAAAAAGTATTACTTCACAGCCAATTGTAAGACTCTGATAATAGTGTGAGACTGAAATACAAGAACATTCTCTTTGGCATTGCTCTATTGGGAACAACTTTTATATATTATGAATTAACCATAATTTGATTATAATTAGAACTGCACAAGTAATGCTAAATTAAGATTCTATGGTTTTGAATAACCCGGCCACAAGCTCTATGACAAAACCACATGACAAAAAAAAATGGTTCTCTGCTTCCTATATACTAATTTCTGGTCACTATTTCTAATTGGCAGAAGTGAATGGGAAGATAACAGGCATGACATTCTGGGGAATGTAATTTGTAGTTTTAAATGAAGAGCAGAAAATATTGTCTAAGTAAAGTTTGAGTTTAATGAAAAACTTTTTAAAAATACATACCTTCTTTCAAGGTAAGAATAATGATATTATAAGAATTATAGCAAACATATTGGACAGTTAGTTTTATTATCACCTAATATATCAATATAATGTTTTACTTGAGCAAATCCACTTATGTTGAAGCATCTTTTTGATTCTTGTGTATACCCTCAAAAGTTTCATATGATTTATGCAGAAGTATGCTGTATTCATCAATATTTTAATCATTAATTTTCATAATGGTCCATATGTAACACAGATTTGTAATTACTTTTTCTTTTACCATTCTCCCAAATTAAAATTTTCTGGACTCACAAACTGTATTTGGGTGCTATACATTTATTCTCTAAAATGCCTTTATGATACGAGGGATCTTATTAAATATTTTAGAATCATAGTTAAATTCTACTTTTTAAAAAATATCTATTGGCTTTTTAGGATAAAAGGAGTTTGAGCTAATAGAATAGATGTTTACTCATTTTCTGTATTTTATGTTAAACATTTATGTTTTGACTTTGTATATATGTGTACGTTCATGTAGTATCTGTTGCTATATGTGCATGTGTTGCATACCCATATGTATTATCAAAGATAAAAATTGTCTTCTTGATTACTTTTTAAATTTTGGTAACTTGCATATTATATTTTCAAAAATTCTTATGATATTGTGGTTTTTTGCTGATTCAATCTAACATTTTGCTATGTGTTCCATTTTACCATTTATGCTCTATATTTTAAAAAATCCTACTTTTTCTATCTTTATTTTGACTCTGTAACCCATATTAACTTTTTTTACATTAACTAATTAATGATTTACATTTGTTGTATGTTCTCTTAGAGAACTCAAAGCAACAAATTTTATGGTTAATAGTTATTTAACTATAATCCAAATTTTTGATATGTTTAGTGTCTCTAGTTTTCCAACTGTTAACACCACAGAAATACCACATTTTCAATATTAAATTATAATGATTTACTACTGTACTATTTTATGCTATTTAATCTAATTATCTTCAGTTAGAAAATACAATCTATATTTTGTGCATTTCTTTTTGTTTGTTTTTGCACCACACCTGACTGTTTGGTGCTTATTCCCAGCTGGATCTGCACTTCGGGATCACTCTTGGCAGGGATCAGAGAACCACATAGAGTTCTAGAGATCTAAGCTGGTCAGCTGCATTAAAGATAAGTACCCTCCCCATGTGCTATTTCTCCAGTCCCACAATCTTTGATCATAGATATTTTGTTCTTTTGAAATTGAACATTTTGTAATTATTCCTAATACTTCCTGTCTTGCATATAGAGTGTCTGTGTGAAAATTCATGTACCAGATTCATTCCATTTTTTGACAACTTTAGCATTCATTCAAAGCATATTTATTGAGAAAACTTTTCTGTGCTTAAATTTCTGACTAATTTTGGAGGACATTTTAATTAACTATTTTGCTTTATTTTTGTTTATTTATTTATTTACTTGCTTTTTTTGGTCACATCCAGCTATTCACGGGAGTCACTCCTGGATCTTCACTAAGGAATTACCCCTGGCGGTGCTCAGAGGACCATACGGGGTGCTGGGAATCGAACCTGGGTTGGCCATGTGCAAGGCAAATGCCCTATTTGATGTGCTATTGCTCCAGACCCCTAATGAACTATTTTATTTTGTACTTATTTCTAAATCTCTTTATATCTTTCCTCTCAGTTGTTTTTCTATGATTTTGTACTTCCCTCTATACACCTTCGGCTTTCTAATTCATTACTTCCTGTCACTGTCATACCGTTGCACAATGATTTACTCCAGTGGGCACTAGTAACGTCTCTATTGTGAAACCCGTTGTTACTGTTTTTGGCATATCGAGTATGCCACAAGTAGCTTGCCAGGCTTTCAGTAGCTTGCCGGGCTCTCCGAGAGGGATGGGGGTATAACTTCTCATCTATTATAAAAATCTAGTTAGATTCTGCATTCTCTGGAGTGTTTGAGATAACATGCCTAGGTTGATTGCATAGAGCACTGTCTCATTTGTCCATCAGGAGCATGAATTTCTAAATCCTCTATTGAAGCAAGAGTTTTACAATAAATAACCTTACGGCAGTCTCCATTCATAAGGAGGAAAGTGCTACCTCTCAGTTGGATTCTCACCTGTTTAGAAGACAGTTCTTCAACTAAATAAAATTTGGTTGAATTTTCCAAGAATAGGTGAGTCTTGGGTCTCAGTGCTGCTACAGGACCACAAGACTAAAAGTTTGCTAGTGACGTCAAGGTACTGTCTTATCTGTTCCTTTCTCTTTTTTCGTTTTGTTTGCAAGTGTAGCTGTTTCCTGGTTAACCCTGCACTTGGAATTACTTTTTTTTTTACCTAAAAATAAGTTATAGGGGAGTGCTTAAAATGTCTAATGTCCACTCTCTGTAATACTTAGGCAGCTTGCTGAGGCTTCAGTGGGAGGGTCTGAGGATGTGGTGTTGTTTGTGCCTTAAAGTGCTAGGAACCACGAGATCCATCCAGTTAATGCTGGGAAACCTCCATGGCCACATATGGACATGGTAGAAGCCCTCCTGGTCAATACCCAATGATACTAGAAGGATATGGTGGTGATGAGATCAAAGCCGCAAGAGGCACATGCAACGGTGCGCCATTAATTCTGGGTCTTTGGGTGCAATTTTTTTTTTTTTTTTTTGCTTTTTGGGTCACATCCAGGGATGTTCATTGGTTACTCCTGGCTCTGCACTCAGGAATTACTCCTGGCAGTGCTCAGAGGAGACCATATAAGGTGCTGGGACTTGAACCCGGATTGTTTCGTGCAAGGCAAATGCCCTACACGTTGTGCTATTGCTCCAGCCTCACTTTGGGTGCAATTTTAATATTGTTATTATTTCAACCAAATTTAGATCTACCATGACATTTATGCCACAATGTTGTCATATTATAGTGCTCGTAATACACATAAAATGGACTTCATTGAAGCTGTCTGGGTAGTTAAATTCAAATTAATGAAATTCTTATGATTATTTCACAGACGTCCTAGAATACACTTCTAAAATTTCTGTATATTTTAAAATAATATACAGAAAGAAATAAGCTTCCCATATAAGTAAAATGTGATTCAAAAACTGGAAGCATTAAATTTTATTCAATGATATGATAAAGATTAATAAAATATAAAATGCTGTGATAATATTAAAATATATACCTGTTTTTAAGATTCTGTCTAAATTCACATTTTTCATATCCCCTTGATTCAATAAAGTAAATTCACATTCTTTTATTCCTTGTCTATGTGCTTCATATGATACTGCATGTCATTTGCTCTATTATATAAACTAAACATATGATAAAATTATAACATTCTGGAAGAAAATCATGTTATGTAGTATTACTAATTATGGAGGATTGGACATTAGAATTCGTTGGATTTTTTTCTTCCTTAAGATTCACATGAAATAGTCTCCCCAAACATTTTTTATTTTTTCCATAAAATCTAAAATTATATACATTTGAAAAAAGAACACTAACTGACATATCCTTCAAATGTTAGAATTATCAGAACTTAGAATAGTTATATGGTAATATATTTAATATATATGTGAGATTACATAAATAAAATATTTTTGTAATTCTCGACTTAAAATAGGCAACATTTCTCGAGCACCCTTATATTTTCTGTGTGCATACCAACTATCAAACCTAGAGCCTCATAAATACACCACTACGCTGCATCCATGCCTCTATGTAATTTTTAAAATATAAACAAATCATTGAAATTAAAAATGAAACTATTAATTATATTACTCAACTCCATTTTCTATGTTTTCATAATGCAATTTTTTTCAACCAGCATAAACCATCATAGTATAAAGCTAAGTATTATTTTTGAATTATTACAAAAATTAATATTATATTAAAATATTATGACTATACATTGGTGTGATACAAAAATAAGAAGAGCTTAATATTATAAGGTTAAATCAGAAAATCTGTCTTTGGGTTTTATCTTCATGTAACAATGCAACAAATTGTGTAGTGTAATAGACTGAGAAAAACATTTAAGTTGTCCTTTTTACCTACACTAACAAATACTGTAAACTAAGGCCTTTATCCGTTGTTTTAACCTATCAAAGAGCTAGTACATCAAATATTATCTGTATTTGTTCTGTATTACATATTCTGTTTCGAGGCCAAAATAGATTGTTTAGGAGAATACATATTCAATAGAATTTTGATAAATCCAAAATTTCTTCATGGAAGCCCAATTTGGGGGTTAATGGATTTAAGAGGAGGAGGAGTTTAGGAGTCAGAAATATTTCTTTAAGTTAGCAATAATACTTAAAGCAAAAAACAAAAACATAAATTTAACAATCAGAAGAGGTTACAGACTGCTATTCTGATGAGAATTCATGCTGCAGCATTGTAGATACAATGTCCATAGAGCCCACTGCTTTTCAAAAGAATGATTCAAAACTGTGTTTATTACCAATGCCTCTCAGCTCCAGTGTGAATTACAGCCTAATTTAAATGAATCCAGTGAACACTTTTGTAAAAGAAAGAATCTGGTTTGATCAAAGTGGATTCAGCCTATGGCATGCTGTGCTTGTGTGTGGCACAAGTCACAGCCCTCTGGGAGCGGCAGCTCCTGTCATCAGTGTCTGTCAGGTGCAGACATTTTTGTCTTTGTTTTCATCAATGTGCTCCAGGCTCCTGTGCCGGCCAGACCACAGCGAAATACTGACAGTGAGGGGCTGCACAACCAGGCCTCGGTGACGCTCTCACTCCTTATTTAAAGGGTCCAAAGCTGCAGGAATACTGTGCTCTTGCCTCTTCTAAGTGGCATGTATGCAGAGATATATGATTGTGCGGCTCTGACTGACCACAGGAAACTTGATCCAGACAGAAACAGATGTGAAATAATAGGAATTTTCATCCTTGAGTTGATTCTGGATGAGGAGCTCTGAGTTTGAACACCTCCGATAAACAAGCCATTACGTACAGTGTAGGATAGACATATGTTTATTTGATTACCTGAATAATGATGCTTATTCATAGACATTAAATAATGTGCATCTGTTTTGTGTAGTTAATAAGATAATGGTGCAAAAAATAAAAAGGGGTAATCATAACCAGAACAGCAACTAAAACAAGTCATAAAAAGTGTAGATTTTAAAATCTTAAGTTCTCAAAATGTCTCAACTTTTTCTAATGAGAATTTATATATTTTTTCAAAAATTTTGCTGTGTAGCTTCCTCTTCATTAAAAGGTTTATAGTTCTTATACAGTGTTATATAATGAATATTTCTAATAATTTTCTTGATAAGTATATAGCATAAAAGTATGCCCAGTGAACATTTCATTTTTCATTAATGATCAAAATGTACATTTATTCTAAGATACCATTCAACCAACTGTATTCCATTAAAATATGTTCTCATATTCCCAATCTTTTCTAATAATGCAAAATATATATTCTATATAGTTAATCTTTGTTATGGCAATTTTATATCATGTGCATTTGTTCAAATCAAAGTTATCATTTCATGTGTAGGGAGCAACTTGGTCAACATGGGACTGTTCTCAGGGTTTAGTCCTGTCTTTGCACTCAGAGATTACTTCTTACGGTGTTCAACAGAAAGCTAATATTTATTCCTATTTTGTGAAAGATAATATTGCAATATCTGTCAGTAATGCAGTATAACATTATTAGAAATATAAAAACATTTTAGGTTCAAACATTGTAAATATAAATCTATAGAATACTATTTTAAAATATTAAAATCAATATATAAGAAAAAATCACAAAATATACTTCTAAAGTGTTATTTGTATACCAATCATCTGAATACCTTAAGAATATCTTGAGAATGCATAATAAGAACTTTGCTGTCCCTAATACAAACTGACATTAGTCTATTTTGCATTTATTAGTGAAAGATGCATATTACTAATCTATTAATTCAATTGTTCAAATAAAATCTATGAGAATTATACATAGGAAGATTAAATCCTAAATGTATGGTTCAGAGAAAGTTCTATCAGCTATAATTAATTGTTTATGGCAAGCATTCACATCATGTAACTATAAATGGTGATGTATCAGATGTCATCCTTTTTATCAGAAGTTAACAGCATCTATAAAAAACAAAACAAAGCAAAATAAAAACATGATTTGGGGATGGGAATGTAGTGCAGCAGAAATTTGCTTGCCTTACACACTGATAACATGGTTTAGATCCCCATTACTTCATATTGTCTCTGAGCACCACCAGGAATAATCTTTCAGCATAGAATAAGCCCTGAGCATCACTAAGCCCTGAGCACTACCAAGGATAGCACCAACCAACTTCATCCTTCCCGAAAAGGCAAACTGATGTACAATATGATATAAAATTGTGATATGCTTACTGTAAGTGAGCATCATATAAAATAAAACAATAAAAAATCAAAAAGGAGATAGTGTTATGTAAATATGCAAAAATCATAGAAGTGTGTTTTTTATTCTCCAAGTCCTGAGACATGCTCAATAAAACTGGGTATTCTGGAGGATAAGTGGAGAGATTAGAGGCCAAGGAACACAGGAAAAGGGGCTTGACATTGGTTGAGGAGCTGGCGAGGCGATATTGCAATTAAAAGTCAATGATTTCAATACCATTGTAAACTACAGTATCTCAAAAAAAAATATATATATATAAGAAGTGTATTTTAAATCTGGAACATACCTTACACAGATATTTGTGTACCCTTCTCAATTTTTCAGGTAGCTACAATGCTACCTCAAATAATGCTTGCTGTGTTATTTATATTAGATATTAACCCTCTTAAAATGTGACTATACCTAATCCTGCTTTGGTTATCGTTTAAATAATTATTTATAATTTTTACTGTCTTGGTGGGCTGGAGCGATAGCACAGTAGTAGGGCATTCACCTTTCATGCGGCCGACCTGAGTGTGATTCCTCTGCCCCTCTTGGAGAGCCCGGCAAGCTACCGAGAGTATTGCGCCTGCAAGGCAGAGCCTGGCAAGCTACCCGTGGCGTATTGGATGTGCCAAAAACAGTAACAATAAATTTCACAATGAGAGACGTTACTGGTGCCCGCTCGAACCAATCGATGAGCAACGGGATGACAGTGATACGGTGATGGTCTTGGTATATTTGATATGCCAAAAACATTAACAACAAGCCTCACAATGTAGATGGTACTGGTGCCCACTCGAGCAAATCAATGAACAACGGGATGACAGTGCTAGAGTGCAGTGCTACTGTCTTCTTATTGTCATATCTTAGAAATTAATAGAACTAGGACACATTTGATAAGTCTTCTTGAAAAATATTTGTTTGTATTCAGTTCTCAAGAGTAAGCAGATACTGAAGTGTTACCAGGAAAATGAAGTTAAGAACATATTAGCAAATGAAACACAATATTTCTAAGCCATGGTATGGCAAAGAACCTGATGATTTTGAAAAATAAGGAGCAAGTGACCTGGAAAATAGTAGAAAAGAAGGTTGGCAGTTGAAAAGAGATTGGTTTTATACTTAAATTTTTTTCAATTTACTTTTTAAAAAATTTTATTGAATCACGGTGAGATACTATAGTTATAAAGCTATTCATGGTCGTGTTTCAGTCATAAAGTATTCCAACACCCATCCCTCCACCTGTGTACATTTCCCACCACCAATATTCCCAGTTTCTCTCTTACCACCTATACCCCTGGTTGTGTACTCCTGGATACCCCTGGATCCATCTGGGAATCCCTGAGGAAACTTTGGAATCATCTTAAGTTCATCTAAATCCATAAGAGGAGAGATTATCAGTCTGTAGAAATAAAATTATATTAATTTAAGCTTTATTTAGTATGATTCCTTCTTACTTATTTTTGTAAATTTTGCATACGAAAGCTCTATTGAATTATGCTTTCCCAGTGTGTCTATTGTAATTATTCAAATAGCTATTTCCTAATAATATAACAGTGGACAGTCACAAAGCATTAAAACCAAACTATTTTGAATATTTAAAAATAATGTTTACCTTTATTTTATAAAAAATATTCAAATTAATTATTGTTATATTTTGTGACATTGTTATTTTTCTCTGAACTTGAATTTTTTAGCAAGCATAGCTATTTCCATAATATTAATGGGTATATTTGAGAGATGCATGTTGCTGAGTGTCAGAATAGACACAAAAAATAACTTTTTTTAATTTATTATGCAATTTTTTAGAATTTTCTTTATTGTTGTTGTTTTTTGTTTCTTGTCAAGGCTCAGGATAAACTCCTGATTCTGTACTCAGTAATCACCTCTGCAGGAACCTTATGGGATGCTATAGATTGAACTCGGTTCAGCTGTGTGAAAAGAAAGCACTTGTACTATCTCTCCTGTTCTGAATTTTCTTTCATCTCTTCTATTGACTTACCTACCGGTAGTAATCTAATAATCCACTTCCCTCCACCAATTTTAGAGTTCTATCTGAACACCCTCATGTCCCTGTGTCTTATATAAGTCACTTCCACAAAATTATTCTCAGTCTTTGTTATAGGCATTATTGTACAACGTGCATCTTTTCATTTTATATTATATGTCTTAAGTTTATTGGACTCTATCTAATGTAAAACTTGATACTTCTAGTTCTTTGAATTATTTTTAGTACATTCTTATTCTCATATTTTAAAAAGTGTAAATGATTGATATATGTAAAACATTGTCTTTACTCTGCTGTTCAAAAATTTTATTTGTTTTCTATAATTTATTTTTATATATCTTATTTGAATATAAATATGATTTTAATATTTATTCTTACTTAACACTTGTTTTTACTTTTTTAAATTTGTAATATGAGGTTGAAACTATACTGAACAAAAGTAATTTGTGAATTTTTATCACCAGTTTCTTTTCTCTTCATTATGTACAATATAGTCCTAACTAATTGAATATCTTGTGAATTTTTGATGAAATGTGAATGTTTCAGATACTGCTTTGTTGGAATTATGAATTTTGTCACATATCCTCTAAAATCATATATCTCTGACAAATTTACTATCTTTCAAATTATACACATTCTATTATTAATTTTTCAAAATTTGGCTCTAGAATAAAATATAAGTTAGCCTCTTATCCTAAAATTAATCTTCTCTCTGTTAACTAAAACTAATATTATTAACACGATAAAGAAAAAGCAATGAAAAAGCAATGATCCAGAGCTTTATACCAAATTAGTGTGATAGACTTGGGCTTCCATGTAGGGAACTCTATGTATATTAAAGATTGGTGTGTGTGTGTGTTTGTCTGTGTGTGTGTCTGTGTGTGTGTGCATCTGTGTGTGTGTCTGGAGCTGAGAACTTCCAGGTGTGACCATAAAAGATATAGTTTATGTGTTTCTATGATAAAATCATTTCTGTTCACCAGGAGAAGAGAGACAGATATTGAATAATCTCTCACACATGAGGGATCTAAAGAAACATGCTAACAAAATAGCAAGCGGCCTAGAGCAAAGACTGTGAGAATGGTTCTATGGTGAGCAACATAAAATTGAACCATTAAATGAAGGCTTTTGCATAGTGAAAAATTATATTAAAATAAAAGACCCCCAATTAGTGGAGAAACTATTTGAACCGCATAATCTGAAAAAGGGCTAGTAGTTACAAATATGAGTAACTACAAAATTAAACCATATAATAATCAAACCATGCAAAATTTTAGAGAAAAAAATAAGCAGACATCACCATAAAAAGTGTATAGACAGCCCACATATACATATATTTATTATCAGGAAATGTGAATTAAAGGTATCACATCATTCTTGTTATGCTGGAACATTAATCAGAATCAAATCAAACACCCATTTTATTTACTGATATATCTCATGTGTCAAAAATTATATTTGGTATATAAGTAGCTTATGTAGATTGTTAAATACATAACATGATCTATCTCAAATATACAGATTGTGTATTACTTTTGCATCTGATAAGAATGTCAATTGAAGAAACAAACCAAGATAGAGAAATGGACACAGTGAGGCAGAGACAGGGACAGAGAATTTATGCCAAATAATCTCTAAATTCTGAAAACCAAGATCTTTTGAATCTAAGAATAAAAAAAAGAATCTTACTGCTACTCTACGTTAAACTTGAAACAAAAGAAAAGAAAGCAAGATCACTCTAGCCCTTATTAATGGAATTTCATGAACACATTTCATCTCAATTTATATTTCATGGCATCCAGGTGCTAAGTGCAGTTTCAAGTATACTCTACCTTCTCATAAATTATACAGTAAATCATCACTTGGTAATGGGCACTTTATTTTCATGCTGATTTCCTTAAGTGCTCCACTCTGAGGTCTCTCAGCCATGGCCATATGCTTTTCTTTCCTTTCATATATTTGAATTTAAGCCATATTGATAGATTCAAGTTTTTCTCATTTTTTTCCCATAAGCCCTTGGTTATTCAAAACTATTACTTCAGATCAAGAACAGAATGACAATTTTTTTGCGAAATTTTACTTGCAACAAATTTCTTAATTCATTTCTCATTCCTTTTACAATTTATATGGAAAATGTATATGAAGCTATAACAACTGTGAATCAAAAATGCCTAAAAATATAATACTGCTCAGGAAAACATTTTAATTTCTAAGAAATTTTGACATGTTAGATATATTTAAATTTTGCTGTTTCTTTTTATGTTCCTGCTATTTTGTTTCAATGAGAAAGATCTGGTGCAAAAAAATACATATTAGATTAAATAAATAAATATTTTACCAACCATGTATTGATGTGCTTTCATAGATCAATAACCTTCCCTATCATCTCATCTTATTCAGGAATGTTCATCATATTCACTTGATTTTTATTGTAACAATTATTCCCCTAGGCAGTCCTCAGGCAGCTTTCTGGACAAGTGTTACTCTATGCTTCTAACTCCATGTACTGTCAGGTCTATTCCCAGCTGTTTAATTTCCCTTCCTTCAGATATTTATTTGCCATATTTATTAAGGTACTAGAATTTGCAACCCTGTTAATCATGCTTTTCATAAATTCTTCGTTGCAATACCACATCCATTACCAGAGAGACCACTTCCCTCCATCGGTGTTCCAAGGATGTCTCCCTAACCACCCTGCCATGCTTCAGATTTTTTTACTTTTAATTTTCATTTATAAGGGTTCCTAACATACTTTAAAACATGTTTTATTTTTATTGGGTTTTGTTTTGTTTTGAATATTTGGGGCCAGGAGTAAATCCTGCTGTACTCAGGATTTATTCCTGGCTCTGCTCTCAGGGATCACTCCTGGCGGTACTCAGAAGATCATACATGGTGCTGGTATCAGTTGGTCTTGTGCAAGGCTGTGTTCTGGCCCTGTATTATCTTTGTTTCCCCCAAAATGAGATTTGAAAAGACTGTGTTTTCCACTTTAAAATGTGTGGCAATAAATTTCTTGTAATACGGCAGAGAAACATACGCCATGGAGATGCCTCCAGACCCAGTGTCAGGCTGTTTCATTTGTGGCAACCTGGACCGGGGTGGGTGAGGCCCCTTCCCTCCCCAACGGAGCCAGTCCCAGCAACACAAAACCTCTAGAACTCAACAGCGGCCAGGCTCGCTGCTCCTCTCCACATGCTTTTGTCTAGCCTCAGCCATGAGGGAATCTAGTCCTGGACATCTCATACTTGACATCACTGATATACCAAGAGTAGCATGCCACGAGTAGCATACCACATTTGACTGGGTTTAAGGTAGAAGGCAATGAATCTTAGGGGGAAATATATTTATACAGGTAGAGATACAAGGACACAAGGCTAAACCTTTAACAACATGTTACTAATCTCTCAATTGCTCCTGGGTGAAATACAGTAATTTCGCATACTTTCCTCTAAGAAAAAAATTTTTGGATATTTTTAGCAGTTTATTCATAACAAGCAATACATAATTAATTAACGTGGTTCTACTTTGGGGGTAGGATTTGGGGTTCAGGATGGAAACATCTGAAATATATTTGTTGGTGGTGGGAGGGTGTAATGATGGTGGGATTGGTGTTCGAGTATTTAATGTAATCAATTATTGTGAACAACTTTATAAAAATAAAATAAAATTTAAAAATAAAATGTGTTGGCATTGAAGAAATACTACAGAGGTAAGACATTTATTTGTTTTGGATACAGCTGATCCATTCGTGATCACTGACACCACATATGCTTGCATGAGCCTACCAAGATTGATTCCTGAATACAATGCTAAAAGTAAACCCTGAACACAGCTAGGTGTGATCTTCAAACCCCAAATTTTTAGAATTGTTATCAAATTCTTAAATTGTTATCAAATTGTTATCAAATTCTTAAATATTACTTTGTCATAATTTCTTTTTGTATGTTGTTGGCATGAATTAGCACCAGCAGATTAGGTGATGAAATTACTATCCTGATCCTCTCTGGGTGTCTATTAATGTGATTTACTCCTTTCTGGATAAAATAGAAATACATGATGCTAATTAGAAATGATACAATGTTTTCAAATGATTGGATG
Organism: Sorex araneus; assembly: GCF_027595985.1. Taxonomy (NCBI): domain Eukaryota; kingdom Metazoa; phylum Chordata; class Mammalia; order Eulipotyphla; family Soricidae; genus Sorex; species Sorex araneus. The sequence continues at coordinate 172,321,496 of NC_073303.1, read as the reverse complement.
TAACACCATTTAAAAAAATTCTTAATGTTTGACTATTCCTTGCAATTTCTTTATTACATTCTGATTCAATAAAATTCTTTAGGTCACAGATTTTGGGGGAGAAATTACAGCCAATAATTTTCAGGAATTACTTCTGGCTCTACACACAGGGATCACTGTAATAAGATTGAGCAACCATATGGAATGCATGGAATTGAAATGGGTCAGCAGCTTGCAAGGCAATCACCCTGTCAGTTGCTCTATCTCTCTAGCCCCAATCTTAGATTTCCCTGATCATCTAATCACCCTGGAAATATTATTTTTTTACCTGCCGTATCATGTTTCCCTCAATCAAACTTTCTTAAAGTGAGATGCGTGTTGAAAGTAGACTAGAGACTGAACAGGATGGCCACTCAACACCCCTATTGCAAACCACAACACCCCAAAGGAGGGAGAGAACAAAAGGCAATACCCTGCCACAGAGGCGGGTGGGGTGAGGGGGTAGAATTGGGTAGTGGGAGGGATACTGGGTCCATTGGTGGTGGAGAATGGACACCAGTGGAGAGATTGTGCTTTACACAAGCACGAAAATGTGTAAATCTGTAACTGTACCCTCACGGTGGTTCACTAATTAAAAAATAAATAAATTTAAAAAAATGAAAAAAAGTATAAAGCTTGACATGGATTTGTTAATCCTTAATACTTTTTAAAAAAAGTTATTCAAGATATGGTCTTGTTTAGTCAGTTTAAGGAATATTATAATTGCTGCCTTCTTTTCAGACAATGGTTGGAAATTAAGATAATTTCATACCATACGAATTACTTAAAAATATCCAAGGAAGAAACCATCAATGAGAGTTCACAACAAGTGTCTTTTTCTAATCATATATGTTGGCACTATGTTTTCCTAGTTGTTCTTCTACTAGGTGCATTAGTGGGTATTATGGAGAAAAGAGAGGGTAACAATTTTTTTTCAGTTCTCTTTAATTATGTGGGTGAAAGTTTCATGGTATTCTTATTACAATCAAGAGCTATGATATTACAGACCAAGCATAGCTTTTGAGCACTTTTGATCTTATTTTGCTGTTCCTATTTATATTATCATTTTGGCTCTGCTTTGCTAATGGATGATCTGATTGTTCATTTGTAATTTTCAATAGACCCTCCATTAAGGAAACCATGCATATGAAATGTGCACATAAATTTATTTGCAGTTTGCTTTTAATACAAAATATTAATTTTAAAAACAATTTGGTTAAAGATAACAAATATGTTATTTGTTCCTAAGATTAAATTCTATAAAATCAGCCCTGGAGTCATTTTAGCATTAATTTTGTCAAGATATTTTGGGGTGTTTTCATTAATTTTAAAACAATTTGACTCCACAAAAAATTAAAATGGAGCCGCAGAGTCTGGTCTTTCCCTTGAGCCTGTGTGCTTTTCTGTTTGAAAAACGTACTCTTCTATTAGAAGGAGTAGGATTTCAGTAACTCTCAAATTAGACAAATTATAGGTTAAGGGCTGAGCTTCCTGAGAATCCTTCTATGTCTCAGGGTTCTTATCTTTTAAAAGAAACTTAATTCTATAAAATTAGTTGTTAGAGATCTTACTTTAAAGTATACTTAAAAGATATAGTTTACAAGTGCAGAGTTACTATCTCTTCATGACTTGCATCTATTGTAAACTTGTATATATTTTCAAATATGCCATGTTTCATATTTGAAACATTATATATATATATATATATATATATCTACCTCACAGTCCCTGACATTGTGAAGCTTTATTCCAGATGCTTCGATAATGTGAACTTTTGATTTGATCCATCCCCATTTGTTTATTTCTCTTTTGCTTTATTGACCAATATTTGAATCATTGAAGATAACACTGAAGTAAATAGCATGCGGAGTTCTGCTGTATTTTCCCTAATGTGTTTTATAGATTCTGATCAAATATCAAAGGATTTAATACATTTTGAATAAATATTCATATATATTGTGGGATAGGGATCCAATCACTATGTTGCTTCTGACTATCTTTTTCCCAATTATCATTTCTTGAAGAGGTTTTCTTTTTTTTTTTAGTGATGCTTTCAATGTCTTAATTTTAATTAAGATGCTTTTAATGTCTCACTGGATGCATCTGGATCCTTTGTAGTAAATTAACTGTCTATACAACTAGGGGTTTCTTTCTTTAAGCTCTATTATATTACATGTGTTTTAAAGACTATTTTGGCTCTAGTACAATACAATTTTGTTTGCTTTACATTTATAATATAGTTTATTATCTGAGAATGTGTGCCTTCCATCACCCTTTTCTCCTCAGAATTGATTTTGCTACTCAGGGAGTTTTATGATATCATATAGATTTCCATAGTGTCTTTTCTATATCCTTGAAGAATGCCATTGGGATTTGAAGCTCAATGTACTAACTTTACATAATAGTTGGATAGCAGAGTCATTTTAACAATGTTAGTTTTTACATTTTTGGACTCATTTTTTAAATTATTTTTCATACTAGTGTCGGGTGATGTTTCCTTGCCATTTTGTATTCTCCTAAAGGTGATGATGGGTATTTTTCTCTTAAGCCTATTTTATGTGGTAGTAATACAATTTCAAATGAAAAAATGTAAAATATCCCTGTTTATAGTTATATATAATAATGCAAAAGCATCAAATTAATAATGTTGTGAAATCCTCATCCATCAAAATTTATGTCATTTTAGTAATAACGTAACCAGGGAAAATGGTCACATAAAAATGCAGAAATAATAAGTGATGATGGTGTGCATGTGGTAAAAAATGAAACTTTTTCATGGTTGGTGAGAGTGTTGCTTTATTCAGCCTCCTCGGAAGTTGATTTGAAGATTTTTAAGAGAATTAAGAATAGAGCTTTATCTTGACTGTGCACTCCCACTCCTGAGTTCACACACACACACACACACACACAATTTCAAAAAGACATTTTTAGAGCTATGTTCATTGCAGTAGTATTTACCATAACCAAGATCTAGAATTAATGCTAGTGACCCCGATCAAATGATTGGTTAATATAGGTTAAACTTAGTGTTCACTGACAAAGCTTCTGGTAAGGCATCACTAATTGCCATAGGATTATGCTCAAACTTGCTGGAAAAAAATTATAAAATTTTCATTTATAGATTATATTTTCAGTATTCTGGATTTATATTTTGAATATATTTTTATACACAGGTTGAAAACAGAACAGACAGGGCTTTGTCAATATTTAACTATTAAAGCATTTCTCAATTATCAAGTATCTTAAATCACTTAATATCCCTTTGTATTAATGATTAATAAGTAGTGCTTGTTTGATTTTTTCCCAAAATTTTACAACTTTGGTTTGGTAATAAAAATGAGCATTGTTTCTCAACAACAACAATCCTTCTTGTTCCCTTGTTTTTATTTTTGTCAAATGAAAGGAGACAGTATTACCATAACTTTAACAATAAACCCAGATAAAATGCTGATTTCTTGATAATGTAATTAAACTTAAAGAGACAGATAAGCACAGTACCACTCCCTATTCATTTTAAAAAGTTCATTACAAAATTTATTGCTAATCCTTTTTCTGATGTTGGTATACACATTGATTTTTTAGTGATAATAATATAATCATGTCCAGGAATGCAATTTTTATGTTTGATTTTTATTTCAAGTTTGATATTTATGAAAAAAACAAGAAACAGAGAAAAATGTGTAGACACATTTTCTATCAGATCTTCTCAAAGAACCTAAGAAAATATGCCTCCATGCAGAATCACTTTGGGGCTCTGTAAAGCACAGGCTTGTGCTGGGTGACAGAAAATTTGTTTTATGTGAATTCAGGTCTAGTTGTAACAGTGCAGCACTGTCACACTGTCATCTTGTTTGATCTAGCAGGCACAAGTAATGTCTCCATTGTGAGACTGTTGTTACTGATTTTGGCATATCAAATACCACAAGGGGAGCTTGCCAGGCTCTGCTGTGCAGGGGGGATACTCTCAGTAGCTTGCCGGGCTTTCCAAGAGGGACAGAGGAATTGAACTCGGGTCGGCCATGTGCAAAGCAAACACCGTACCCGCTGTGCGATCAGGTAACAGTGTATAAAACACAAAATTTAGTTCTTTTTTTAGAATAAAACCGTGCATTACTTTCCTCGTTTTTATTTATAAAATTACATTTGAAATTTCACTAACTGTATAGAATACAAATGAGTATGTTTATTGATATAACACCTATTATTTTTCAGTTATGAGTCAACAAAAATCTCAACTCACAATCTCTGTATAATTTGATCTTATCGACTAAATGCAAATATTTGTCAAACTTTTCCTGGCAAAAGAATACATTATGTAGTGATTTTATTTGTATATGTGCAATAAATATAAGTATTTCAAGTAGTTACCAATAACTATCCTTACAATAGTACATAAATACTATTATATTTGCCAAGTTAGTGGTCAGTATACTTAAAGTTTTTATGGGAGTAGCAGCAAGTATATGAGTTCTAGCCTGGATAAATTGAGGCATGTGATATAATATATATTTAGGTTTCCAAAATAAGTTTAAGATCATAATAACAGTGAAAAAAATCAAGAAAACCAAAAATGTTTTGAGAAAATTGCAAAAGTAATTGTGATTCTTTGGTAGGGATGAATTATTTTAGAATTGAAAAACAAAATTTAAGATTATTTTATTATTTTATTTTCCTTAGTAATATGCAATTGTGATAAACACAGACAGACACATACAGTCTGCATTCCAGTCCTTAGGGGATAAATGATTATTTAGTGCTTTAGGTTACTATTCTTTTTAATTATTTTCCCTTTGTTTTACACAATGACATGTGTTAGGGTAATTCTTTCAAACCTCAGAAAATGTATTCTACCAACTCAGACTCACACAAAAAAAGCACAATATTCTTCTTCCAAAGCCCACTGAAATCCTCCTCCACAATTATACCCTCTAAACTTCTGGCAAATTTAGTTTGGAAGTTTGTGTACAAAAGTTTATTTTTCTGGGGGCCTGGAGCAATAGCACAGTGGGTAGGGAGATTGCTTTGCACGTGGCTGACCTGGGTTCAAATCCCACGATCCCATATGGTCCCCTGAGCACTGCCAAGAGTAATTCCTGAGTGCAGAGCCAGGAGTATCTCCTGTGCATAGCCAGATGTGACCCAAAAAGCAAAAAAAAAAAAAAAAAGTTTATTTTTCTTTGGACTTTCTGTCCCCTGCTTTTACTCTTCTATATCCCACATATGAGTGAGACCATATTCGTCTTCTTCTTTGGACTTACTTTTTTAGCGTGATCTCTTCCAGTTCCACCAATATCATTGCAAAACTAATGATTTTTATTTTTTTTAAAAAGCTGTGTTCAAATATATATGTATAACCAAATTCTCTTGTCTATTCATGTCTCATTTGGCCGTTCCTTTGTGTTGTTTCTACATTTTGGCTAATGTAACTCGAACTTCAGTATTTATATGCATATACATATATATACATGCATATATATTCACACCAGGACTTACTCCTGTACTTTTGGCTCTGATCTTTCTGTCTCTCTTTCTTTCTCTCTTTCTCTCTATATATAGATAGATAGGTATAGATAGATATAGGTATATGTGTATATATTATATAATACCCTGACTAATAAACTGCAATGACCATTTTTTTATTTTTCAATCTTTTGTTCTTTATTATTTCATTTTATTTTATATTTTTATTGATATATGTATGGATATATATGGGCACAGAGGTCATATGTATATGGGTATATATATATATATATATATATATATATATATAGGCACAGAGGTCATGCCCACCTCTTGCTGGTGCCATACAATCTCCTCTTGGGCCACTGTCTAGAGCTCATGGCTGCTTCTCCTGGGAGGGAACAGAAAACGAGGCCCCCATAACCATTCCACAGATTCTGAGATAGGTTGTTTTCACATGGAGAGCCTGAGAGGGGGGAGGGTGAGAGCCCTCCCTGCCCCAAGGAACCCAGCCCTGGCATCGGACATTCACAACCCAACCACCACCACGCCTTAGACAACGCGAGGCTCAGCAAGCCAGGCATGGAACTCTATGTGTGATCTCTGCTGGAACTCTACGCATGATTCCTTATGGACATCACCAGCTATTTTGCAAGATTCGGTCAGAATGGCATCAGCCAGCGGGGCATGGAGAAGTCACAGTGATGGCCACAGGCCCGGCTGGGCCAAGTTGCAGCACTGTCGTCCCACATAGAGCCATGGAGGCAGTGCATGCAATGGCTCATTCACTGTGGGGTGCTGTCAGCCAACCACCAGGTGACTTGCCGCAGGTGTTGGACCTGGCACAGACCCTCCACCACAGGGTCCTGCTCTGCCAGCTGCTCAACAACCTCTGGGTGCACTCCATTAACCTCAAGGAGTTCATCTGAGGCCACAGATGTCCCAGGTGCTGCCCAGAGACGCAGGCAGGTTCGTATTTGTCAGTGTGCAGATCATTACAATATGCCAGTCGACCAAAAGCTTTCATTTGGTAGACTGGGAACACTTGTAAAGGTAATTAGAGACCACCCCAAAAGTCTCCATTCCTCTCAGAGAGCCCGGCAAGCTACCGAGAGTATCCCACTGGCATAACAGAGACTGGGAAGCTACCCGTGGTGTACTGGATATGCCAAAAACAGTAACAACGATGGTCCTCATTCCCTGGTCCTGAAAGATCCCCCAATAAACCATTGGGCTACATTAGCATGTGACAGGGACAGATGGAGACATTACTGGCGCCCACTCGAGCAACTCGATGAACAACAAAATGACAGTGATACAGTGATACAGTGATATATATGGATAGACATATATTTCATTTTTGTTAAATTTCTTTTCATCAAATCCATTAATTTTTGTAGTGTTAAGTTTATTATTGAATTTTAAGATTATTGTATTTATTAGAGGTTATCCCTTTTTTCCTCATGTATAGTGATTATGTAGCTTCTCCCATTTAATAGGCTATCTCAGTTTTATGCAAATGGCAATTCCATTTCCTTGTTGTTTGCTTTTGCTTACTTTGCCATTGAAATAAAGTCCCCTAAAGTATGCTAGAAATCATTATTAAAGAACTTATAAACTATGATTTTTTGATATGGGGGTAATCTCACAAATTCAAGTTCATTTCACATGTTCAAAATTGCATATATTTGAATTGGTGAACCACAGTGCTCAGGGTTTATTCGTGGTTCTCTACTCAGACATCCCTCATTGCAGTACTTTGAGGACTGTGTCATTGACATTATGGACAATAATTTTTAGTTTATATTTCAATAATTAGTTTTAAGTTTCTTACATTTAAGATATTAGAATCAGATCAGTGACCTAGTAGAGTGGGTAAGATACTATATTGCCTTGTATGTGTTCAGTTAGGGATTGAACCCCACTACCTTAGGTGGTCCCCTGAATACAATCCAGGGTTATTCTTGAATGTAGAGCCAGATTAAGTCCTGAGAACTATCAAGTGAGGCCCCTAAGCAATAACAACAAGGAATTCAGCATAGATAATTAAATGCTGACTGATGGTAGTTTGAAAGCCCATTGACTTTTTTTCCTATGTTAATGAAACACAAGATGACACGTAAGGTTATACAGGCATATTAGGCATTCAAACGCTCATTTTCAATTCTTTGTAAATCAAATTTATTTCTATTGCATATTTTGTAATTTGTTATAGAGCATTAGCTAAAGAAATAGCGAGCAGCAAAATTCTTACAGAACCAGGAGCTGCAGTGATAGTATAGCGGGTAGGGCATTTGCCTTGCATGCGGCCAACCTAGGTTTGATCCTCAACATCCCACATGTTCCCCCAAGCACCACGAGGAGACATTCCTGAGTGCAGAGTCACTGCACTCAGTGATGGTCACACCTGAGCATCACTTGGTGTAACCCAAAAAGAAAAAAAAATCTTACAGCGCTGAATCTCTAAGGAAATATGACATAAGTCTAGCTTTATTGATTACTGTTACAAAAAATTTCTTCTTATATTACTTCCTAAATACATTAAGAAAGTCTGATTATAGTTTGTGCTAACACAATTGCATTGTTACTTCAATTGTTTCACAGGGTGACAGCAGATTCTAACAAATTTGAATAAAAAACAAATTTAACAGCTATCTAAGATTTTATTCAATATAAGGCTGGTTAGGGTCCTGTGAAGTTGCCATTTTGAACCTAATAACAAACTCAAGATTAAACACTAAGGACAGGGTCTGAAATGATAGTACAGTAGGTAGGATTTCTGCCTTGCACACAGCTGACCTGGGTTCAATGCCCAGTATCCCATAAAGTCTCTCAAACATCACCAGAAGTAATTCAGATATGTATGTACTGCCAGGAGCAATCCCTGAATATCATTGGGTGTGACCCAAAAAGACACACACACACACATGCACACAAATGTTAAGGATAATTTTTTTATGATAAAAATTGTCAGACTAACAAAAGCCTGCATAATATCATTCTAAAATAATTTAATGATCAAGTCTATTTAAAAAAATTACACTCTTAAGGTCCTAAAAGAGATGTTCTAACTTTTGCTTCAGTATTCCTTCAGTCTGAAACCGAGCCAAATTATTATGTGTCTGAAGGCACTTATCTATTAATAAACTGTCATAAAATAGAGGAGAGAAAAATGCTAATCCTCTTATCTTTAGGAAGATATAAATGATTGTTTAAAAGCATCTGTCAAAAGAAAACTCAAGTCATCTTCCAAGAAAGTTAACTGTCATGAGTATTTATTGTGTGAGTGAAATAGAGAGGGGAAGCTGGAACAAAACTGTAGGGATTTTCTACTCAACAAAACATCTGCCGTCATTCGAACAAATCAAGGTATTTGGGGACGTGAGTTGCTCTAGTCATTGAAATGAGTTAATACCAAAGAGAAAATTACAAAAATATTGCTAGGCACCCAAAAGAGATATTGACCAATAGCTTGCATATATTTAGGTGACTAAATAGTTTGTTTTGTTAGTTTCAGAAAGATTGAATGGAGTTTTAACACTATCATCTCTAACAAAACTGTAGAATAAGGAAGACAGCTCTCCATTTACAAGAAGTTATAAAACACTTAGACAGTAATTTTTGTAGCAGTTTAAGGAACAGAAGTGCATTATCATAAATATAGAAATATACATGGAATATTTATTGATGAAATATGCTTTTGTATATCAAAACAACTTATAATGATTAAGTTCCTTTCTTGTTAACTAGCAATTGTAAAGAATACATATAGCATAGATATTAAAATTGAATTTTAAGAAATGGCAGAATTTTAAGTGTATCATTATGATTATAAAAACATGCAAATACTTATTGCACTTTATGGTTTTCAAATAAGAGTTTCCAAATATCCATATGCTTTAGAGTGGATACTCTTTTTTCCATAATTCCATTTTTAATTTTAATTTTATTTTATTTTAACTTTTTATTAGTGAATCACCGTGGGGTACAGTTACAAACTTATGAACTCTCATGTTTGTATTTAGTTTACATCCCTCCACCAGTGCCTATTCTCCTCTACAATGATCCCAGTATCCCTCCCACAACCCCCATCCCAATCCCCACCACCCCATCCTGCCTTTGTGGCAGGGCATTTCCTTTTGTTGTAGTTTGAAATAGAGATATTGAGTGGCCATTATGTTAGGTCTATAGTCTAATATTGGTACACAGCTTTCCTTTTTTTTTTTTAATTTAAATTTTATTGAATCACCATGTGGAGGGTTACACAGTTCTCGGGATTATGTCATTTATACAATACTCAAACACCCTTCCCTTCACCCGTGCCCATATTCCATTACCAACCACCCCATTATACCTCCCGCCCCCTCCCGCCCCCCCAGTCCCCGCCCTTGTAAGTGATAAGTTTCACTTCGATTACGCTTTATCTTGGTTACAGTCCATGTTTCAACACATAACTCACTATTGTTGCTAGGGTTTCCCCCCAAAAAAGAAGAGACAGTCCCACTGTCAAGGAAGCATTTGATGGCTCTCCATTGCTGAGAATGTAGAGATATTAAGTCCCGATGTTTGTTACATAACTTTTCTATTTTTTCCCCCCCTCGTCCTGCGCCACCGAGATCACGCCTGTTTAGTAATCACCACGCTGCCTGACAAAGGGAAAAAAAACCAAAAAAGATGGTTATTTCCCGTCATCAGCCGGCGTGGGGCTCTGGCTTAGTTGACAGTCTGGTAGAATGTCTGCAAGCAGTTTCTGGAACCAAAAGTAATACGCTGGTATCGGCCCCGGCTCGAGATTCCACCAGCATCCCGCTGTTCCAAGTACATAATAATTTATTCCCTTGTATCCCATTCCCACGCCACCAGGTCCGTGTCAGCTTAATGGACATCATACTATGGTTAACGCCACGCCGCGTTTCTTCCCGAGAAAGAAGGATATATCTTCTCAGCCGGCATGGGGATGTGGCTTAGTTCAGTCTATAGAGATGGCTACCACTTTGGTAGCCTTCAATATTTCAGCAAAAGACTTATTATTCTTGTTAGGATTTCCCACCAAAGTCCGACCCGTTAAAAAGGAACCATTTCATATTGGTGATGATTAAATGACAATAGGTTGCACGGCCATGGCAGCAGCCTCGCGGCTTTGAATTTCTGTATAAAGTCCAGGGAAAGTACAGCCAGAAATTACACATCGCTACAAACTTTAACCCTATTATGGTCCCCCCAAAGTCCAACCCATTACAAAGGAACCATTTCATATTGCTGATGATTAGATGACATTAGGCTGCCGCGGCCGCACGGTTTTGGGTTTCCATATAAAGTCCAGGGAAAATTCTGCCTAAAGTTCTATCACTACAATCTTTTACCCTTCAACAAAAAACTCAGTACTATTGTTTGGAGTTTCCCCCCACAGTAAGCCCTGCCAAAAAGGAACATTTGCACGTTGCTGACAATCAAGAGATACTAGGTCGTGCGGCTGCTATTGCAGCTATTGCAATTGCTATTGCAGCCGTGCGGTTTTGGATTTCTATATGAATTCCAGGGAAAATTCTTTTGGTAATTGCATTACTCGCTGGCAGCGCCTGGGCCAGAAGCTCCAAGCACACAGTTTGGCGGCATTTTGGGGGCACCGCTCGTGTCCAAATTGGTTCAGTTGCCTCCAGGGTCGATCTCGCGCGGGGCCGGAAAGGAGCGTCCCCACATGGCTCTGTGCTTAAATGTCGGCCAGCACAGGGCGGATCCGGAAGTCCCGCCCCATTGGCTTTCCCGGGCTTCCTGCATAGTCTAAAACCCGGCTATTGCCTCGCTGTGTTCAAAAAGAAAGAGTTGAGAGAGAAAAGACCATACCCCGCCGGCAGCGCCTGGGCCAGAAGATCCGAGCACACAGTTTTCAACCGGAGTGGGTCCTCCCAATATTCTCTACTTGGTCTTCCCTTCTCTATCTCAGTTGCCTTTCCCCACAACATGTGAGGCCAGTTTCCAAGCTGTGGGGCAGACCTCCTGGTTCTTATCTCTACTACTCTTGGGTGTTAGTGTCCCATTCTGCTACTTTATAATCCACATATGACTGTGATCTTTCTATGTATGTTTCTTTCTTTCTGACTAATTTCTAGAGTGGATACTCTTAAACTTTAACATTTTATTTACATAGAGTGATATGTGGAAAGAAAACAAAACAAATAGAGCAAAAATAGTAGTTAGGGGCTGGAGCGACATCACAGTGAGTAGGCATTTGCCTTGCACATGGCCGATCCGGGTTTGATTCCCAGCATTGAATATGGTCCCCTGAGCACCACTAGGGTTATTACTGAGTGCAGAGCAAGGAATAACCCCTGTGCATTACCAGGTGTGACACAAAAAGCAAAAAAAAAAAATTTTATTAACTCTCAATATTTCCACTCGACTGGAGCAATAGCACAGCAGTGGGACATTTACCTTTCCTGCGGTTGACCCGTGTTTGATTCCTCCGCCCCTCTTGGAAAGCCTGGCAAGCTACCGAGAGTATCTTGCCCGCATGGCAGAGCCTGGCAAGCTACCCGTGGTGTATTCGATATGCCAAAAACAGCAACAATAAGTCTCACAATGAGAGATGTTACTGGTGCCTGCTCAAACAAATCGATGAGCAACGTGATGACGGTGACAGTGACAGTGATTTCCGCTTCCATAATGATATCCAATATTACTACCAGCAAAATAGGAGCAATAGATTCATCATAGTTTTTAAAAAAATATTATACTTTTCACCCTTTTAAATTTCAGTGTACCAATTCAGCATTCTTATTCAATTAAGAAATAAAATTGTGAAAAATAACTTAATTCCTGGTGGAAACACTTAATAACAAATTATTGGTATCTATTTTTTCATTTTGGAAAAAATGAAATTTTATTGTGGACTTTAATTAATAGATATTGCCAAATGATCGTATAAGGAAGAGTTACACATGAAGGTCACTCCTGTATACTGTAGACTTGATAAATGGACATTGTATATTGCTTATTGAACCACAGGATTTAGGGGTTATTTTTTATATAGAGGAATTTAATTTCTATTAGTTTATATAATTTTTATTTCCATATTTTCAATCTCAATGATGTTCAGCCAACCCTACTGACAACTTGAATAAAATGATTTTAGAGAGAATTGATGTATAGCTCTGAGATAACAATAGTTAAGGCTTCTGCTAGGCATGTGGCATGCACCTGTCCTGGATCTGATTACAGGTACCAACCAGTCACTGAAACATCAAGGAGGGCAGCCAGGGAGGTCCGTGAATACTGAAGGACGGTGCTATGGAAGTTTCTAACATCAGTAGCATAATCTGGGTATGCCCATAACTTCAAGCAACTCCAGGTAGAATCATATCTTTAAACTCTTTCCAGTTGTCTTGGAATCAACAGTGTGCTCTGAGTTTTCCTTAGCACAATTTGGGAGCTTGTATACTAAAATAATGAATAAGTGGTAGAAATAGCATTAATTTTAAAATGCAAAAGACGTATCCCATTTCATTTAATGCTTTGGTAAACACTGTTAAATATTGGTTATAAATATTAACACTATAATTTACAAAATTAAAAATTTGTTCATTTTTCTCTACATGCTTATGTTTTTGAAATAAGAGCAATGCAAATGGGTTTGCTTGATGCAGGTAACCAAGATGCTAGTAGAAGAAAGGCAAAAAAATATAAAATTTTACACAAATATATTTCATAACTCATTGAGTGCACTGAGTTTAGGATAACATTGGGTTTGTCCTTGCTGCAGGGAACTTAATTTACTTAAAACAACGTCCTTTCTGTGTGGACACATGAAGACAGATAATATTATGCTTTGTAACTTGGGAGCTGATTGACTCCAATAATATTTACTCCTGGGCATCTTCTTTCTCAACTCAGTTGCCCTTAGTTCCTAGCACCCCAAAAGCAGGGTCCCAACGAGGGACGGAATGGATCCAGGGCAATCTGTGAGCTACCCTGGCATCAAAATGGACCAGGCCAAAACTCCACTATACTCAACTATAAGTTGAGAGCATGGTCATAGACAAATGCTGTCATGATCCAAAAGTAGCGACAAGACTAGGACCCTGCTGCAGTTAGGAAGACGAACCTGACCTGAGGACTGTGGTCTAGAAAATATAGTGAGATGTCCTCAGAAAGAACCAAAGTTTAAGTTTATATTTCTTACTGTGCTCATACAGAATGACATTGCTAGAAATATTAGAAGTAAATTTACTATAACTATTTAAGTGGGTTACTAGCTGAGGAAGGAAGAAAGCAACACACCCTTATTTTGATCCCACCCTTGAATGAATCTCCTAGTGATCTGGAGTAATCTCCTTAGATGAGATTTTGTTAATTTCCTGGAAAAATGGTCTTACCTCTCTTTGTTGATTTGTTGATGTCCAACCCATCTTTGTGTCACCACCCTATGTAATTGCTATATAAACTAAGACAGAGGAGCAGAGGCAAGACAGAAGCGGCAGAGGTAAGACAGAAGCAAAGGACACAAGCAGAACAGAAGAGACACAAGCGAGGGAGAAGAGATAGAGGCAAGATAGAAGACACAGAAGACACACAGAGAGAAGATACAGAAGCAAGAGAGAAGATGCAGAAGCAGAGACAGAGAGAGGTCGGAAAAGAGCAGAGGAGAGACTACAGAGATAGAGAGGCAGAAGAGAGCACAGTGGCACACACAGAAGCAGAGCACAAGGAGGAGCCATCCCGATCCAGACCATACACAGTGGCTCAAGAGCACCCAATGCAAGCGTCGAGAGAGAGAGAGAGAGAGAGAGAGAGAGAGAGAGAGAGCACTGTCCCTAGAGCCTGCAAACAACACAACACACATCACATCACATCACCCTCCTGTGAGAGGGTGCACTTGTAATTTTTTTACAACTGAGGGGAAAAACTTTGAAAAATGAAATTGGTGGTTGAACAGAAAATTTGGGTATCTCTAGGAAAAAATAACATCTAGATAATATATGAGTTCCTGTTAAATCTGAGATTAAACATTACTAGGTATTGTTCAGAGGAAGCATTCGGGTACATTTAATTAAATTAATTCTTTGAATCACAGTGAGAGACACAGTTATAAGGTTGTTCATAACTGAGTTTCAGTTATACAATGTTCTAACACTCATCTATTCACCAATGTACATGTTCCATCACCAATATCCCCACATTCCCTCCTTCTCTTTCTCTTTCTCTTACTCTTCTCTCTCCCTCTCTTGCTCTCTCTCTCTCCTTTCTTTCCTCCTTCTGGGCATTATGACTTGCAATACAGACACTGAAAAACTATCAAGTATATCCCTAACCTACTTTCAACACTCAGTTCTTGTCCAGAGTCATCATTTCTAACTACCACTGTTGTACTTATCCTTTCTCTAGTCTAACTGCCTGGGTATATTTTATTGCACAGTCAGACTGGGTCACTGAATAATGAATCACATATTACATGTAAAAAGATTTTAATGTTCATAAATGAGAGAATAGAACAACATAAAATCAAATTGAGATGATAAGTTTTCCTTTCAGGATAAAACTGAACAAAACTCTGTTTTAAGTTGAACCTTAATTAAAATAATGCACAATTTCTTGCATTATTGGGAACCCAAATAGTTGTACCGTTGAGATATAGTTCAGGCTTGTGGGATGGTGAAAATATTGAATTGTTAGTTTTCCCTTATAAACTTTATGCTGGCAAAGCTGAAGCTTTAGCCAGACTTATTTCCAACACATTTTAAAAAAGAAAAAAGTATAACAAAACCTGTAGAATTAAGTTTAGAGATAATTAGAATGGCACTAATATTTCAAGAAAAATTTAAAGATCCAATTACTGAGATGGGAGACTAAAGGAAAAATCTTGGTCCAAAGAATGGAAAAGATTCATAATGATTGCCCTGTTTAGTCTGTTTTGGGTCTGTCTGTTTGTTTGTGGCCCACCTATCAGTGTCCAGGTATTATTCCTGGATCTCTGCTCAAGGATAATTCCTGGAAGTACTCATAGGAACATATGTGGTAAAAGGCAAGTGCCCTACTTGTAGTATTTTGTCTTCAGCCAATAAAATTCTGTTTATATTTTACATGAGTGAGTAAAAAAATGTAAGCTAAACACCTTTTAGCAAAAAAAGCCAGAAGTCTAAATATTTTAGATATCTGAATCATCCCACTTTGCTGATATTTATAAATCAAAATTGATTATAATAATCATTTCTTATGAAATGAAAAATAATTTACACTTTGTAGAAATTATAAATAGGGTAAAATTATAGTTTACCAGAAAAACCATAGGTATATACTTTATCTAAAGTGATCAGAATATTTAAGAATTAGGAGAATTCTCTCTTTCATTAGATTTTGGAAATAAGAACTTAATTTAGGAGAGCAGAAAAAAATAATAGAGTTGGCAGAGCAAGTGCCTTACACATGACTGAATCAGATTTGATTAATGGCACCCTGTATGGAATCCAGAGTAACCCTACCAGGGGTGATCCCTGAGGTTATAGCCAGTGGTAAACCCTAAACACAGTCACATGTGGTCTCCCACCAAAAAAAAAAAAAAAAAAGAATTTAACCCAAGAACACTCTGTTCTCATATTTAGAATCTGTAAAATGAACCATAGTCAAGTAAGGAGAATATAAGAAGTTAACATAGCTATCTAAATAGGTTGGCATTGTCCTACATAACTCTTCTATACCTTATTGTAAATTACCATAGCCTCAGGTAGTTTAAGTTTACTGAGTTGTTCCCATCACAGTGTTCCCATCTCTCTGTGTTTATTTGTAACTTTTTCTTTGTGTTCTGTTTACTTGTACATAATTGTTTTTCTCTTCTCTTTGAATCCTTTGCATAGTTTATTCAGAGCAATGTCCTTTCGTATGGACACAGAAAGACTGTAGCAAATACTATGCTTTTGTAACCTGGGAGTTATTTGACTCTACATGATATTTTCTTCCTGGGCATCTGTTCTCTAGACCTAAGCCTCAGTTGCCCTTACTCCCTAGCACTCCCAAGAGCAGGGTCCATACAAGGGATAGGACGGACCCAGGGCAATCAGTGAGTTGTGTGCTACCCTAGCATCAAGATGGGCCTGGCCAAAGCACCTAATGCTTAACTATCAGTTTAGAGCTTGGTCATGAATACCTTATGAACATGTTTTAATGAAAGAGCAATTCATGACATTGAATCAAGAGGCATCTGTCACCAATAATTCCATGCCCTTGATCAAGAAACGGGTAGCAAATATAATCAAATCTGATTACCGCAAATCAAGAACTTTCTGCACTGCAAAAGAATCAATGACTAGAATAAAAAGACACCCACATACTGGGAGAAAATATTTTCCCACCACTTGCTGACAAATGATTATTTTCCATGATATATCAAGAAATTGGAAAATTTAACAAGAAAATATAGAATCAACCTTAGAAAATGGGAGAAAAGTTGAATGAAACTTTGTCAAAGATATACAACTGGTCAGTATGTAGATGGTAAAAAGCAAACAGCCTTTCATTCATTATTACACAAGGAAATGAAAATGAAAGAAACAATTAGATATCTCCTCACACAAGTGTGACCGGTATGAATAAAAACAAACAAAAATGCAAACTAGTATTGGTATGGAAGTTAGAGGAAAATGGAACTCTTATGCACTACTGGAGAAAATGTCAAGCAGTTTTACCTTTCTGGAAAAAAAAATGGGCATATCTCAAAAAACTATTATCCCTCAATTCCATTAGCTGACATGTACCCTGAGGCCCAAAATTGCTTACTAAAAAGATTTCTGGGCTCATATGTTTATTATTTTTATGACAAAAATCTTTTTCTATTGCAAAAAAAATACTTTTGTCCAAAAAAAAAAACAACCCAAGTGTCTAAGAATAGATGGTTAGATAAAGAAACTATGCATAAATGCACTAGAAAATACTCATGGCTATAAGAAAAGACAGAATCATGCAACTTAACTTTTTCTAAGTGGACTTATTAGAGTACCATGCTGAGTGAAGTTAGCCGGAACCGAACGGAAAGATACAAAATAACATTTATTGTAGAAAATGAAAAGGGATATAGTAAAGTATGTGCTTTAAGTTCACAGGGCCTGAGAACTGATCCAAAAAAGTGAGCATCCCATGGTGGAGATCAGGACGAGGAGTGTTTAATGAGGAGGGGACACTCTGCTGGTTGGTGTAATGCTGTCAAATTGTATTCATGAAATCCTATATTTATCAATGGCTTAAGTCATAATGCCAAAATCAATGAGAATAATAAAAACAAAAAATTATCATTGCTAGTAGGGCAATCTGCAAGTCTGAAATCACTGTTGACCCTGTAACTTCTTGGCTTAATAACATATTGGCCTTACCAAGAAGAGTGATAACTTGCTTGGTTCCTTCTGGGATGATAAGATAAAGGAAATTCATTAAAAGATCAATGTCCATAGCTAGGTTTCTGAAGTTATAAAGAATATGAGACATCTCAGTCAACATATTACCCATGGAGGTCTGTGCATAATAATACTATATATTCAATTATGCGCAATTGGGGGGGTCACCTTTGTCAAGTAATGTGCGAAAAAGTCAGAGTTCATTGTGATTGGGTTCTGCCTTTTTTCTTGATTGCTGGTATTTTTCTTAGTATTTAGTTTGTATTGTTTAGTTTTCTGCCTTGAAATTCTATTCTCACTTTAACTGCAGTGGTATACAGACTGAAGACTGCTTTGCTAATTTCCCTTCTAGACTAATTACTTAATCATTTAGAGTTTGCTGTTTGCTTTTGTGACCCTGGTCACATAGACATATGGATACTTCATTTTGCTTTTGAATATTCACTTAGAGTAATACTATCAGATATCATCTTTATAATGGTAGGTCGTGTTTTAGTCTTAAATCTCTATTTCTAGCAATTCCCTCAACTTGCCTGTGATGCTTTGACCCTATTCCCAAATCAGACCTCTCGATATAAATGTATTCCTATTTTAGTTCATCTGCCAGGTGCTACAAAACACTATGCTTTACACTCAAACAGTGATGACATATGGTTTCCTAATGTTTATTAATTCAAAAATCTTGTTCCAAATAGAGAGCAAGGGTTTTATAAAAGAATATAAAAAATACTAGGCAATAGGGTATTTTCTTGCATATTTGCTTCAAAATATACTTACTGAAATAACCATTTTTTCATGCTCAGTATATTCATACCGCAAATATAATAATATTAAGCTGGTAGTTTGTTTCCTTGATAGGATGTTTATTGCTGAGATTAACAAAATGTTAAAATGATCACTGTTACATGTAAAAGAAGATAACTGAAAGCGTGACTGACACTTATTGTAAGTATTCTAACTCACACTATGCTTAAAATTTCCAATTGACTTCAAATGTACATTAGCTAATTTGGATTCATTGTCATTGTCATCGTCCAATTTTTCTTTAAATAGTTCTATTTTATTCTTGATTTTATTTATATTTAAGTACACAATTTACTATGAGTTCATATTCCATTACAAATTTGCATGATTTATTTCATTTCATTAATCATTGACTTCAGTACTGTGAATAACCTCACGGCATTACAAATATGATTTGAACTGTAAATCTTGCAAATGTTTTCCTAAAGTGCTTAAAAAACCCCAGCCATGTTCAAAAGATGCTTCTAGTTTATCTCTTCAAACCCTCACTCACTGCTTTCCTGCTTGCTAATCCAGAAGCAAGAGTATGCTATCATTCACAACTGTTTAATCTCTGTTACATACACACAAATACACACATATGTTTGATATGAATATTTAATATGAATGTTTATGGAATATTTATAAAATATTTAATTGCATATTTATGTATATTGCTAATTATGCAATGGATTTTATGTGCCTCTTACAGAAAACTCACAAAACTCATATTTCTAAAGGACTTGGTTTAGTAGCCATTCATTCCTATAGCTATCTTTTGTTCCTGCAAAACTTTTTAATCACTGCTTCAAGTGTAAGCAATCGCAGAATAGAGGACTCTTGGCTGAAGGTCTTCTTAAGTAAAATCTTTGGATATATTATATTTTCCCTCTGGCCTATTGAGATTTATTTGACAAATTTACTGTAAGTCTATAGGAATTATTTCATAAGAGTCTTTGTCTCTTGCTATGTCTAGGAATTTTTCTCGTAGTCCTATTTAAATTGCAGTGTCTTTGTGCTCTCCTAATTTTGTTTACTTTATTTACAACTCTTTGGATCTAGGTCTCTAACTCCTTTTAGAACTTGAAGAAGTTTTGAGTATTATTTTTTTTAAATAAGAGTTCTCTTTTATCTCTCTTCACTCTTCTCCCTGTGAAATTTGGAACCACTGATGATGTGAAAGAATATTGATCACTTTGGTATTATCACATATAGTTCTTGTTACCATAATTGTTTTGATTATTTATTCTTGTGAAATAGATTTTACTATTACTTTTATTTCGTTGATATGATTTACAGCTTCTGTTCATCTTTTGAATTCTTCAATAGCTTTTTAGTTTGATATATTCTATTATTTAGTTCTATTATTTTAATTTTACATGTTCTCAAAATTTATACATATTTTCTGTTTGATGAAGTTCTCTCTCTCTTACCCCATTTAGGTAAGCACTATTAGGGCCACAGGTTTGACATCCTTACGTAATTATTTAATCACATAAATGCACATTATTATGAGCTCTTTAAAGCTATTTCTTGAGCCTTTTAAAGTTGGTGAGTTCTTATAAAAGTTGCATTATTGCCAATACTCCTTTAAGGCTTAGATAGGATAAGAAACCTGTATTTGAATGAACCACCTATGTTTGAAGGAACTAAGGTGGCAACGGGAAATTTTCAGTCGCAAATGATTAGTCTCAGTTGTTGTTTTGAGTTCAAATAGGAATTTGTAGTGCGGGAAATTTTCTTTGTGTGCTATTATCTGCTGGAGTGATAGCACAGTGGTTGGGCTTTTGCCTTTCATGCGGCCAACCCGTGTTCGATTCCTCCACCCCTCTCGGAGAACTTGGCAAGCTACTGAGAGTAGGGAGCCCGCACAGCAGAGCCTGACAAGCTACCCGTGCATATTGGATATGCCAAAAACAGTAACAATAATTCTCTCAATGAGAAACGTTACTGGTGCCTGCTCGAACAAATCGATGAGCTATTATCTGCATATCCAAGTTATATATGTTTAATATATATAAAATTTTACTTTAATATATGTAAAATTTAAAATATTTTGACATATATAAAATAATGGACTGGAGCAATAGCACAGTGGGTGGGGAGTTTGCCTTGCACATGGCCGACCTGGGTTTTATTCTCCCATCACTCTAGGAGAGCCCAGCAAGCTGTCAAGAATATTCCGCCTGCCAAGCTACCCATGGCTTATTCGATATGCCAAAACCAGTAACAACAAGTCTCACAATGGAGATGTTACTGGTGCCCGCTTGAGCAAATTGATCAACAAGGGGGCAACAGTGTTTCAGTGCTTCATATATTTATATATGTTATCCATATATGCTACATATATAGGTGTATGTGTATATGTATATATTACATATATATGTATATATATATATTATCTTGGATTTCATGTCTCAGGTGTCTGGTTCCTCTTTTGATAATGAGTGAGAATACTCTCGGCAGTGACTGGGATTCAGTATGCTAGTGCATAACAGCAAATAGACTGTAGCTAATGAAACTATTCATCAAAAAATTAAGAGTAAGATGGATCCTCCATCAAGCTGATGAAAGAGAGCACAATTTGGGATTAGTAGGAAGCAATTTCTGGATTAGTATAAGTCAGCAAGGAAATACAGCTGAACACCGGACTCCATTGTAACTGATTGTGCTTGGGATTACCATGGGTTACTGTTTATTAGAGTCACAGACATTATTATTATTTACAGATCTAAGAATGAAATAGATTATGTGGATTCATGTTTAATTATTTATCCACGATAAATATGTGTGTTTATGTTTTTAAGTATATATATGTATATATGAAATTATTTTGGAATAAAAGTTTGAGTTTATTAATAAGATAATATAAACTATATTATATAAAAAATCCTTTTTTGTGTGATGAACACAGAGCTGAATAATAATTAAAGCTGATGAATGGTAATCCTAGATCGATTTTCAATAAAGGGAACTGGAGAAGCAATTCTGTTAACAGTGTTGCTAAGTGTGTAAAAAAATGTCTTTATCATGTTCATTCAATAAATATTGTATACATTTTTCAATAATAACAATACTGATTTATGATATTTATATATTTTAAAGGATTTATGCAATGGCATGTCTCTTCAATACCATAACCCATAAAGCAGGTAATTGTTTAATTATCAGTGCACCACAGGTGAGTAAATCAATGTGTTGTAGGTCTAAATAACTATCCCTGAAATCCATTGCACTCAGTTAATTAACACTAAAGCCAAGATTCTATTGCTGGCAATTTGGTGTCATAACCCTCAAATTAAAGTGTGTGCCATAAACCCTGGGAAGATTTTATTAGCAGAGCGACATGATCATATGTATGCTTTAAAAGTCATGTTAAATCATGTTCTAATCTAGAGGAAAACTTGAAGGGTAAATAATTTACATAAAAAATTTATAAAATTGCTGAGGTAATTATGTCAGATTTAGAGTGGATGACAGCAAATATAGTGAGGAGATATAATTTATAGTAATATACCAATGCTATTAGATATTGGTGGATAGAGAGATATTAAAGAGTGTATGGCCTCTTAAAATTTCCTAGAAGAATGAGTACATGTTAATGCCATCGAATTATTGTTACTTAACAGATATTTTCTTTGTTCTTCCTCCAAAATGTTGAATTTGATTTAGTTGAACTTATCTAGAGAAAATAAGCTTCTTAGTATTATAATTACTGTAGAAAGTTTTTTTTTGAGTAATTAAATTTGAACCTTCAAATTTTAAAAAATTGCTGCAAAACTTGAACTTCAAATAATTGTGTACAAATTGTTTTTTATTTGTTTGATTACATATTGTCCAGTATTATATAAATAAATATATTTTAAGAATAAATTGAGATACATATTTTCAAAATGCTTTATTATCATCATTATTACATTCTTGATGAAATTAATTCTAACCAAAAATATTCACTAAAAATAAATTTTTATTAGGATTCAGAAAATAGTAGAGCAAGCTTACCTTGCATGTTGCCAACCAGGATTTTGTTCAAAGAACTTGTATTTGGTCCCCCAAGGTCCCTGAGTGTAGAGCCAGAAGTAAGACCAGAACACGATTAGGTGTGGCCACAAAACAATAACAACAACATAGAAAAACACACTTTTATTATTCCAATTTCTCTTAGTCAGTGATGACTCAAATTTTAAGTCCAATAGCAAAATGGTATCTGGTTAAGGTTTCTATTAAAAAAAATGAAGCATGGAATTTTAGATTGAATATTATTTACTTAAAATTCAAATTCCTAGGGGCAGAAAAGAGACTGTAGGGGTTAAGGAATAAATGTGTCTTGTGCCTAACAAACCTTGCTCCAATCCCCAGGACATATGGTCTCTCTTAATTCTGGTCCACATCACTGCTAGGGCCAGGACAGATTCCTGAGCACAAGTTGCACAAATAAAACCTAGAGCACAGTGTACTGTGGCCTTTAAGCAAAATAATGATTATGATTATGTTGATAATAATCTTTACATGTCTACTTCCTAACCCTTGCAACTGTAAAATGCAAATGTGATTGGAAGTAGGTTTATTGTAGATGCACATGTCTAGGATAAACTTAGGTCTTAAGGTGACAAGTAATCCTAAGTAATAGCATACAACGTGAAAAGAAAAGTTAGAGACACACACACAAACACAAACATACACTGCAGAAGAACAGTAGATGAAGCTGAAGCTAAAACTCAGACTGAGGTTTCTTAAATATTACTTATTCCAAAATATCTTCATATGCCTGTACTTAAGATTTAAATGGACATACAGCATGCAGGGATGGTATACAGTAAACAATGTAAATGCAAGTCAAAATAATCTACTGTATCCTCAGATCTGGAGATGGCAGTTATATGTATCACTCCAATAGAAAGAACATGGTCCATGGTACTCCCAAAGTACCATGGGGTCCCACTTTCTGCTGTGCTTCCTTGCTGACCTATAGTAAACCAGATTTGAGCATATTTGCCCTCGAATACTAATAACTGTTAGCAAATTTGCAAGAATAGTTTCATTGATTGTGTATATGTGTGTGTTTGTTGTTTTTAAGCTGTCCCTATCAGTGCTCAGGGATTACTCATGGGTCCATGCTCAGGTACCATTATGGCAGTGTTTGGAGACAATAGATAGTGTCAAGGATAGAATCAATGTCTACCAAGTGCATGGCAAGTTCCTTACCCACCTCCACTATCTCTCTGGCCTACATTTTATTTTTGGTTATTGTGTGTATGTGTGTGTGTGTGTGTGTGTGTGTGTGTACAGAGCTAGAAATTGACCCTAGGATCTCACACATACATGTCATGTTCTTTGACTATATTTGCCATTCTCAGTTTCTTATTTGTTGGGTGCTCAGGAGGACTCCTTTCCTGTGATTCTCAGCCATCGAGGTGAGCAGTGCCAGGGATTGCGTCGGCCACACTAATTGTGCTCAGAGGGCTCCAGGACTGGACTCAGCAACACAGGGTGGAGCACGTGGTCCAAGGTTAGGTCACATGCAAAGCCTGGATGTTAACTCTGCACTATGTCTCAAGCCTCCTACTAATTTTTAATGAGCAATAACGACTTTCAATAGTAGTATTAATATTTTAGGCATACAATGCAATGACCACACCTGCCACTAATGTGCTAGTATCTTTTCACAGGTGTCCCTGGTCTCTTCTCAGTCAGCTGGTGGCTACCTGATTGCCAGAGGCGGTTGTTTGTGTTGGCAGAATCTTAGATTTCTTTTGTTAAATCACTATATTCTAGATGAAATGTATGGACAATATTTCATCCTCTCAATCTTCAGAATGAACTAAAGTTGCGGACACCTGGATCTAATACTTGTATGCTCCTGAAAATGAAAATATTTTCCAAGCTTATTTTTTTACCTAGTGTTGCTACTGTAGCCTTATCAAATTAATTTATTATTTAGCACATAATAGTTTTAGGAAATATAACTTTATTTCAACAAAAATATATATGATATTCTACTAAATTACAAATTGTAACTTTGATTCTCTTTCTGTATGTATCATATAAATGAAGTATTATTAATGGTATGACTAAGTTTTATGCTAAATATAGCAATTATTTTTAATTGTTGAAATAAACTTATTCAGACAATCCTTGGAACAAATCCTTATTGTTAAAGTAATTGCAGCTAGTTAATAAGTAGCTTTGAAGTAGTAACAAACTTTCTGAATCCCAATTTCCATATAATGTGCAATGAAATCTTTAAATTATTTCTATGGATATATAATAATTTATATAATTTATGTTTGAATGACATCTCTGCCTGTCATGAACTTCAATGTACTCAGTATCAGATGCTAATAACTGTCAGTATATTGTGCTTAAGAATTATTTGGCTTTCTTGTCATAATGTAGAATCTGAATCACTTAGTTAGGTGTGATCCTAATTTAGTTATTCACAATCTGATTTAGGAGAGCCCAGCAAACTAATGAGAGTATCTCATTCTCATGGCAGAGCCTGGCAAGCTACCGGTGGCATATTCGATATGCCAAAAACAGTAACGAGTCTCACAATGGAGATGCTACTGGTGCCTGCTCTAGCAAATCGATGAGCAACGGAATGACAATGATACAGTGATAATCATTGATTCAGTACCTAAAAGGTGTTGCATTTCAAAAAGCTCTCAAATGACAGCAATTAAGTAGGTTCTAAGCTATAGATTTTTAAACAAAATACTTAACTTTTTTGCCATTGTTGAATTTTAATGTTCACCCTTCACTGTATCATTGTCATCCATTGCTCATTGATTTGCTCTAGTGGGCGCCCAATAACGTCTCCAAGTGAGACTCATTGTTACTTTTTTTGGCATATCGAATATGCCATTAGTAGCTCACCAGGCTCTGTGGTGCACATGAGATACTCTCAGTAGCTTGCCGGCCTCTCCGAGAAGGATGGAGGAATCAAACCTGAGTCGGCCACATGCAAGGCAAACGCCCTACCCGATGTGCTATCACTCCAGCCCAAGGTTTTATATAAGTAAGGCAAAAACAGTCATGTTCCACTATGAAAATTAGAAGGTAGACCTACATGCTGTTTACCTCTCAGGTATGAAGACCAGAAATATGTCACCTAGATGCGTTGGTGGGCTCTCACTACAGTATACATTCGATAATCAGAACACCAATGGTACACACAATTATATATTAGCAAAGAGAAAACCTGATTCTCTTATTCATGGAGCATACAGGTATGGACAACTGCACCACAGTAATCTCTATGAAAGTCCCTATACACAGAACAACAGTACAGCAGGAGGGTACGCTTGCCTTGCACACGGCAGACCAGGGTTTGATCCTCTGCGTCACATCTGGTCTCCCTGAGCCCACAAGAAGTGATCCCTGAGCCCACAACCAGGAGGAAGTCTTGAGCACTGATGGGTGTGGCTTCCAAGCACAACAAAACCCCAAGGAAAATTCATACAGGAATACACAAAAAAACTTATTCACTAAAATGAACTGTCTGCCCGCCTGCCCTTCCCCTCTTTTTCTTTTCTCCAACCCAGGCCAAGAACTAAGGCAAGTAAAAACTATGCCTTCATTACCCTAATTTTAATAAGGGAGCAAAATGCAATTCATGATTATATATGGTAGTAGTATCATTTAAAAATTAAAACAAAGTGGGCTGGAGCGATAGCACAGTGGGTAGGGCGTCTGCCTTGCATGCGGCCAACCCGGATTCTAATCCCAGCATCCCATATGGTCCCCTGAGCACCGCCAGGGGTAATTTCTGAGTGAAGAGCCAGGAGTAACCCCTGTGCATCGCCGGGTGTGACCCAAAAAGAAAAAAAAAGAAAAAAAAAGAATAGGAATAAAGTGTCTTGACAAAATTCTTCATAACTATTTAAACATTTAAATAGTAACACAACCAATAAATGTTAACTATTTATTAACTCTTCACAATGACTAAGCAGCTTAAACTAAATGAAGTTAAGGCTTTTGTTGATTGATAGTTTTTTTGGCAATCAGTTTCAAAATAGCTGTTCTGGGATTCAATTCAAATTTAGTTTTAAACCTCAGGCCTTGATCACAGCACTGGGTACCATTGGTATGAATTCTCAAATTTGGTACCATTCTTCTTGGTTTGAAAAACCTGAAAAGAGTTTAAGACCTTTGTTTGAACTAGACTCAGAGTTCAGTTTTACCTGTGTTTTGAAGATGTCATATGGAAAAGTCCAAGTGACTAATAAAAAAATAGCATGAAAACTTCTGTTCTGACTACAGCAACCAAGTTTAAAAAAACACTCTTGTAGAAGAAGCTGACTGGACAGTGTGATGGAAATTGGGAATTTTATTTGGGAAAAGTTGACACTGGTTGTGTGATTGGTGCTTGAATGATATGTGTCTGAATCTCAATCTTGAATTACTTTAAGTCACGGTGACTTAATTTTTTGAAGACAGAATAAAAAGTTATTGAATAAGAAAACAACAACAACAAAAATAAGACTGTTGTTGTTCCCAGAATAATACCAAACTGGGATCTCAGGATACTCACCAAGCATCTTGCCATCAAACATAGAACAAAATTTAACTCTTTTGATGGTTTTTCCTCCATAAAGAATATAACACAATTCTAAACCAAAATAAGCTAAACAGTATTAATACATGCAACTATACAAACTAGCAACTGAAATAACAGAAAGCTTATTAGAACTAATTATGTAGTATTTTTACACTAGAACACAAGATAAAAATAATGCTTACCAATTTACATGCAAATTTAAAAAATAATCCATGAAGTGACAAAGTAAAATATTAATTAAACATAAATGTCTATAGAGATTAACTTACTGAAGAGACTGGCTACACGAGACTAGTGCAAACAAATATTCTAAGAACTCACACTACATATATAAAAACATTAAATAATTTGATATTATAAATAGGATTCTAAATTTGAAAATAAAATTACGTTGTAATTTTAATTTAAGATTAAAAATATAACATTTCAAAATTATAGGTGCATACTTTTGTAAAAACTTAAAAATATATATTTTTACAAAACTGAAATCTGTTCATTGTTTATGAGTTAAGTGACATTAACAAAACTCACTTGATTAGTAAAGTAGTAATTTTTTTTTTCTTTTTGAGATACACCTAACAATGCACAGGGGTTATTCCTGGCTTTGCACTCAGGAATTACTCCTGACTGTGCTCAGGGGACCATATGGAATGCTGGGAATTAAACCTGGATCAGCCGCCTACAAGGCAAATATCCTATCTGATGTGATATAGCTCCAGCCCCAGTATATGTTTTATAAAATGGATGCAAATATATTATGAATACATACACCTATATATTACTGTATATATAATTTATATTAATTTTTTAATTGCAAAGTCTTTTTATTTTCTCTTTTATCATCTGTCTTCTCATGCCCTTTGCCCATTTGAAACAGAATTCTTTAACAGGTAAATTTATAAGGACTCTAAATCAGCTTATATGATCAACCCTTCTTTCTTGTTTTTACTTTGAATGTCTATTCTCTGGGATTTTATTTGTTCTTTAAGAGGATTTTCCAAAATTTCTAAGTTTTTTGAACTATGAGATTTATTCCAAAGCTTTTGTGTTCAGGAATTTCTCTGATCTATCATGTTTAAGAAGTATCTTATAAAAAGCTATAGGGAATACAATTTTTATCAAGTGACAATTTGGGATTTACTTATTTATTGTGAATATATTTTGTGTGTGTGTGTTTGTTGGGCGTCTGTTTGTGGCTTTGTGGCTTTCATTCTACAAGGAAGTGACCACTGATGTAAAGAGAGGGGTTCAGCAGGGTGATAACATTTCACCGAAACTCTTCAGAACGGCATGTGACAATTTGAGAACGACATGTGACAATTGGAATGGGAAGGAATGGGAGTGAAGATAGTCAGTCGGCAACTACACCACCTCCACTTTGCTGATGACATCATTCTAATAACAACAAACAATCGCCAAGCAGCACAAATGCTGACCGACTTCGACTGCAATTGTGGAAAGGTCTGACTGCAGCTGAATCTCACCAAGACAATGTTCATGAAAACCGAATTTGTCCCTGATGTTCCATTTGCTCTCTCCAGATTGAACATCTCCAAATACAGCAGCTATTTGTACCTGGGGTGAGAACTCAACATGAGGAACGACTTGGCGCCAGAACTGTGCAGAGGAAGAGAGCAGTGTGGAACGCCTTCAGGAGCATCAAAGAAGTGGTTAAAAGGACAAAGAACCTCTGGCTCGGGGCACATATTTTGACTCCACCGTTCTTCCTTCACTAACATACGCCTCAGAGACCTGTGGCCCTATGAAAACAGGATGAGAATGCTATACTGGTATCCCAAAGAGGAATGGAAAGAGCTATGCTTGGAATATCACATTTCACTCAAGTGAGAGAAGGAATCCAGAGTTCCAAACTCCATTGATGATCAAGAATCAGGAATGCTGTCTCCTTTGCCAAGGCATCAAAAATCATATGGGCTGGACACATAATGCGATTTAAAGACAACCACTGGACTAGAACTGTTACCGACTGGATTCCATGGGATAACAAAAAACCACGTGGCCACCCACCTACAAGAAGGTCAAACTAGTCAAAATCCGTAATGAGCGGTTTGAGGCTCTTTGTGTTCCTGGAGTGAGCATAAATCATTGGGCTACACTAGCATGCGACGGGGGACAAATTCAGACGTTACTGGTGCCAGCTCGAGCAACTCGAAGATCAATAGGATGACAAGTGATACAAGTAATACAAGTGTGTGTTGGGGGGTGGGGGTTACCTTTGGCTTTGTCCTCAGCAATCTCAATCAGTCCTGGTGGTGCTCAGGAGACCATATGCTTTGTCAAGGTTTGAAATGGGATAGGCCATGTCATAGGCATCGTTACCCATGTTTTATCTCTCCAGTCCTAGTAAGAATAGATAGATAGATAGATAGATAGATAGATAGATAGATAGATAGATAGATAGATAGATAGATAGATAGATAGATAAAAATTATAGATAAAACTTTTTTTTTCAGGTTGCACATTTTATTTTATTTTTTATTTTTTTTATTTAATTTATTTGTTTTTAATTAGAGAATCACCGTGAGGGTACAGTTACAGATTTATACACTTTTGTGCTTATACTTCCCTCATACAAAGTTCGGGAACCCATCCCTTCACCAGTGCCCATTCTCCACCACCCGTAAACCCGGCGTCCCTCCCACCCTCCCCAACCCCATCTCCCCCCCACCCCACCCTGCCACTGTGGCAAGGCATTCCCTTCTGTTCTCTCTCTCTAATTAGCTGTTGTGGTTTGCAATAAAGGTGTTGAGTGGCCGCTGTGCTCAGTCTCTAGCCCTCATTCAGCCCGCAACTCCCTTCCCCCACATGGCCTTCGACTACAATGTAGTTGGTGATCGCTTCTCTGAGTTGCCCTTTCCCCGGAACGTGAGGCCAGCCTCGAAGCCATGGAGTCAACCTCCTGGTACTTATTTCTACAGTTCTAGGGTGTTAGTCTCCCACTCTGTTATTCTATATACCATAGATGAGTGCAATCTTTCTATGTCTGTCTCTCTCTTTCTGACTCATTTCACTCAGCATGAAACTTTTCATGCCCATCCACTTAACTAGAAAATTCTTGACCTCCTTTTTTCTAACAGCTGCATAGTATTCCATTGTATAGATGTACCAAAGTTTCATCAACCAGTCATCCGTTCTGGGGCATTCGGGTTTTTTCCAGATTCTGGCTATTGTAAACAGTGCTGCGATGAACATACATGTGCAGATGTTGATTCGATTGTAATTTTTTGCCTCTCTGGGATATATTCCCAGCAGTGGTATTGCTGGGTCAAATGGGAATTCAATATCTAATTTTTTGAGAGTCGTCCAAATTGTTTCCAGAAGGGCTGAACCAGTCGGCATTCCCACCAGCAGTGAAGAAGGGTCCCTTTCTCCCCACATCCTCTCCAACAGCGGTTGCTTTTGTTCTTTTGGATGTGTGCTAGTCTCTGTGGTGTGAGGTGGTATCTCATGGTTGTTTTGATCTGCATCTCTCTGATGATTAGTGATGCAGAGCACTTTTTCATGTGCCTTTTGGCCATTCGTATTTCTTCCTTGGTAAAGTTTCTGTTCATTTCTTCGCCCCATTTTTTGATGGGGTTGGATGTTTTCTTCTTGTAGAGTTCAACCAGTGCTTTATATACCCTTGATATCAACCCCTTATCTGATGGGTATTGTGTAAATATCCTTTCCCATTCTGTGGATAGTCATTGGATTCTGGTCAATGTATCTCTTGCGGTGCAGAAGCTTTTTAGTTTAATGTAGTCCCATTTGTTGATCTCTGTTTTTACTAGATTGCTTAGTTCCGTGTCACCTTTGAAGATACCTTTATCTTCAATATCGTGGAGGGTTTCGCCGACCTTGTCTTCAATGTACCTTATGGTTTGTGGTCTAATGTTGAGGTCTTTAATCCATTTTGATCTGACTTTTGTGCATGGTGTCAGGTCAAGGTCTAAACCCATTTTTTTGCATGTGGTTGTCCAGTTGTGCCAGCACCATTTGTTAAAGAGGCTTTCCTTGCTCCACTTCACATCTCTTGCTCCCTTATCAATGATTAGATGGTCATACATTTGGGGTTGTGTGTAGGGATATTCCACCCTGTTCCATTGGTCTACGGCTCTGCCTTTGTTCCAGTACCATGCTGTTTTAATTGTTACTGCTTTGTAGTAAAGTTTGAGGTTGGGGAGGGTGATGCCTCCCATCATCTTTTTCCCAAGAATTGTTTTAGCTATCCTTGGACGTTTGTTATTCCATATGAATTTTAGGATTGCTTGATCCATTTCTTTGAAGAGTGTCATGGGTATATTTATAGGGATCGCATTGAATCTGTATAATGCTTTAGGGAGTATTGCCGCCATTTTGACAACATTGATTCTCCCTATCCACGAGCAGGGTATATGTTTCCATTTCCTTATGTCCTCTTTGATTTCATGGAGTAGTGTTTTGTAGTTTTCTTTGTAAAGGTCTTTTACTTCCTTGGTTAAGCTGATTCCGAGGTACTTGATTTTCTGGGGCACGATTGTGAATGGGATTGCTTTTTTCATGTCCCTTTCCTCTGCCTCATTGTTTGCATATATGAAGGCCATGGATTTTTGGGTATTGATTTTGTAGCCTGCAACTTTACTGTATAAGTCTATTGTTTCTAAGAGTTTCTTAGTAGAGGTTTTAGGCTTCTCTAGATATAGTATCATGTCGTCTGCAAATAGTGAGAGTTTGATTTCTTCCCTTCCTATCTGGATGCCCTTAATCTCTTTTTCTTGTCTAATAGCTATCGCAAGTACTTCCAGTACTATATTGAAGAGGAGTGGTGAGAGTGGGCATCCTTGTCTTGTGCCTGATCTCAGAGGAAAGGCCCTTAGTTTTTCCCCGTTGAGGATAATGCTTGCCGTAGGCTTGTGATAGATGGCTTCGACTATCTTGAGGAAAGTTCCTCCAAACCCCATTTTGGCGAGGGTTTTCATCATGAAAGGATGTTGGATCTTGTCAAATGCTTTCTCTGCATCTATTGATATGATCAAATGGTTTTTATCTTTACTTTTGTTGATATGCTGGATTATGTTGATTGATTTCCGAATGTTAAACCATCCTTGCATCCCTGGGATGAATCCCACTTGGTCGTGATGTATGATCTTTTTGATGAGTTGTTGGATCCTATTTGCTAGTATTTTGTTGAGGATCTTCGCATCGGTGTTCATCAGGGAAATTGGTCTGTAATTTTCTTTCTTAGTGGTGTCTTTGTTTGCTTTTGGTATTAGGGAGATATGTGCTTCATAGAAACTGTTTGGGAGAGTTCCTGTTTTTTCAATTTCCTGGAAAAGTTTGAGGAAAACAGGCAATAGGTCTTCTTTAAATGTTTGGAAAAATTCTTCAGTGAAACCATCTGGGCCTGGGCTTTTGTTTTTGGGGAGGTTTTTGATTGCAGTTTCAATTTCCTTAACATTGATGGGTCTATTCAGGTATTCCAGGTCTTCTTTCTTCAGTGTTGGGAGATTGTAGGAATCAAGGAATCCATCCATTTCTTTTAGGTTCTCCTTTTTTGTGGCGTAAAGACCTTCAAAGTAGTCTCTAATGATCTTTTGAATCTCACTGGTTTCTGTTATGATGTCCCCCTTTTCATTTCTGATTCGATTTATTAGAATTTTCTCTCTTTCTTTCTTTGTGAGTCTTGCTAGCGGTTTATCAATCTTATTTATTTTCTAAAGAACCAACTCTTTGTTTCATTGATCTTTCGGATTGTTTTTTTGGTTTCGATGTCATTAATTTCTGCTCTAATTTTTATTATTTCTTTCCTTCGGTCTGGTTTGGAGTCCTTTTTCTGGTCCTTTTCTAGGGTCTTGAGTCGTGAAGTCAAGCTATCTATGTGGGTCCTTTCTTCCTTCCTGAGGAATGCTTGGAGAGCTATAAATTTTCCCCTTAACACGGCTTTAGCTGCGTCCCATAGGTTTTGGTAGCTCGTGTCTTCATTCTCATTTGTTTCTAAGTATCTTTTGATTTCTTCTTTGATTTCCTTCTTGACCCACTCATTGTTCAACATTGAATTGTTTAATTTCCAGGTGTTTGATTTGATTTTCCGTATTTGTGGGTGGTTAGCTTCTATCTTCAGTGCATCGTGGTCTGAAAAGATGGTTGATGCAATTTCTATTTTTCCGATTCTATTGAGGTATGTTCTGGGGCCCAGTACATGGTCTATTTTTGAAAATGTTCCATGTGCACTGGAAAAGAATGTGTATTCTTTCTTTTTGGGGTGTAAGGCCCTGTATAGGTCTATTAGGCCTCTCTCTTCAATTTCTTCTTTCAGAGTCAGTGTTTCCTTGTTGAGTTTTGTTCTTGTGGATCTATCTAGAGGCGATAAGGCCGTATTGAAGTCTCTGACTACAATTGTGCTGTTAGTGATGTCCTCTTTGAAGTCTGTTAGGAGTCGTTTTAAATATTTAGCCGGTCGTTCGTTAGGAGCATATACGTTTAAGAGTGTGATTTCTTCCTGTTGTACATATCCCTTGATAAACAGAAAATGACCTTCGCTGTCCCTTTTGATCTTTTTCATCCTGAAATCTATGTTGTCGGATACCAGGATGGCCACTCCAGCTTTTTTAAGGGGGTTGTTTGCTTGGAGAATTGTTTTCCATCCTTTGACTTTGAGTCTATGTTTAATCTGTTTGTTCAGGTGTGTTTCTTGCAGGCAACAGAATGTTGGGTTTAATTTCCGGATCCATTTAGCCACTCTGTGTCTCTTGATAGGTGCATTTAGGCCATTGACTTGAGAGAGATTATTGTGATGTGGTTTTGTGTCATCTTTCTGTGGGATTTGTTGTTCTTATGGGGCTCCTCCTTGTCTTACAGTAGCCCCTTTAGACCTTCTTTCAAGATTGGTTTTGAGTCTATGAAGTTCCTGAGCTGTTGTTTATCCGAGAAATAGTGTATGGTTCCTTCGAGTTTGAGTGAGAGTTTAGCCGGATAAAGTATTCTTGGTGAGGCATTCATTTCGTTGAGTTTTTTTACTATGTCCCACCATTGTCTTCGGGCTCGGAGGGTTTCTTCTGACAGATTGGCCGTAAATCTGAGGGGTGCTCCTTTGTATGTGATTTCCTTCCTTGCCCTTGGTGCTTGCAGAATTGTGTCTCTATCCATGGTATCCGTCATTCTGACTATGATATGCCTTGGGGTCTTTTTATTCGGGTCTCTTTTTGCCGGTACTCTTCGGACTCCTTGTATCTGGATGCCTGCCTTGTCCAGCTCTGGGAATTTCTTAGCAATGCTATCTTTGACTGTGTTTTTTTCATTGGGGTTGCTTCCCTGCGGTTCTGGTACTCCAATGATTCTTATGTTGTTCCTCTTGAAGTCATCCCCCAGGGCTCTGATTCGCTCTATAGCCATTTTGAGGTCTTTGGCCATGATTTGTTGCTGTCTATAAGCTTTCTGCAGCTCATCTTCCAGATCACTGATTCTGTCTTCGGCTGTAGTCATTCTACTGTTGAGGGCATCTAGTGAGATTTTTATTTCATCTACCGATTCCTTTATTTGTGAGACCTCCGTTCGAAGGTTTGAAATTTCTGCTCTCATTTCTTCCTGTATTTTCTTGGTAGACCGTTGCAGCGCTTCATTCATCTCCTCCCTTAATTTATTGGATGTCTGTTCCATATTTGCTTGGAGTAGGTCGACTCTCCTCCAGATTTCCTCTCTGAATTGTTTATCTGAGAGGTCGTAGATGTGAGAAGCCCCTGTTGAGGTTTCTGGTATCTCTTCTTCCCCCTCTCTTCGTGGGGGGGATTTTCGCTGCTTCTTCATATTGTCACGGAAGTGTAGAGTTGGAACCTTGTAGTTATTTATTCCTCTTCCTTTTTGTTGGAAGAAGGGGATCCAATTGTGCTAAACTTCCCTTATTCACTGATAGCTTTTATACTGTCAGCCTAAGCTAATGGCTATTTTGCGTAAGTGTTTGAGATCGCAAAAGTGAGTTTTCAAAGGAATATACAGTACCGATTTAGCTGAGGTAGCAAAGAATAACTGCGGCCGCGTTAGCGTTGGCCGCTCTGAGAGGAAGCCAAGCCCACTTTTAGACCACGCCCACTAAGACACAGGCCACGCCCCCAGTGTCTTCCTGTTGATGGGGGGGACGCAGACGGCAGCGGGAAGTGGGGGAAAGGGAGGGCGTGGCCGAGGGATGGTCCTCGTACCTGATGGACGTGCGCAGTTACAAGCCGGTTCGGGAGACGGGGTGCCTAGATAAAACTTTTATTTTGAATTCTATTCATTTATTTATTTTTACCCTCCCCGAATTCTATTTATTTTGTTATTTATTTTTGTTACTGAATCACTGTGTGATAGACCATTATAATGCTCTTCATAATCAGTTTGTATTAATGTTCCAACACCCATCCCTCCACCGGTGTAAATTTCCAAGCACCAGTTTCCCCAGTGTCCTTCCCATCACTGCCAGACCCATACCTCCCTGTATGACAAGCACTTTACCTCTATCATTTCTCTTTCCCTGTCTATGTGTTTGTGTGTCTGAGTGTGTGAGTGTGTGTATGTGTGTATGTGTGTGTGTGTGTGTGTCTTCTTTTGGGCATCATCCTTTGCAATAAAGATACTGAAAGGTTTTCAGCATATCCCTTTACATACTTTTAACACTCAGTTATTGTCCAATGTGATAATTTTCAGCTATTACTGTCATAGTGATCACTTCTCTATCGTACTAACCCACTGCTCAAAACAGACTTCTTGAGGTTGATTCTGACGATTGACCAGAACTCATAGCACCTGTATTTCCTGGTCATAGATATTAGTCTTCTAATATATATATACATATATATTTACATATATGTGTGTGTACCACATGTATATTTTATATACCACAAATGAATGCAGTCATTCTATACATGTGACTTTCCTTCCATCTCATTTCAGTCAGCATGATACTCTCCATATCCACTCATTTATAGGTAAATTTCATGACTTTATTTTTCCTAACAGCTGTGTAATATTACATTGTTACATTCCCTTTTAAGGTAATATATTATATAAGTAATGTAAATATATATAGCATAATATGCATATATATTACCTATAAATATAGGTATGTTTCTTATTCATGTCACTGTCACTGTCATACCGTTGCTCATCGATTTGTTCAAGTGGGCACCAGTAACATCTCTCATTGAGAGACTTATTGTTACTGTTTTTGACATATCCAATACGCACGGGTAGCTTGCCAGGCTCTGCTTTTCAGGCTCCATACTCTCAGTAGCTTGCCGGGCTCTCCGAGAGGGGCGGAGGAATCGAACACGGGTGGGCCGCGTGAAAGGCGAACGCCCAAGCACTGTGCTATCGCTCCAGCCCCTTATTCATGTAACCACAAGTAATCTTCAAAGACGTTTGAGTGACATAAAAAAAAGTTTTTCAGAGATAAGCTGCAGGATCAAACAGGAGATGAAGAAGAAAAGGTTGGAAGTAAGTGCACAGTAATCTGATACACTTTTCAGTTCTGAGATATAAAAATCAATGTAGATGTTCTCTAGAAAGTGAGACAACCTACAGTTTATTTATGGCCAGCAAGAATGTGGGATTTCATCTTGCTACTTGTGGATGTGACTAAAATCTTCAACCAACTTCATGGATCTGGAAGCACATTCTCTCGAAGACCCTGGAAAGGAACAGTGATGAAGAAACCCTCATTTCTCCCTTTGAGATGCTAAATTAAGTCTCAGCTTGAACCATGAGTGTCCAGAATCTGAGATAACAAATGGATTGCATTGAGCCATTAAAATAATGGTAGTTCATTATTTTAGAAGAAAAAGAATTTTTACATTATCATCAATATATTTCATAGCATAAAACAGATTTATGGTATTATTAATCTGACTTATATGTATTTTAAACATCAAGACTGTAAGTATCCATAACCACTGCGGGACATATATTAAATCATTGCTTATGAAGTGTTTTATTTTTTTACTTTTATCAAATGTGGAATATGAGACTTGAAATAAAGAAGTATTGCAAAACTTAATAGAACTGCCACATAATCATGACTATCATCTGTGAGATATTTATATGTCTAAGAATAGTTCCCATTCCAGTCGTCACATGATGTTCTCAAGGGCGGCACTGAAGAGTTTCAGTGAAATGGTATCACCCTGCCGCACCCCACCCCTCTCTTTACATCAATGGTCACTTCCTTGTAGAATGGTGAGATCCTGGTGGTGAATCCACAATACAGCTCAAACAGGATTTTGATATACTAAGTTTGAATGCCCTGTTTGGCCAGGGCTTCGATGACTGCCTCAGTCTCAACAGAATTGAAGGCCTTCTTTAAGTCGATGAACGTTAGACAGAGCGGCATCTTGAACTCTGGAGAAATTTCAATGATTCTGGTCACTGTGTGGATATGGTCTATCATGCTGAATCCCCTTCGGAACCTGACTTGCTCACATGGTTGTCCTTAGTCTAGTGTTCTGCCTATTCTATTCAGAATGACACGAGTGCACAACTTGTAGCCAACAGACAGCAGACAGATTGGGCAATAGTTGCCGATGTTGTGGATGTCTTCCTTCTTGTACAACAGAACGGTCCTACTGGTTTTCCCCTGGGACGGAACCTTGCATTCAGACAGGTAGTGTGTGAAGAGTCGGGCCAGTGTATTGATGAGTAGTGGTGGCAGATTCTTCAGGTGTTGGGGTCTGACCTTGTCCGCACTAGGTGCTATTCCCGTCTTTACCAGCAAAATTGCTTGACGGATTTCATTAAGGGAGAACATTGGGAACGACATATCCATCCTGCAGAATTTGGTATGTGGACAGGTGGATGTGGCTGTCAAAGAAATCTGAGTAGAAATCCTGAATAATTTTCTCCATTGCCTTTCTGGAGGATGTGATAGATTCATCGGGACGTTGGAGGGCAGTCATCTTGGTCTTGTAGTTTGCAAAAGACAGGCGGCACAAATGCTGGCCAACGTCCAAATGAAAATGTCTGATTGCAGCTGCATCTCAACAAGACGATGTTCATGAAAAATGAACTGGTCCCTGAAAGTCTATTTGCTCTCAATGGAACGAACATCTCCGAATGCAACAGCTATGTGTACCTGGGTCAAGAAATCAACATGGGGAACGACTTGGTGCCAGAACTGCACAGGAGGAAGAGAGCAGCGTGGAATGCCTTCAAGAGCGTTGAAGAAGTGGTTAAGAGAATGAAGAACCTCCGACTTTGGGCGCATCTTTTTGATTCCACCATTCTTCCTGCACTAACATATGCCTCAGAGACCTTGGCCCTATGCAAAACAGAATGAGAATGCCATTAGGGTATCCCAAAGAGGAATAGAGAGAGCTATGCTGGGAATATCATGTCTCACTCAAGTGAGAGAAGGAATCTGGAATTCTGACCTCTGTTGATGGTCAAAAATCAGGGACACTGTTTTGTTTGCCAAGGCATCAAAAATCAGATGGGCCGGTCACTTAATGCGTTTCAGAGACAACCGCTGGACTCAAGCTGTTACCGACTGGATTCCATGGGATGTCAGAAGACCTCGTGGCTGCCCACCAACTAGATGGTCAGATTTATTTGTCAAATCTCTGAATGAACGATTTGAGGCTCTTCCTGTTCCTGGAGTGAGCAGATATCATTGGGCTGCACTAGCTCGCAACAGGGACAAATGGAGACATTACTGTCGCCCACTCAAGCAAATCGAGAATCAATGGGGCTACTTGTGATACATGTGAAGAATAGTTCAGATATTCTCCCCAAATTCCCATAATGTTTAAGTAATAAATACAGTTGAGGAACATCTTAGCAATATATACACAATCCTTAAATGCTACTTTTTTCAGTTATTTCTACTTTCCTTACCTCAGTATATGAACTTCACTTATTTATTTTTTCATTTTCATTCTTCTGAGTTCTTCTATTCTTGTGTTTCATGGGTTTAAATTTTTATGCACAAATGTTGAGTTTTGTCTAAGATTGTATTATAAAATGTAGAAATACAGTGAACTGTTTAAAATAATGCATTTTATTACAAGGTGAGATCAAAAAAATCTTAAATAAGTGCTGGCATATGCTGTTTCAGCATATTTAAGAACAAGTCAAAAGGAACCATGCACTTTACAAAAAAAACTATAAAAACAAAGAGTATTATTTAAGACAAAGCTATTGGAAGAGTGGTCTTTGCTGTATGAAAAGATAACAAATGATAGACAGTCAATATATTCCATAAAGTGAACAAGTTCTCGAGAGAATTAAAGAATTGTCAATGGTGATATTTTGAGGTCACACTACTAATGTATATTCTTGATATCTGCCATGCACCACAGTTGGAATACTATTACTACAAACAAGTTGACCTACACTTAAATTTAAATCATAACTATCAGAGCATAGTAAATATTAGAGAGAATGAAATCAAAGATTTGTGAAATAGGTCAGTTTTCACTTAAAGTATTTTTTTTTCAAATACAAAGCCTCAAGAAAGGTAGTCTATTAAGTTATTCTCATCATAAGAGTCTAAAAATATATTACTCTACTCTAAATATGCAATTTCAGGAGCCAGAAGAAAGCCAGATTATTAGAATATGCTTAATGTTTCCTCATGTTTAATATTAGAGACTTATGTTGATTACACTAAATATTTGAAAATAATTATATAGAATACTTTTTTGAATATTGCCTATGTTTCTCATTAACTTTAATAAATTCTAACACTTGCAGAGTTGCTGTCAGAAATTCTTTTGAAAGTAAATGTATTTAAAGTAAATGTTTCTCAGAGAGTCTCTTGCCAGCACGCCTGGCTGTCTTCACAGGGGCCCCTCGGAAGGGATGGGCTCCAGCTTCCCTCCCCACCCCAAGCAGAGCTCCCAGCCCCCAAAGTCCACTGAACCTAGCTACAGCCATGCTCGAGGCCCCTCTCCACATGTTCGGACAGGCCTCATGCAAAAAGGTACTGGCAGAGGAACCCAGGTGTGTGTAATCCCATCAACGGCCAACATCCAGAGACTTAAAAGCAAACTTCCAGATATCCTGTGGCCTGCTTCTCCCTCTGGGAGAAACTGGCAATCCTCTGAGAGTTTCATGCGCACATGGGACAGCCTTGCAAGCTTCCCATGGTGTATTCATATGCTAAATCCAGTAACAAGCTGGATCTCATTCCCCCGGCCCTGAAAGAGCCCCCAGTGCAACATCGTTGGGAGGGCCCAGTTGAGATAGACTTCTAAGATATCGGGGAAAGGAGGAAATGAGAGGTTACCGAGCCCGCCCGAGAAATTGGTGATTAACAGGATTTCGTGATTTCGTGATTCGTGATTTCTCACATAACTTTGATGAATTTGTCTTTATTATGTAAGTATATTTGTGAATACTTAGTCCTCAGTAATTAATATATGATGAGTATAATAATCATACTTGGATACTTATTTCTGTAAGCAAATAGTCACCAAACCATACATTTTTTTTTTTGCTTTCAAACTTCTCCACTCTCTTTCTCATTCTTAGCATTATGTGATAAGATGCAGATTTTAAAGTTAAAGGCATTATGTGGACATATAAGAGATATCTTTTATTCTATAAGAACTAAAATAAGAGTATGTTACTAAAGAATCATGTAAATATTCCCTGATAGATTAATAAGAGGATTTATCTATATTAAAAGTGACTAACATTTTATTAAGCAAAATGATGAGAATCTAATTATTTAGATGTCAAAAGTATAAGGACTATTTTGGGAGATTTGGTATTTTGTTCAATTTTGGATTGGGATCCCTTGGTGGTGTTCAAAAATAGCTCCTGACTCTACGCTCATGATTCTGGTGGTTCTCCAAGGTTTATGTGGTGCTAAGGATCAAATCTGGGTTTCTTACAGGCGAGACATGAATTTGGTGTTTTGAAGTATCTCTTCTAAACTATGAGATTTTTCAGAGAGAATGAGTTACATTATTTTCCCAGACTTGAAAGAAATATGGCTGATGCACCAACTGCACAATGTGGGGATATAAAAGGTCTGATAATGACTATGAAATTTTTATCACCTGCATTGCAAAAAATAAATGAAACCATTCTAAACTTCTGAGGCCATACAAGCAATATTATTATGTTCATAATGATAAGATTTGTATCTACTTTAGTAGACCTGGAGTATAGGATTTTTGAATTATCATTAAATTATTGCTTACCTTTAGTGCATATAATTGACATATTCATTTTTGTTTGTTTTTTTTCTTGTCAATAGTATAGTGGGATATCAAAGATTGTTTTATGAATTATACTAACTTAAAAAACACATGTATTCAATTTGAGAGAATGCTTAAGTCAGTGGAGTACCTGTCTTACATACATTTGACACAAAATTCTATTCTTTTATGAGTGAGTACATTTAGCACCTCTGGACACAAGCACTAAACCAACAGAATCTCCGTCAGCCTGGATGTCACCAGGAGTAGTCCTTGAGCATGGCTGAAAAACACCAGTTAAAAGAAATTTAAATAGACGTGAATTATCTGAGTTTCTCTGGGTCAGGAGTTTAGTCATTAATTTTCTGCGTTCTTAGGATAAGATCTAATATAGCTAAAATGTAAATATTGGTAAGGTTTGATTATTAGGAACGTTCACAAGAAGCATCAGTGTTTTGCCATTTCTCTGGCCATTACCAGCATTCAGTTCACTGGTAAATTTTTCAGCAACTTGCCATTTTTCAATAAAAGAAATGGAGCCTAAAATAACCTGACTGCAAGATATAATGTTAGAGAAGATGACCTAATTGTAAAGCTTGAACCTCCATCATCTTTGTGATTTTATCAGCTATAAGTAATAAAACTGTGCAAACTCAAGGTGTTTAGTGAAACGGGGAGTTAGTGTTCATACCAGAGAATTAAAGGGAAATTCACGTACCCATCTTAAGTCTACCTGCCCACAGTACTGCTTTCTATCTTGCTCCTTTGGAAATCTTTCCATTCCCTCAGGTAAATTTGGAGCAATGGACAACGGATAGAGTGTTTGCCTTGCACGCAGGCAACCTGGGTTGGATCCCTCCTGCAAGCTACCTGTGACATATTTGTTATGCCCAAAACAGTAACAAGTCTCACAGTGGAGACGTTACTGGTACCCACTCGAGCAAATTGATGAACAACGGGACAATAGTGCTACAGTGCTACAATATTTCTGTATTACAGTACTGGTTGCATACTAGATGTACAAATGTGCTGCTCATTCATACTAGTTTAGCTGGCATGGTTTTCGGTGATCTTATATTATGGCTTTATTTTTAATTTCATAAGGATAAGAGGCTCGTTTTTGTTGTTGTTTTTTTTTTCTTCTAGGGTCACACCTGGCGATGCATAGGGATTACTCCTGGCTCATGTACTAAGGAATTACTCCTGGCAGTGCTTGAGGGACCATATGGGATGCTGGGAATCAAACTTGGGTCAGCCTTGTGCAAGGTGAATGCCCCACCCACTGTGCTATCACTACAGTCCCGAGACTTGGGTTTAATATTTTGGTAAATGAGGGTTGGAAAAAAGAATCTTGTACAGAACAACCCCCTCCCTGGTTTGTGTGTGTGTGTGTGTGTGTATTTTGTGTGGAGACACACCTAACAATATTCAGGGGATACTCCTGGTTCTGTGCTCAGAAATTACTCCTGGCTCACGGGATTATTTGGGATGCCGAGGATTGAACCCAGGCCAGTCACGTGAAAGCAAAAAATGTGTTAGCTAAAATAAAGCTCAGTCCCCAGAATTTAAGCAATTGTTTATCAAATTGCAAAACAAAATACATAAAAGAATACTAAAGCAGAAGAAAACAAGTATTGAGTCTTTTTCAAAACTTTTTGTTACCTCACACTAGTGGCAGAAGATATCAATTATACGTAAACAAAACCTTCTATATACGCATGCATAAATAATAACATGATAAATTGAGTAATTGTGGTTTGTATGACTCTAAGTGGCAACA
The DNA here is from genome assembly GCF_027595985.1 of Sorex araneus. Lineage (NCBI taxonomy): Eukaryota > Metazoa > Chordata > Mammalia > Eulipotyphla > Soricidae > Sorex > Sorex araneus. The sequence goes on along the minus strand of NC_073303.1, from coordinate 172,278,368 downwards.
ATGCCTGTGCTGCTCAAAAGAGTGATCCTTTCAGATTCCCAGACTAAAGGTCATGCCCTTCAAAGTGCAACAACCTTGAGAATCAATATACTCTCTGCAGTGTAGAGCAGGGGAGGAAATTAATGCATGCATTTTCTCTTTAGAAACAAATACACATATTACATTTCTTTTTTTCTTTAAGAATTAGAATGTATTAGTATAAAGCTGGAAATAATTGCTTAATTTAAGAATAGAGCATAACTCTTTTCCTTGGTAAATCCCAAACTTAAAAGTTGTTTTGAAGAAGTCAATCAGTGATAAAGTCCGTGATCCTATTTGGAGTCACCCTAAATACCTAAGTTAGATATTTAAACTAGCAGAAGTATCAGCCAGGAATCTAGATTTTTTTTATTTTTTGCTTTTTGAAGTCAATGATGGATATCAACTAAGAGCCTGTAATTTCAATTGCGAGGCTGTACATCTTCTCACAAACGCAATCTTTTCCTACTCCTATAAAGTGATGCTAAAGTTATTTTATACATATATCTTCACATACAATTTTTAATGAGTAACAATTTTTTTAAAATATCCGAATGACATTATACACAACTTCCTATCGTGGGAGGGCAAATATTTATTTAAGCTTAATATTATGAGAGGAAAATTAAATAGATGATTCAACATATTTAACATTGAAAAAAATTTGATTTAGAAATACTTAGTTTTATTTTTAAGAGATTACCAACTGTATTTTATTTTCTACAAATCAGTGTCATTTTGATGGCAAAAATGTACAAACGAAATTTTTTAAATTGTGAATTAAAGAAGTTTATATCACTACAGAGAAGTAGATGAACACAAAACCCTTTTCAGATTTATAGATATTGATAGCCTTGAAAATTCTAGAAGTATGTTGTGGAACAAATGTTGCCCATTTGGGTTATCCTTTATTAGTAAAAAGTTATGAGATCTTTATTATGTGTCTGGCTCAGCCATGTCTAAGAAGAGTGCAATACTGGGAGAAGTGACTTTGGAATAAAGCCAGCAGAATTGTTAATTTCAGTATCTGTTACTTATACTTCCTGACATCAGACAGAACATTATTTCTTTAAGGGAAACTGGGGTGCCTCATTTTCAAATCAACCAGACACTGATTTCCACACTTTCAGTATGCTCATAGCGACTGTACCATCCTTTATGGCTACAATTCAACAAGATAAGCATCACTAGATCCTGGGAGCAGGATTCTTTCCTGTCTCTATTCAGTAGTGAGTGTACATCTTAGGAAAAATTGTATCAATAATGCCCTTACTTGTGGCATCCTGAATATAAAGAACAAATTGTGAAGTCAGTAAAAGCAGTGACTGAAAATCACCAAGTAATTGGAATGGTGAAATTCAGAAAATCCTTAGTTCCTCAAATTTTCAATCACAATTCTGACCCATCTCAATTTAGACATTTTTTAAGAACCATCAAAATCCTCCATTTTTCAGAGTTGTGTCTGTTTAAATGGCACGTCATTCATATAGAAATAAATCTGAGCATTGTATATATGTGAAAAAGGAAAAAAAAAGTAAAGAGTTCCTAGGAATAGTGTCTATTATGTTTTGTCAGACAAATAAGTTGTAGATCTTCATACAAGATTATCAAATTTCCCATAATTATCAAAATTCAATCATTTTTAGGACCAGCTGACAATATTTGTAATGTTTGAATAGGCATTGACTATTAGCCCAAGTAACATCACTGTTTCACTTCTAGTTGCATATTTCTTTTCTCTGGGAGTCATTTGAATTTAAATGCTCCCAATGCTATAATGGCACTGTTAAGCTTGATATATATATATATATATGTATATATAATTTTTGATATACATGATCAGTCAATATGTGGACTGATTATTTACTTTATGTATATTTTATAAACTTAAAAATATCTGGAGTACTACAGAATGATACGGAGCCTAGCCGAGCTGTTCTGCTGAATGTATCTAAGCAGGATGGACCCATGCCCAAACCGCTTCGTGTTTCACTCAACAATGCTGAAACAAGAAAACTCATGGAAGAGTGTAAAAGACTTCAGGGAGAAATGATGAAGCTCTCAGCAGAAAATCAACATCTGAGAGTGAGTCTTTTTATTGGTTAAAATATGTAACTGACTAAAATGAAGGCATTGGGTTTGTGAGCAGTGCTAGGCCATTTTATCTGTTTAAAATTTATTCTGGATCAATTCCTGATCTCCTTTTCCCACTTTGATTATTTCCTGGTCTTTAGTCCTTACTCTCAGTTTCTTTTTGCAGTAGCACAATGGTCCCTAACTGTCTGCACATTTCTTTCCTAGCAGATGACCCTATTATCTGTCCTGGTATGACTGCCTTCCTCTCTCGCGCCTTCTTTCCCATTCAGTGCTGTAGTCCTGGGAACCCCTAAACAGCATCTCCTCTAGAACAGACTGTTGCCACAAAGAGCTGAGACCACCTCAGGCTGGGTCACGTCGTAGTTGGGGGGTAAAGAGAGATTAGTAAAATGAAGTTGCGATTTGCTGTCAGTAATGCTTTGATCTGTATCTGTGAACCTGGCATCACCTATGTGTTTTCTGGGCAGAAAAAGGTTACCAGGATAAATTTAAGAAGTGCAAGTCACAGGAGCTCACTTGGCGTAGTGAAGAGACCTGGATTGAGATGGACTCTGCTGATTCCTTAAAGTAGAGATTTCTCTTTGGTATTGTTGGTATCGAAGGACTCTTTTAGATGGAATAAAAGTCACTGGGTTTTACTAGATTTTTTTGTACCTTTAATGTACCACTGGGGCTGGAGAGACAGCACAGCAGGTAGGATGTTCGCCATGCACGCGGCCGACCCGGGTTCAATTCCTCCATCCCTCTCAGAGAGGCCAGCAAGCTACCGAGAGTATCTCGCCCGCACAGCAGAGCCTGGCAAGCTACCATATTTGGTATGCCAAGAACAGTAACAATTCTCCCAATGGAGACATTACTTGTGCCCGCTCATGCAAATCGATGAGCAACTGGGTGACAGTGATACAGTGATACAGTGAATCTAATGGGAAAGATGAAGTCCCAGCAGTTCACCTTAATCATCATAAGCAGAGATCACACAATTATTAACAAACCCAAGACAACAGATTGTTATTATTTTCTTATTCTTTTCTCCTAATGAGAGAGAGAGAGCGAGCGAGCGGGGTTGGGGGAAGTGAGTGTGGGGGAGAGAGAGGGTGAGAGACAAAATAATGTGATACTGAAGATGGAGTGATAATATAGTGGGTAGGAGTAGGGCACTTGTCTTTTTTGTGTGTGTAAATTAGGAAATTTATTATCTAATTTTCTTTCTTTCATTGAATCATATGGGCAACACTTACAAAGCTTTCATGTTTGAGTTTTAGTCATACAATGATTATACAACAATCATTGAACAACAATCCCTCAACCAGTGTACACTTTCCACCACCAATGTCCCATTATTCCTCCCCCATTCCATCCCTCCCCCTGCCTCTATGGCAGACAGTTTCCCTCTAATTCTTTCTCCACTAATGGACATTATGGTTTGTAATACAGATAATGAGAGACCATTATATTTTGTCTGTTATCTATTTTCAGCACACATCTCCCATCCTGAGCCCATCCTCATTGACTTTGTGATTTCTTTTCTATCTCAGCTTCCCTCTCCCCCAGCTCATCTGGCAGTTATCCAACCATGAAACAATCTTCCTTGCCCTGTCTGTACTGTCCTTGGATTTTAGTCTCATATTATCATATTTTATAATCCACAAATGAGTGCCGTCATTCTATGTCTGTCCCTCTCTTTCTGACTCACTTCACTTAGCGTGATACTCTCCATGACCATCCACTTATAATCAAATTTTACAACTTCATCTTTACTAATGACTGTATAGTATTCTTTTGTGTAGATGTACCAAAGTTTCTTTATTCAGTGTTCTGTTCTCAGGCACTCGGGTTGTTTTCAGATTCTGGCTATTGTGAACAGTGCTGCAATGAACATACAGTTGCCAATGTCACTTCTACTGTTTTTTTGCACCCTGAAATATATTCCCAGAAGTGCTGTTGCTGGGTCAAATAAGAGCTAATTTCTAGTTTTTGAAGAAATGCTCATATTGTTTTCCAAAAAGGATGAACCAGTCAGCATCCACACAAAGTATGAAGGAGAGTCCCTTACTCCCGACATCCATGCCAGCACGGGTTGTTCTTGTTCTTTTTGATGTGTGCCCCTCTCTGTTGTGTGGATGCTATCTCATTGTTTTGATTTTTATCTCTCCGATGATTAGTGATGTAGAGCATTTATTTCATTTGTCTTTTGGCTATTTGTATTTCTTTTTTAGAGGAAGTGTCTTTTTATTTCTTCTCATGTTTTTGATGTGATTGAAGTTTTTGTTTCTTGTACAGCTCTACTAGTCTCTTGTATATCCTGGATATTAATCCCTTATCAGATGGATATTGGGTAAATATTTTCCCATTCTGTGGGCTCACTCTGTATTTTGGTCACTGTTTCTTTTGAGGAGGGCACTTTTCTTGCACACAGCCAGCTAGGGGAGATATTTGGTACCTCATATGATCCACCAGCCCTTCCAGGAGTAGAACCTATTGTGCTCAGGAGTAAGGCCTGAGCACAGTGATTTCAAAACAAAAAAACAAACAAAAAAATAGATGGGAATACTATAAATGATTCTTGTGCTAGCTGTAATATTTTTTAGCTGAGATAAGAAATAGTACTTTTTCATAAATAAGATAAAAATAACATTGTGATCTTCCAGGAGTATTCTTTACAATGTAAAACCGTGTATATATTTAAACATACTTTAGTGGAAGCATAGAATACTTATGTGGTCAATATCTATAAAAACAGATTTCAAAAACTTAAATGATGACACATAACAATTTTCACTAAGGAAGGGAAGTGGGAATGTGCCCCAGTGCTAGCGTCTATGCTTTGTATGTGTATGAGGCTATAAATTGATAATTGTGACCATATGCAAAACTATAGTGATCATTTTATTACAGTTCCTGGTAAATTAAAAATATTGACTACAGTTATTTAACTTACTTTTTCCTCAAAATGAAAAGTGTGTCCAAGAAAACCCAGCATTTTAAATTTTCATAAAAAGATAAGTTTTCCATAGAAAATGAATATTTAGTTAACATGCTATATCTTACATATTAAATCAAAAAGGCAGGACTTATATTCCTATTCATTTTTCCTAAATTTTATTTTAATTATGTTTACATTTCACTTATATTGTTTTATTTTTATATATGAATTTCTAATCTATGCAGGTGATAATGGATGTATAAGATTTTGAACAACTTAAAAATATAATTTGAATTATATAGTATGCATCCTTTTTGAACAATATGTAATCTGAATGATTTTTCCCTGAGGAACTAAAAGTTAATGATACTATTTTAATATTCTAAACTTACTTCATAAAGTTAACAGAAAGAAATATTTTAACAGATATCTTATCATTCTATAATTGAATATCTTAAACAATGAGATCAGGAATACTCTGAACTGAAATTATCATATTTGCCATCATATTATTCTCAAAAATTGGCTAGGACACAAATTGAAAACAAATAACATGCATATTTTTAAATTCAAACAATAAATGAGCTAATTTACATTAAAAATGAATAAATTATTTTGAAGACATTTTAAACATTTTTATTGCATAAAGAATGTTACTTTTCCTTCAAAGTATTCTGTAAAGTTTCCAACTACATATCTGATCCTTTAATTTTTATTGAAAATGAGATCTACCACAGCAAACTGATAATAAAATCATGGGGTTCATTTAGTATTTGTTCATCAATCCTTAACTTTTCAACAGGATCACTTTTACCTACCTCTGGAGAAATGCACCATTACATTTTATAAATCCTTAACATGTAATGAATGTCGATTTTTACTCTTGCCAATTATTAGCCCCATGGAAGTGATATGAACATGTGGTTAGTGCACAGATTAATAGTATTGCCCAACTGTTTGCCATTTCATCTAGCGTTCAATCTGATTCCAAAAACAGAACCAGTCTTGCTTTAGAATACTTATAAATTGCTTATTAAGGTGATAACATTGCACTCTTACAGCTTCTTGACATGCCATAGGCTGCAGAAGCTGTGAGCACTGGCATTTTATTATTATACATATTCTCCATTCTAGGTTGCTCTGAAACAAATTTCAGGGATACCTTTCTAATTGGTTTCAGTTGCTTAAAAATGGAACATCCTCCCATCTGCTGTTGTCTATTTTTAAATCCAATTATGTTTAACTTTTAACCCTTTAGCATTCATAGACATTTATATATATAGATATTCATATATATTCATATGTATATACCTCTGCATATGTATACATATATATGTAGAGAAATATTATTTTTTGAAATTGCCGAAATGTTGTTTGTAATAGTAACCAATGGTTTTATCATTGGTAAATTAGAATTTTTTAAAAAAAGTAAAACTTCAACCATTAAATATTGCTTTATTATGTATTTCTGTTTTCATAGTTTTAAATTCTAAAATAAAAATGCCATAGACCTACATATGTATATACATGGATATATATGTGTACATGTTATTTAAAATATTTAATTCAGAATACTTTTCTGCATGCCATCTCTGTAAAACAGCAGTATGTAACATAACATAACATTTTCACTACATTTAAAGTATTGTAGCACTGTCATCCTGTTGCTCATCAGTTTGCTCAAGTGGGCAACAGTAATGTCTCCATTGGGAGACTTGTTGTCACTGTTTATGGTATATCTAATACACCATTGGTAGCTTGCCAGGCTCTGCCAGGCGGACAGGATACTATTGGTAGCTTGTCAAGCTCTCCAAGAGGGACAGAGGAATTGAACCCAAGTTGGCTGCATGCAAGGCAAATACTCTACCCACTGTACTATCCCTCCATTAGTTTAAATGAATGATATATTTCATATAGATTTTAATCACTGATTTTAATTTATTAACCTTCTTCTGTTCTACTTTTTTTAATCCCTGCAGTCTCAAGGCTTACTCCTAGCTTTGTGTTTAAGAATCATTCCTTGGGGGGTGACTCTGTCCTTGGGAAAATATTAGTAACAGTGTCACTGCAAATCACAGAACCTTAGTCAATACAATACAAATTTTAAAAGCAGTAATGCACAAAATTAAATTAAAATACATCTTGATGATGATTTTAATGTTTCAGTCATGTTTTGCACTCAAGAATCTGTTAAATTAAAATGATGTATTTGAATATCCACTAGATAATGCAGTATCTTGAAATTTGTATGTATTGTTTATAGTATAATCATACTGGTGTCCTAATACTAAACTTTACAAACTCATTCTCAGAAATGGTAACTTCCATTAAAATGAGGAAAATTTTATAGAATACCCAAGTGAGACCGCAGCTGTATGTATGACCTGGACAAAATCTCCAAAATGTGTCTCAGTTGCCTGCCAATAGATGATCAGAGATGAAAGCTAGCAGAGGTGACACCAAGGAGTTAGCAACAGGCTCTTATGCTTTGAATAGAACATACATTCAGACTTTGGCATCTGTTTTTCTCTTTTGCCAAATATGGCTTGTTTGTATCCACAGCTTTTAAATGAATTCATTGAAAAGGGATAGACCAGGAGAGGAGATTGGCAAGAGATATGCCAGTTTTTAAGGGATACAGGACCACCAAGCCAACATCAATTTACTCACAGATAATTAGTTGTTTTAGAATTCTGGTATCATTATTAGAATAGTTGGTTTGTCATGAATCTGAACTTTTTGCTATAGCAAACATCTTTGTTTTAAGTCAAGAACTTTAATTTGTTGAACTAATTCACAATTAAATATCAAATATATAATCTCTTATAATATCATTTAGATTAAATTATTAAAGGCAGGGCTTAAGTAATTTTTAATTGCACTTACTATTTTGGGCAAATACATTAGCAAATACTTGCCTATTCTGGTGGTTCACTATTAACCGTACAAACTTTTTAATCCTTTAAAACTGTAAGAATCACATATACAATTATAAACATATATATGTATATATGTACACATATATACATATATATGCTTATTCCCTATGTTGTTTAAATGCAAAATGTACTTTAGAATGAATTGAAACTGGGTAACCAATGCAATTATTTTTTAATAATAGGCACGATGCAAATCCACTGATTTCAGAGTTCCTTTTTTTAATATAATTTTGAAGAATAGAACAAATTGTCGTAAAAAGTTAGACTACACAAACTTCACAAAATACTGAAGCCATATTATTCTCTCTTTTTTTTAGTTATGTTCAAATAAAACCGCAGATTCTCCAAAATGAACAACATAAAATTCATCAGTTTTTTTTTATTAACCTATGTAATACTTGAAATGATTAATTGATTAAGAAGTATCTTTTACTAGGGTTTTCAACCCTGAAATGAATTTCAAGAAAACTTTATACACTATATTACAGCATTGTATTACATTATAGTATTGTATAATCTAAGGTATCATTGTGCCTTATTTCCCATAGCCAAGTCCCTTGGGAGTGTCCTGCTAACTTAGTGGGTACAATTCATTTATAAATGACTTTTTTTTAATTTGTAGGGTTTATTTAATAACCTAGTTACTGGTATTTAGATGTTTGGAAGAGCTCAGTTGGCAGGAGCATATGCTTTGCATGCAGGAGGCCTGGGGGTACTCTCTGGAGCCCAAACCCAGGAGCATCACCAGGAGTAGCTCTGAACACCACCACCAGGGTGCTCTCCCACCAAATAATCTTCCTGCAACACTAGGAAGATTTCTATGTCTAAGGAAAACTATCTTAGAGATTCAAACCATTTTCCAACTGAGAAAATAGTACTAGAAATTCTAAATATTCTCCGGATCATACTCTTCCATCCAAAACCTTAAGGGCCTCTTATTCCAAAGTTGTTTCAAAAGGAATGTTGGGAAAAAGAGATTCACTTTGCTCATGATAAAGGGAGAATCCTGCTGCTTTTGTGATAAAAGAGAGAAAAAAAGATTTCTTTTGTCATAGCTTTCTTTTTCTTTTGTGATTAAAGGATCTCTTATGATCACAGGAAAGTATCCCCTACTCTTGGGACAACAAAAACTAATGGTAAGGACCCTGATGATAAAAAAAAAAAAAAGTTTATTTTTTTCCCCCACCATATTCACCTGTGTTCTTTTTCAGAAGCAACACATTAAGGGAGATGTCTAAACTGATCTTCAGTGTGTTCGAAAAGAATGACCATGACGTAAACAAGTTTATTTTGAGTAACTGGGGCAGTTTTGACCACTCTGTACATTTTTTTAAAAGTGTCATTTTTTTTTAAAGTTTCTTCTGCTTAAAGTTAATACAGAGTCAGAAGCAGAGTATAGATCATGCTAACTTCCTCCCAAGTTCATTTTTAAAATAATAAATAGTATGTTTTGTATACGTGTACTTCTCTGTGAATTTGTAGACATGCATATGTGGGTGTTAGTTCTGAGCACAACTAGGTGTAGCCAAAAATAAATCAATACAAAATGAGTAAATAGATAGATGAACTAAGACATCCTTTCCTTACTCACAATTCTAATAGTGGCCCACATCTTAATGATGGCAGTATGTCGCACCATTTGAAAACTCAATGCTTTGTTCAAAATGCTTAATGAGAAAAATAATGCTTGTTTACCACAAATGACAACAAAATTCTAAGTCAGTATCTTAATTGGTCAACCAGGTCCAATTACAGAATACGTGTAATATCATAAAGATGGTCGGTTCAATAAATTGGTATAATAAAAAATTCTGCAAACTCAGAACCATAATCATATGGAGATATTATCCTAATATTTATCTCAACTAAAATGACAAAAAAGATATTTTTCAGTGCAACACTTGATCTTAAGAAATGTGGTATGGGCGCATATGCTGCCTGAGCCCATGTGCTGCTTGTGCCCACGTGGCCGAGCACATGTGTCTCCCAAGAACACGTGTCGCCCGCATCTCCCCTCTTGAGATGTGCGCTTTCATGCTTTCATACTTTTGTGTCTAAAGCTCTGTTATGTGTAGGGGCTTCCTCTGTCCTTGGAGAAGCCCGCGTTCTCTCTTGAGCATGTTATTCTTACTATTCTCTCTCCCACTTATCCCTTCCTCCTTCCCTCAAAAACCTCTAAATAAAATCTATTTACTTAAAAAAAAAATGTGGTATGGGGCTGGAGCGATAGCAATGTGATAGGGCATTTGCCTTGCACAGGGCTGACCTAGGTTCAAATCCCAGCATTCCATATGGTCCCCTGAGCACTGTAAGGAGTAATTACCGAGTGCAGAGACTAGGAGTAACCCCTGTGCATCTCAGGGTGTGACCTGAAAAGTAAAAAAACCAAAAGATGTGGTATGTAGGAAGTGTGGGACATAGAGCAATAGTACAGGGAGTAGGATGTTTGGTTTGTATGCAGTCAACTGGTGTAAATCTCCAGCACTACATATAGTTCCCTGCCAGCGACAGCCCCTCTGCCCACTGCCAGAACTGCCAGAGGATCCTAGTGCAAAACAAGGACAAAGTCCTGAGCATAGCAAGGTGTGACCCAAAGAAAAAACAACAACATAGCCCTTGTGTTGGATATTAAAGTGCAGATGTTTATTGAGTCAATAATGTTTATCTCATTCTAAAATTTATAAAATTAGGAAAAGGCTTTTGCTACTATCTTGAGACTGAAATGAATGTTCTCAGGTTTTATGTCTTTGTGTGTAGAAAAAATTATTTGTTATATTTAAAAAATCTTTGAATTTAAAATTAAAATGTTTGTATATTTATGTTTTAATCTTATAATTTGTATATTTTTTCAAAAGTAATAGAACCATTTCTTGGTTTTGGATTAAATATAGTATGTTTATGAATATATGTATTTTACAAGTAGCATATATAACTTTATAATCATGCAAACATAATTATCTACATATGTGATACATAAATATAGATACATATATTTATATCAGTACATAGCCCTTGTGCTCCATTAATACTTATAGCCAGAGACTATATACCACTGAAGTTCATTACTTTCAGTAGTACTTGTCTCTATTCTGTGAAGGCGAATGTGAATTTGAAAGATTATAAACGTTATCAGTATTAAATGTTCTGAGTCCCTTGCCAATGTTTGCTATTCAAAACTCGTTGCAAAAATCATAAATCTGGGCATAAAGTTTTAAGAAGAGGGCTGAAGCTATCTGATTTTAGGCACATAAAATCTCAACTGCCCCAGAAAATGTCAACCCAAATTATTTTTTTCCTCTCACCACAGAATATAGGGCACGAAGACATAAACGGAAATTAAAAAAATAAATTCAGCACATATTTCAGAAAGTACCTTTTCATGTAGAGAATAATAAATGCTTAGAAGAGCCCCAGGCAAAGTTGTTGAGGCAAAAAGCAGGAATGTCATTCAAGAAACAATTAGATGCCATCCTTGGGGAAATAAAGTACTAAAAAGGACATGGTTTGATGGACCAAATGACCTTTATTCTCTCTCCAAAAATCTCTCATGCTCTTATCATTCTAATCGAGAAATATTTCAGCAATTTGGCCTCCAGCAATGTCAATTCTTACTTGAATTATTCACCTCATCAGTTCACTGCTAAGGAAGAACCTTTCACATAATGTTACAAAGATTTCATATTGACCAGATATAATTTTCAGCACTGTAGTTCATAGACCTTTTTTTCATAGGGAGGCCTTAGATCTGATGCTATAACAAAGTGTGTTATAAGAGATGTCTTTTTTAAATTTAGTATGATTATAAACTGGCCCTAAATTGAAAGTAAATGTCCTAATTTCATTAACTATAGTGAGTTTGACAGTTTAAAAATATTTTATTGGTGAAAGTTATTAAAAAAAAGTTGAAGACTATAGTCTATTTAAACATATATTTATGAATTATTTTGGGAATCCATGGGTATATGAAAACATATTACCCATTTTTATTCTCAAAATGATTTTTAGTGAAATATAGATGATATTTGTCATCTATATGAACTCCTAAAGTTCTCTCTGTGTATCAAAAGTTAAAAGTCAGCACTGATCTCATTTGGGGAATCTTATTCCTAGAAATTAACAGAAGTCATATAAATTAGAAAGTTTAACAGAAAGAAATAGAAGGCTGGCATAGTAACTCTGAGGGCTGAGTATATGGTACTAACATGTACACTACTGACAAAAAATGAAAAAAATACAAATAAAATAAATGAAGACTTGAAAATGCAAATATACCTAAATAGTCTTGAAGCATGTTTTATTAATTAAAACAAAACTGAAAGTTCTATGGATTGTTCTAAAGTAAAGCACTGACCATTTTTATAATGGTTAAATAACATAAAATAATAGTATAATAAAATACTCTTATAGAACATTGTATTAATAATTTTTAAGATAAAATCAAAGAAAAATTTTGTGCTACAGAGATAATGTAAAATATTATGCTAAGTAATGCATTCTATAGACTAGAATTTTAAACTGTACATTGATAGTTTAACTTAGTGTTCAAAGCAAATTTAATTGATGGAAAGATTATCTTTCATACAAAAAAATGAATGTTTCACAGAGTATCAAACATATACAGAATAATAAATTTCTCATATGGTACAAATTTCAATCAGGAGAAACATTAAATGAAATAATTATCAAGACATGCATAATTAAATTAGAAATTCTGCAGGAAAAGCAGCAGTTAATTACTACATTGTTGTTTGTTGTTACTGTACTGATAAAGCTAATATTAGTACCTGTTTCTGAAATTTAAAATATAAGGAATAAATATGAAATACTAATTAAAAATTGTTACCACATTTGTGGCAAAATCTCTTTATGTTGGAATTAAAATGACTATTATTCTGTGATATTTTATTTGATATTTGAAAATAGTTTCATATATCTGATATATATTTTTTGAACAATATGTAGAGCAATCTTAGTAAGCAAGTGACTATTAATCTTTGAATATAATTCATTGTGACCAGTTATCTACTGTTCTCTGATAAAAATTAATATTATTAATCTATCCAATCAATTATCAACATTTAAATTTTATTTTTTAAATTTGACCCCTTAATTTCATTAAATTTTCCATAAAGGAATTACTCTAAAAGCATTGAATTTCCTAAATAAACTTTAAGATGGAACACATTTTAACAAATTAATAGTATATTTAACTCTATCTTATCTAAAGCACTAGCAAAGCTTTTGACTATAAACTTAGGTCAAAAAATAATAGGAATGTTGTACACAGAAAATAATCACTAAAAATATAGTAAATCAGAGCACCTCAATCACTAAAATTTTTAAATTATGTCAAAATATTATTTTCTATTTTATAAATAAAAATTAATGCTAGATCTGGAATTCTGATATTTGGAACATATAAGAGGTTTCAAGAGATTTTTTTCTTATCCAGTCATGTATATTGATGATTGAAACTTTTAGACTAGACAATTTAATCTAGGAATAATAAAAGTACTTGACATTCTTGAAAGGTGAATTATAAGATTTATTTCTAGTAAAGAAGGTCTAAGTAAATTGCACTAACAAACTCATGCTGAGAATTAGATGATCTAGGCAAATTATAATGTAAATTGATATTGATAGAATTAGAGAAATTTCAAAGAATTGGAAAATGACAAAATCAATAATGAATAGAAACTCAAAGAAGGACTTAGTTTTGGAGATGATTGATGCATTTATTCTTTACAAACTTCTGCTTAAAATTTGACCCAGGGACTGTCTGTTAGTTCTTGAACCCCTTGTTCCAATTGCTAAGAAGGGAAACTGGTAAATAATTTAAATAAATAAATAAAACAAACTGTAAATAAGTGTATCCGACAGGACCATATAAACAGATGAAAAGACACTTTCCTTTATTTATTTTTTTATAGTTTTTTTAATAATTTATTTATTTTTAATTAGAGAATCACCGTGAGGGTACAGTTACAGATTTATACACTTTTGTGCAGAGAGATGCAGATCAAAACAACCATGAGATACCACCTCACACCACAGAGATTAGCACACATCCAAAAGAACAAAAGCAACCGCTGTTGGAGAGGATGTGGGGAGAAAGGGACCCTTCTTCACTGCTGGTGGGAATGCCGACTGGTTCAGCCCTTCTGGAAAACAATTTGGACGATTCTCAAAAAATTAGATATTGAATTCCCATTTGACCCAGCAATACCACTGCTGGGAATATATCCCAGAGAGGCAAAAAAGTACAATCGAAACAACATCTGCACATGTATGTTCATCGCAGCACTGTGTACAATAGCCAGAATCTGGAAAAAACCCGAATGCCCCAAAACGGATGACTGGTTGAGAAAACTTTGGTACACTTTCCTTTATTTTTAATCTTGAGAGTAATGTAAATTTACAAGAAAATGGAATGCACTTGTGCAGGAGAACTATTACAGGGGGTTAATTGTTGCTTCCAAGCAACCTACCCTGGTTGGATGTCCCACACCATTGTACAGTCTCTTGAGGTCACCAGGAATGAAAGCCGAACAGAGAGCAAGTTGTAAGCCATAAACAGTTGGGAGTGTTCTTCCCCCACAGAAATGAGAAGCTCTGCTGCATGTTTAAGGGACATAAATTTGCTATACGAACTTTGGTCAACTGTTTAGCATGCAGACTCCAGTTTACAGGGTCGCCCTAGTGCTAACTGGAGGACCATATACTTCCAGAGATCAAATTCTTGATTTATTGTGCATAAAACATATAGTCTAGTCCTTGGAGCTATTTCTTTAGCCCATGCAAATGTTTGCTGCAACAGCTCTAATCTTACTGTAACTATAAACAAATGAGCATTGCTTTTATACAATTATATTCTAACACTTTTAAAACAGTCCTGGAACACAAATACTCGAGTAAATGTATTAATAAATAATAGTCATGCACTGTAATATATTATAGCAATGTATACGTAATGGAATTACATGCATGAATTTTATAGAACATTGAATTGATAATATATCTATACCTAAATAATATTAATTATATATTTTCTTTTATAATGTTAATAGTCTGACAAAGAACCCATAAGCACAAGGTCCTAGTGTGGTGGCTACTTTTAGGAAGAACTGGTAGGAAATCTTTGTGTCCAGTGAGAATTACAGAGTGTTATCAATGTTGTTTTTGATTAGGGAAGCATTTATAAGGTACATTCACTTGTGTTTTGTGCAGTTTAAATATTCAAATAAAATATGCTCATGGGGTAGATTACTTTGTTCTTAAACTTATGTGGTTAATGGTCTAATTGAAATTCAGAAGGAAACTTTAAGCTATTCTAATACATCATGCAAATACATTTATTTGCAAATACTGAAAGAAACATTCCTGGCTCCTGAGCGAATATGTGGATATGAAAATCACATGATTTGGAATGAGGTTTCTCAAACTTTTTCTCACTGTGGCCACATTTTGATGTTATTTTTTCCCTGTGACTTCCTAGTCTTGTACTGTGAAATGTTCACTGGTGACCCCCTTGGCAAATCCTGGGTGCTCCCAAAGGGATCTAACTGTATAATCCCTGGTTGAGAAATTTTAAAAAATGTTCTAAAATAAGTATTTTGTACAAAATTCCATTAACATTTTACAGAATGACTCATCTGAGGGTGGGAGTGATACTAGAAAATAAGCAGCAGCTTAAAACATACACACAGACACAAAACAATAAATTATAAAATAGGCTTATGTGTAATAGAAAAGCATACTTCAAATACATAAGGACCAGAGTTCAAACCATACACACACAGGTTTGCTCCCATACACAGCAGCCCATACACCAGCCCCGCTGGGTGTAGCTCTGGTGGCTCTCAGCATCACCAAGTAAAACAGAGCCACATTGCCAGGCTAGTATCAAACTTCCTAGCACAGTAGACAGAGCATTGCCAAGACTAGTGGTCTCCAGGCCCCTGAGCACTGCTGTGAGCCTCAACCCCACCGAATTAAAGAGTTTTCCTTTTTTCACAAAACAACAAAATATGAGATAACAAATGCTTAGAGATATCTCCTGGCAATGTTCCGTGAGTGGACCATATGTGATCAAACCCAGTGAACTATATCTCCAGCTCTAACAATGAATATTGTCTGCAATTAACTCCTTAGAAAAAGTAGAACGATATATAATGATGAAGTGACCCCTGGATGATTGTATCATAACACTTTCTATTTTTAGTACAACTTGTCTTAGAGACTATACGAGTCATAGAGAGGACCTGAATTTGATTTCACCGCAACACGGACTCTGAAGCTCTACCTGACAAAATCTTAGAGTCCGTAAGTACTACTGATAATGTGTGAGTGGGTCCAGTACGTCATGACTAAACATTGAACTGTCAATATGGTTGACCGTGAATCACGAGCAGTAGCCCTGGGTTTTTCCGAGAACTACTTGGAGATCACCCACGTATACACCCAGTCTAGTGAAACTACAAATATAGTCTAGGAATAGGGATATTCATAAAATTTTTCAGAAAAATTAAAATAAATTGAAACCTATAAACAGGAAGGAAAAGATGTTTGCAAATCTTTAAGTGAAATCTTTCCTAGTTGAGATGCAAATTAAAATCTAGCTTCAAAATTTAATGAAATTGAATTTTACAATGTTGTATTGTATAAATAATACATATGGTTTCTTATGTAAGGGCACAAGAAAGTTGTCATACTTAATTGATTTTATAATTTTAGCTTATATATTCATGATTTTTTTAATTTGAGGATTTTATTGATTCATTTCAGATTTTTTTGGCATAGTTTAATGTAAGGGTTGAAGTAAATTTCAGATGAACATCTGTGTATAAATCACTGTATCACTAACATCCCATTGCTCATTGATTTGCTCAAGCGGTCACCAGTAATGTCTCCATTGTGAGAATTGTTACTGTTTTTGGCATATCAAATACGCCATGGGTAGCTTGCCAGGCTATGCTATGCAGGCTGGATACTCTCAGTAGCTTTCCAGGATCTCTGAGAGAGGTGGAGGAATCGAACTCGGGTCGGCTGCATGCAAGGCAAACACCCTACCTGCTGTATATATATATATATATATATATATATATATATATATATATATATAAATTTTTGTGTTCTGTTGTTCCAGTAATCATTTTTAATTAAAAAATTCTTTTCATTTAATTATTTATAATATTTCATAAAAAACGCAATTCTCAGTTATGTAGCATGTTTCTATATTAGCATATTTCATTAACTATGTATATCACTTCAGGAAATGACATTTTCTAAGTAATTATTTTTTGAGTCAATAACGACAGCTTGTCTTTCCATTAATTTAGAGTTTATTTTTTCATATTGCTCAATGATTTATAGCTTATGCCATGATTAATGTTATTGAGAATTAGGAGGGAAGACACTAAACAAAGTATACTTTTAGTTAGATTTGTCTTTGTAGATTCCATTTTAGATTAAAAATATCATTAATAACTACCATTTTGGGCTATTAAATAATTTGATAATTAAGTGACTTCAATATTATGTAGGTGTCATATCTAACTTAACACATGTAGATTCTACAGTACGATCACTGTCATGATTAATATTCTCTTAGATAATTGGCTTCTCTCCCATTTTATCATCCTTCATTATCTTCTCTGAAAACCACCATGGTGTTACCTAAATAGGAATTTTTTCTTCTATTCTGTATCATTATATATTCTAAACAGAAAAATATTTTGTAACTTGTTTTTCTCATTATCTTTTTCTAAAAGCATAGAATCCTGTAGGACTATCTATATCATAAATAGCAAATAATAACCCTTCTTTTATTTTTTATTGAATTACCATGACATAGAGTTACAAAGCTTTCATGATTGAGTTTCTGTCATACAAGGATTGAACACCCATGCCTCCATCAGTGTTTATTTTCAACCACCAATGTCCCAAGTAGCAACTTCTGCCACCCCTAACTAACCCCATCCCCTGCCTCAATGGCATACAATTTTGTTCTTACTCTCTCTTTTTTTGGATCTTTTTTTTTTTGGCATTATGGTTTGCTATACAGATACTGAGTGGCCATTATGTTTGTTTCTTTATCTACTTTCAGCACGCATCTGCCATCCAGATAGATCCTTCCAACCTACATTGACTTCATGATCCTTTCTCTATCCTCACTGCCTTCTGCCTCAGCTCATGAGACAGGCGTTTAATCATGGAGAAATCTTCCTGGCCCTGTCTCTACTGTCCTTGGATATTAGTTTCATATTATAATATTTTCTTTTCCACAAATGAGTGCAGTCATTCTATATCTGCCTGTCTCTTTCTGACTTATTTCACTTAACATGATACTCTCCATATCCATCCACTTATAAACAAATTTCAAGACTTCATCTTTCCTAATGGCTGCATAGTATTCCATTATGCAGATGTACCAAAATTTCTTTCGCCAGTTGTCTGTTCTCAGGAACTCGGGTTGTTTCCAGATTCTGGCTATTGTGAACAGTGCTGCAATGAACCAAAAAGGTGACCATGTCATTTCTACTGTGCTTTTTTGCACCCTGTGATATATTCACAGAAGTGTTATCGCTGGGTAATATGGAGGTCCATTTCTAGGTTTTTTTAGGAAATAATAACTTCTAATAAAAGGGTAGTATTCCATTATACTACAAATTCATCTTTGGGATTGGTTTTATTTTGGTGCCACACCCTGTGCTTATTCTTGGCTTTGCCTTACTCCTGGTTCTGTTCTCTGGGATCACTCCCTGCAATGTTCAGAAGACAATCAATTGCCTGGTTTTAATCTGAGGTTGACAGTTTGCGAAGCAAACATTCTTTCTAATGTACTATCTATCCGGTCCTTAAACACTTTACCCATCACTTCATCAATGGAATTTTAGTTTTCATACCTTGTCTATTAGCGTGATACTAGTAAGCAAATAGTGACATAAGTATCTATTCTAATTAAACTTTTCATATTATTGTAGCAAATTGTTAGAAGTGTAATATCTCAGTCATATGCCTCATCTTCCACTACTACTTAAAGAATTTCCTTAATTCTTAATTCCGCATGACTACAACAGTTTACAGTTACACCAACAGTATATATAAGGATTTTCCTTTGCACCACACCATTGGAAGTACCTGTATTTTGACTTTCCGGCAAGTCATTTTAATAACATAAAGTAATATCTTGTGATTTTGATTTATATTCCCCTAATAATTAATGAGGATACAAATATTTTCTTGGAAACAGAGTTAAAACAGGAGGAGAGCTGTTTCCCTTGCACACTTTTAGCAGGGTTACATTTCTGGCAATCTTTGAGGCCCTTAGCAACACCAGGAGTGATACATTAGCACAGATTCAGGAGTAATCCCTCAGCCCCTCTAGTGAAGTCCTCTACCCCAAACAAACAATCAAACACACAAAAAAATAGTTCCTTGTGTTTTTTGGTAACTTGTTTTCTTTGGCAAAATATCCATTCAGTTAATGTGTGTTACTGCTTTTGCCGTCTTTGAATTTACAATAGTGGAGAACATACAGACCATGATGTGATGTACAGTCCAGCCTGGGTATTAGAACAGAATTGTATGGTTGCTCTTCACTTCCCAATGCAGCTGCCTGGCTAGCTTAGTCGGTAGAGCATGAGACTCATATTCATTTCCCAATGACCCATCTACATATATTCCATGGCTCATATTATAAGGGCGCAAAACGAACTTGGCAGAAAAAAAGGTTTCCTCATCGTTGATTGACATGAATAAAAGTATACCTAAAACTAATCTTAGTTTTTTTATTAGTGATTGCTATATTAGTTAAATCATGTATAACATGTTTCATTTATCAACACCAATTTTATTTTGATTATATCGATTAATAGAATAATTACTAAAATTATAAGTTAATGATGTTACATAATTAATACCTTTATCACATTGTTTATTAAATAATTTATTAGTCTGATTTAATAAAATAGTAGGACAGTCAGTTTAATTAAGTATTAATATTTTAATTATAATAGTTGTTTAACCACTAATGATTAATAGTACATAGGCTATATTTTAATGAGAAAATTGGATTTCATTGAAGAGGGTAGTTATATATAATAACCATAATAGATAGTTATTATATGTAACTACCTTTACCATAATTTTTATGCAATTATGTTTCTGCCTTCTTTCTTATGATGCCTGTAATCATTTCAAAAGATGTCAATTATCTTTATTTTATAGATGTCAAATTAGGAATGAGGTGTTTTTATTCACTACTTTAATTTTATATATTTTATTAATTGTGATTTTTAGGATTACATATTATTCACTCCAATTTCCAACAAATCACATTTCCTTACACTTTCTTATGTCAACATCAATTGAGAAATCACCTCATAACCCTCAGTTAAGATGAAATGAAAAGTACATTTCAGTTATATAGTCTATTAGTTTAGGAGGAAAAAAGGAAACAAAGTCTGTTATTCAGAGAAAGTTATAAAATGTTGCATATTTAAGTAGGTAAGTAGAAAATTATCTGTAAAATTTATGGACTAAACAAGCAAAGAAAAAACTTATGGAGTTTAAAAGAAAAATGTGGTTATTTTGTAAGGTCCTACACAGATACACATCGAACATTATGTTTTATAAGACACTTTTTATACAATGGATATTTGTAAGTTAAAAAACTTTGTTTTTAAAGAGAAACATTTAGAAAAATATTCTTCTGTATTCTCTATTCGTCTATGTGCAGAATTATTTTAAATTTAAAAATAGATCTGCTCAAAGAGATGTATCTTCATCATTTAAGATGTTTCTTAGGGATGTTTTGTGATAATTTAACATAGCAATATGCAGTCATATATTTATTTCTCTTCAATCCTCATACTTTACAAGAATATTTGATTAAATAAGATCAATGTTGCTATAAATTTGAAACAGATATTGATACATATCAATGTATAATGCACAAGATAAATAATGTTATACATCATTTATAATGTTGTGGCTTCCTGTATAAAATAATTTCCTCAAAAGAGCATATGACAAAGAAGCTATTTAAAAATAATAAAATTGGCACATAAGGCTTTTACTAGGTTCACTGAATTGTGGGTGAAATACCTGAAACAATAATATCTAAATAAGCAATGTATAAGTTTTAAAAATTGCCTTTCCTAATATTTAACATATTTTAAATGATGTATTTATTAAACTTATTATACTATTTACCAATAGATACAATTTAAAAAATTTATAGAATTGCTTTTGTAATCACAAGTTATCATTATCATTTGTTTTTATGGCCACATGCAGCACTGTTTGAGTTTTATCTTGGCTCTGTGCTCAGTGATCACTGTTTCAGGCTCAGAGAACCGTATGAAATGCTAGGGATCAAACATGGTTGATCAGATACAAGGGAAGCTTCCTTCCCTCTGAATCATCTCTTTGACCCAGTAATCACAAACAGTTATTTTAGCAAAATTTTGCTATTGTAGAACTGACAAATAGTGTCAATTTTTTTAACTTGTTTCTCACTACTTACTTATATGAAAAATGCACTAGTGTATATAGTGTATATACATTGTATATATGGTGTATATATAGTGTATATACATTGATGACCTAAATTTCTCTACATTTATCAAAAGTAAGATATAGGCTTCTGTTGCCGATATAGTAGAATATAGCTACATTGCAGAGTCTCTTACTCCCCCGCCTGGCTGTCACCAGGGTCCCTCAGAGGGGGGCGGCTTGAGTTCCCCCCTGCCCTCAACAGAGAACCAGCAGCCAAAGACCTCCAGAGCCCAGCCAGAGCCATGCTCAAGGTCACTCTCCATGCATTCGGACAAGCCTCATGCATCAGGTAACCTGCAGAGGAACCCAGGTGAGCAGGACCCGGGGCTGAGATCTCCAAGCCTGCTCAGATTGGGACTAGGACTCCTGGACCCAGATCCCCCTTTTTCCAGTAGATAGGCAGTCATGTCCAGAAACTGCCCCAGTGCCATGTAATCCCATCAACAGCCAAGATCCAGAGATTAAGACAAAGCTCCTCTTATTGTATAGTTTTCTCTCTCAGAGAACTCGGCAAGCTACCGAGAGCATCCTGCCTGCACGGCAGAGCCTGGCAAGCTCCCCATGGCATATTCGATATGCTAAAAACAGTAATAATGACTGGTCAAATTCCCCTGGCCCTGAAAGAGCCTCCAATGTGGTACCATTGGGAAAGATAAGTAAAGAGAGGCTGCTAAAATCTCAGACCCAGGACATATGGAGAAGTTACTGGTTCCTGCTCTAGTAAATAGATAAACAATGGGATGGCAATGGTACAGTGATACAGTGATAGCTACAAGAGTAGATTAAAAATTAATTAGTATTAGCGAAAATTAGGAAAAAAGTATTTAACTACGGATATCTGTCCTTGGAAAACATTGTTTTGCATTTCACTTTAAATTAATTTTTCTATAATATTAATGAGCAAAATGTATGATTCTAAACTGGTCTGTATATAGTCAATATATCCATCCCATGTAAACTTGGATTTTTCCAGTACTGATTTCAGTCTTTATCTTAAATTTTATTTTAAATTTTCTTAAATTTTCAGATTAATTTAATTTGCACATGTTAATCCCCACAATAACAGCATTTGTGAGAGAGAATGGAGAGGGAGAGAGACAACAAACACAGAGAAAGTGGGGGACAGAGAAAGAGAAGAAAGAGAAGAGAGAGAAATGACATGAAGTAAAAATGGCCTCTTACAGTATGCGGTTTTATAATTTCTGTCTTTTGCCCTAAGCTGCCTGGGTTGATGCTGGTAATCTACAAACTTGACCTAGAATAAGCAGTACAAAGGGTAGGGTTCTGTCTTTATATGTGACCAACTGCAGTTGAATCCCTATAACTTTATATATGGTATATTGAGCACCAATATACCATATATAAAGTTATATATGGTATATATATACCATATATATATGGTATATATATAATACCATATATATGGTATATATATATATACCATATATATATACCATATATATATATGGTGAACTCTGCCAGGAGTGAACTCTGCATAAAGAGCCAGGAGGAAACACTCAGCAGAGCCATCTGTGCCAAGTTTCTTGAGAGTTATTTTTGTATCCTAAAGTATTTGTAGAAAATTAATATAATTTTAATCATTCAATTTAATTAATACAAATATAATAGTAATAAAATTGAATATTAATAAAATCTGTATACATATAAATCTATTTAAATAAATCTACATATTTACATAAATACACATATGCCAGAAACAGTAACGATAATGGGTCTCATTCCCTGACCCTGAAAGTGCCTCCAATGCGGCACCATTGGGAAGGATGAGTAAGGAGAGGCTGCTAAAATCTCAGGGCTAGGATGAATGGAGACGTTATATATACATATAAAATTGCATATATACATATATACATGTGTAGCACAGCAGGTAGGGCATTTGCCTTACGCGCTGCTGACCTGGGTTAGATTCTTCCGCCCCTGGTGTTTCCAGGCTGGCAACTTGTATTGGCCCTCAATCAACATTTTTGTTCAATTTTAATGTTATATTATCACTTGGGAATGGAGATTAAACATGCTAATTAGACATGAAGTGAGTACAAAACCATGATCTTTTTGTTACACCTGTATATCTACGCACAGTATCGCCTTGCTCCTACATGCGAAGATGTTACTCGTTTCCTTTTTTTATTCCTTCAAAACTTCGACTGCAGACTGCAGAGATAGCTTAAATAGGGGAAAAAATGTATAGTATATACAAGACCCTGAGTTTGAGCATGTAATTAAATGGTACCACTAGCACTAACAGGTGTGTTTCTGGTGATCCTATGCAATTCTAGGCCAGAACACTACACTAATCTGGGTTCCGGACACTGAATTTGCCTGTGTTGTAATCCCGAGTGCAATGACCCCAACCCCAACACATGAAGCAGTTGCTCCTTTCATATAAAAATAATGAAAATGATAGAATAGCTTTCTCTCACTAGTGTCCTGGAGCCAGATAAGACACATTGTGCTGTTTTTCTTTCATTAACAGTTAAGCTTGCAGTAGATGGTCCACCGGAATGTCTGTTTGGTTTCTTATTCTAATAATGTTTTATTGGACAGAGGCAGTCATGAAGCAATATGACTGTGCTATCTGTAAATATGTCAGTGCAATTGCATCAAATAAAATGTACACCACAAATATACAAAGTGATGTAAATATATTTTGATTAAAATAAAATTAGAATTCGAGTTTGAAAAATGCAAATGACTATTGATACAGAGCACAAGACCACAAATCATCTATAAGCTTTTTATGAAAAAAAAAGTGGTTTAGATCATCTATGGAGTATCTTTGAAGCAAATTTTTTAAATATATATAAAATAATAGGACAACACTTTCTCATCAAGTACTGTGAGCACAGATCTACAGTTCGTGCTCAATCGGGCATTTCCAGTCTAGAGTGCATATTTGAATAATGATTACAGTAAGTTAAATAGTACCCATAAAAACACAATGAAATTTTTTTATCATTCTATCCATATATTTAAAATCTGATATGATTTAAAATTTAAAATTACACTCAAAAATCTTAACTGCAATTGAAATAATATTTTAGCTTAATCACAAACAATACAATTTAACTAATATGCTGAGTCGTTAGATTTCAAGACATAGTACAACTGAATTTGGAAAACCTTATTTACCCC
Source organism: Sorex araneus (assembly GCF_027595985.1). NCBI lineage: Eukaryota > Metazoa > Chordata > Mammalia > Eulipotyphla > Soricidae > Sorex > Sorex araneus. The sequence continues at coordinate 172,253,678 of NC_073303.1, read as the reverse complement.
TCTTTTCAGGCCTGTCCCGTGCCATTTTTCATTTTAATATCTTTCTCATTTTACTTTTTCTTAAGTTATCCATGTCTCTTTCTCTTCGGTAATATTCTAGATTAAAATCTGTAATTGTATGATCCAAAATACTACACTGATAAAAAGACTTTGATTTTATTTGTACAGTGCAAATAGTCTCTGATTTTCAAAGAAGTTTTCATTTATAAACTATTCAAATGAAGAAGTGGAAAAATTATATTCATAACTAATCTTCTGGTATCTTTTAGGTAAACTAACCACACTATTTTAATTGGGAAAGTGAGAGAATCTTAAACATATTTAAATGATTTGCAAAGATTCTCTTAGCTTAAAAGATGAGAATATGCAAAAATATGGGCAGGCAGTTTTTCAATGAATAATAAATAGATATATGTTTGCAAATAAACAGGATCAACATGAGAGAGTCTAAAATGCAGACTTTAATATGCAGAGAGGATTTCCCAGGAGAAACTAAGATAACAATCCAATTAAGTTGTTACTATATGTAAATGAGAAACAGCTATTTAAGTTACCATAATAAAGAAGAAATCCAAAAGTAAAATCATGTATTTCTTGTTTTATTTCAAAGAAGTCAAATGATAAGTTGTCAAAAGAATATACAAGCTCCAGGTAATCAGGATCTGAAGGGAGCCTGTTTGTAAAATACATTTAATGATGGATGGGTTTTGAGTGTTAACAGAAAGTCATATCATCACCTCACAATTAAAAATTCATTAGAATTTGTGAGACCAGTGCAACATTTTGTAAATAGAAGCAGCGTGTGAGAAATTAGAATGAGCATACCGCCTCAGTAGAATATTCAGTACTCAAACTAGTATATCAAAAGAAGCTATTTATTAATATTCATATTCTAATAAAATCTAACCAGCAACTAAATAACTATGAATTAGTTATATTGGAATTGTACTATTGGAATCATTTCATTTTACATATGAACCATTAGTGTTAGTTAAAACTGAATTGGAAAAAAATGGAAGAAAATTGATTATTCAAGTTCAAATTTAGGATTTCTTTCTTTGAGAGTGCACTGTAAAACTACAACGTATTGCTGCTACTAATACTTTTGTTTGGTTCCAGGGCTCCATTTTGCAATGTTCTGGGACTAATTGCAGTTTAGAGGAATTACTACCTGCGCTGTATAGTGTACTATGTACGTGGTACAGGCAATACATCTGAGGCCTTTGGCACATAAATTATATACACTAACCTTTTGAGCTATCTTCAGAGTCTTTTAAAATAAATGCTACCTTCTAATTCCAAAATTGTCTACATTCATCAGACTAGATCTGTGTAAGAGGAAGTGTTCCATTCAGAGGTTAGATTTTTTTAAATAAAAAGTGTTACTAATTTTTAAAACTTAAAAGAGTATATTTAACATAGCAGTTTTAAAATATCTAAAATATTGTGCGCTTAAATAATCTCAGTGAAGTGAATGACATACTCAAAACAGATTTTTATCTCTCCTGTCTTCATACCTTGAGATGAGAAATTTGGGCAACACATCAAATAGAGTCATTGTCCATGGTTTCTTGATGACATAGAACAACAGCCAAGGCATTTGAACATTTTGTTTATGTTCAACTATCAAGTACATGATATAGAACTAAAAATCCTACTCACTAGCCCTGTATTTCAAAGGACTATGGCATTATTTCTGGGTCTATTGTGATCCTTCTTTAATAGAGTGGGGGCTCTAAGGTCTCCTGATTTTAAGAGACTACATTTTAATCCCATTCTAGCCCATCAGCAGACAAGGAACTCCTCTTCATTGTTCCAAGGGTCAGGTGTAATCTGTTAACAAATTCAGCCCATAAACAAATAGTTTAGCTCCAAGTGGGAATTACTAGCCACGTCTAATTATGATTGTCTTCCATGACCTCAGCCTTTTTTTTTCCCCCTCTGGGAACTTAAGCCAGCTAAAGCATTTACTACCTTAATTTGCTTCTGTAACTTGCTTTGATAACCACAGATACCACACCCCCTTACCCACTGTATCCATTGTCTGAGGAGAGCATGATTTTTGCCTTTATAAACTTGACCCAGAGTGTCTCCTGATCAAGAGTTCTTTAGGACACTAGTCTGTTCTCTGGTTACTACCTCAGCTTCTGTAATAAAGACTCCTAATTCAGCCTCACAGAGTTCTACTCATCTTTGTCTCAAGAAACTCCCTTATAACACAACCTGACAATCCAATAGCTTCCCCTCCCCCCAATGTTCCTACATTTTATCGACTTCAATATTCCTGACTTTTGTGTTTGATTTGTTCTAAAGATCAAAATACAAAGTGACAGGTGCAAGAGATAGCACAGGGATTCAGGCATATACATTGCATGTGGTTGACCCATGTTCGATCATAGTAAAAATATTTGGTCTTTCAAACTTCACAAGTAATTATCCCTGAGTACAGAGCCAGAAGTAAGCCTTAGCAGAGCAGAGGTGGAACTCTTTTTGCCCACAGAGTGACTTGAAATTTTTGTAGTGACATATTATATCATAAAATTCCTGTTCTGTTTAAAACCACATAGATTTTTTTAAAAGTTTGCTTATTAGAATCTAAGAATACTGAAATATGTAAATACTTAATACTTGGCAAAGATTTGAAGTATCAAGGCAAAATAAATCAAGTGATATTGCCATGTTTACTCAATATTTAAATAAATGCATCTCACTTTTGTAGCTTTTTTAGCACTATGTTGCTGATGTTATGGTGCAAAATAAACTGAAGATTTTACTCCTCATACCAGAGGATAATAATTGAGTTTACTCAATTTATAAAAATTTATAAAAAAAATTCTTATAAATCATCATGTTTCTGTTTTAATAATTACTTTTTATCACAAAAAGCTTGGATTTGTCACACACCTGAAAAAAATAGTTCTCAGCTATAAGGCATTTACTGAAAAATTTTGCAATCTTTTGAAATTTTACTTAGAATTTTATCATAATTTTATGTTAATTTTTTAAGTTTATACATGTGTGTTTGGAGAGGATGGGATTCTAAGAAAATTCCAAATAATCCATAAAACAGCTTCTAGAAAAAATTGGTTTGTATAGTAAACTTATCAGTGTACCACTGTCGTCCCATTGTTCATGGATTTGCTCAAGCGGGCACCAGTAATGTTCCCATTCATCCCTCTCAAGTTCATGTCAGGGAAATGAGGCCCATTATTGTCACTGCTTTTGGCATATTGGACATTCCATGGGTAGCTTGCCAGGCTCTGCCATGCAAGATTCTGCATCACTCTCTTCTGGGAGCTTTTTTTTAATAGTCTCTGGATCTTATAATTTATAAAATCAATATCCAAAGTCCATGGCTTTCCTATATGCAAATAATGAAAAGGGAGAAAGAGATACTAGAAAAACAATAGCATTCATAATAATACCTCAGAAAATCAAGTACCTTGAAATCAATTTAACTAAAGAAGTGGAGAATCTATGCAAAAATAACTACAAAGCACTACTTCAAGAAATAAAAGAGGACACCAGAAAATGAAAACACAATCCCCTACTCATGGATTGGGAAGATTAACTTTGCAAAATGGCAGTTCTCCCCAAAGCATTATGCAGATTTACTGCAGTTACTATAAAGAAACCCATTATATTTTTCAAAGAAATAGGTCAAACACTCCTGAAATTCATATGGAACAAAAAACCCTATGAATAGCTAAAGCAATTCTTGGGGAAAAAAAAGAGAAAGATAGGAGACATTATCTTCCCCAACTTTAAACTGTACTGAAAGTGATAGTACAGCCTGGTATTGAAACAAAGACATATCTGCAGATCAATGGAACTGAGATGAATATCATGAAACAGACCCTCAAATATATGATTGCCTAATCTTTGATAAAGGAGCCAGAATACTAGATGAAGCAAGAACAACTCAATAATTGGTACTACGAAAATTGGGAAGCCACATGTAAAAAAATGAACTCAGACCTCTTTCTAATGTCAGTCACAAAAGTCAGATTAAAAATAGATGAATCATGTCTGTCTCTCTCTTTCTGACTCATTTCACTCAGCATGAAACTTTTCATGCCCATCCACTTAACTACAAAATTCTTTTTTTTTTTCTTTTTTTTTTTTTTTGCTATTTGGGTCACACCCAGCGATGCTCAGGGGTTACTCCTGGCTTTGCACTCAGGAATTACTCCTGGCGGTGCTTGGGGGACCATATAGGATGCCGGGGATCGAACCCGGGTCGGCCACGTGCAAGGCAAACGCCCTACCCGCTGTGCTATCGCTCCGGCCCCTTAACTACAAAATTCTTGACCTCCTTTTTTCTAACAGCTGCATAGTATTCCATTGTATAGATGTACCAAAGTTTCCTCAACCCGTCATCCGTTCTGGGGCATTCGGGTTTTTTCCAGATTCTGGCTATTGTAAACAGTGCTGCGATGAACATACATGTGCAGATGTTGTTTCGATTGTACTTTTTTGCCTCTCTGGGATATATTCCCAGCAGTGGTATTGCTGGGTCAAATGGGAATTCAATATCTAATTTTTTGAGAGTCGTCCAAATTGTTTTCCAGAAGGGCTGAACCAGTCGGCATTCCCACCAGCAGTGAAGAAGGGTCCCTTTCTCCCCACATCCTCTCCAACAGCGGTTGCTTTTGTTCTTTTGGATGTGTGCTAGTCTCTGTGGTGTGAGGTGGTATCTCATGGTTGTTTTGATCTGCATCTCTCTGATGATTAGTGATGCAGAGCACTTTTTCATGTGCCTTTTGGCCATTCGTATTTCTTCCTTGGTAAAGTTTCTGTTCATTTCTTCGCCCCATTTTTTGATGGGGTTGGATGTTTTCTTCTTGTAGAGCTCAACCAGTGCTTTATATACCATTGATATCAACCCCTTATCTGATGGGTATTGTGTAAATATCCTTTCCCATTCTGTGGATAGTCTTTGGATTCTGGTCACTGTATCTCTTGCGGTGCAGAAGCTTTTTAGTTTAATGTAGTCCCATTTGTTGATCTCTGTTTTTACTAGATTGCTTAGTTCCGTGTCACCTTTGAAGATACCTTTATCTTCAATATCGTGGAGGGTTTCGCCGAACTGTAGAAATAAGTTCCAGGAGGTTGACTCCATGGCTTCGAGGCTGGCCTCACGTTCCGGGGAAAGGTCAACTCAGAGAAGCGATCACCAACTACATTGTAGTCGAAGGCCATGTGGGGGAAGGGAGTTGCGGGCTGAATGAGGGCTAGAGACTGAGCACAGCGGCCACTCAACACCTTTATTGCAAACCACAAGAGCTAATTAGAGAGAGAGAACAGAAGGGAATGCCTTGCCACAGTGGCAGGGTGGGGTGGGGGGGAGATGGGATTGGGGAGGGTGGGAGGGACGCTGGGTTTACGGGTGGTGGAGAATGGGCACTGGTGAAGGGATGGGTTCCCGAACTTTGTATGAGGGAAGTATAAGCACAAAAGTGTATAAATCTGTAACTGTACCCTCACGGTGATTCTCTAATTAAAAATAAATAAATTTAAAAAAAAATAGATGAATCATCTCAATATCAGGCCTCAGGCCAGTCGACCCCGACACACTGGAGTATGATCCCCTGAAGTCACCAGACTTGCTCCCTATGGGAGAGGGAGTGGGAAGGGGAGAAGCCTCTGCCCTGGACCTCTGCTCACCTCCACTGTTGAGAAAGAAACAGAAAGAATGCCAAAGGGTGGAGGGTGGGGGCTCTGGTGGTCAAGCAGTCTCTGTTTATTAGTCCTTACACATAGGTATTTATACACCTTTTCAGGGCGAGATTCTCATGCAAGGCAGGTTGGGCACGTTCATTCCATTGGGCTCATACAGATATCAGCTAATGATCTGCATATCCTGCTTAGGGCCCATTGTCAGTATGGGTAGGTGGTCACAGTCATGTTTCTCACCCTCAACCAGAGTGCCTATGTGGGAGGAGTGCTGGAGCGAGCCCCTGGGTCTTTGTAAACACGGCTGGCTTTTGCTTCAGGGGCAGGGGATTTGGTCAAAGTCTCAGGTTAGCTGCTGAGACCCCAACAGTACATGAATGAAATGTACTGTTGGTGGGAAGAACCCTCCATAACATTGTAGCTAGCTAAAGGCTATTTCAAAGATGAAGCTCCAGTGACCAAGCACGTGGAAGCAAAGATAAGCAAATGGGACAACATTAAACTTAGAATCTTTTGCACTTCAAAAGACACTGTGTCTAAGACACAAAGACAGCCCACAGATTGAGAAAACATTATTTACCCAATACTCATCTGATAAAGGATTAGTATCCAAGATATGGTGTTGGATAACAATGTGTGGTCCTTGCTACTCCTGAAGGAAGCTTAGGGTTTATTAGGCCAATCCCACAACAGTGCAACTGATACACACCCAATTCCATCAAACACTAATAATCCTGAATTGTTTTTCTCTTTTCTTTATGTCATTTGTATGGTCCTTTTTGTATAGATACAGGAAGACAATTGATGTTATGCTATGTATAATGGGAGTTAATTGATTCCAAAATAATATTTTCTCCTGGGCATCCATATTTACTTGACTTAAGCCTCAGTTTCCCTTAGTTCCTAGCAGTCCAATAGTAGGGTCCAGACGAGGGACTGGATGGACTGAGGGCAAGCTGTGAGCTACCCTGGCATCGAAATGGGCCAGGCCAAATGCCATACTTAAATATAAGTTAAGAATTAACTTTACTATATTAACTTTAATATTAACTTTACTATTTCCTTTACTCTGGTAAAAGAAAACATCTGTCATTACCCAAAAAAAAGGAACTGAACAAGGATCCTGCTGGGGTTTAGAAGAATAACCTGGCCTGTGGACTATGCTCTGGAATATATAGCGAGATGTCCCCAGAAAGAACAAAATTTTAAGCTTAATACATCCTTTACTGTGCTCATGCAAAATGACATTGCTAGAAATATTATAAGTAAATTCAGTATGACTGCTTAAGTGGATTACTAGCTGAGGAGAAAGCAATACACCCTGGATGGAATCTCAAACTTGGGCAGATCTCCTAGTAATCTTGAGTAATATCCTTAGTTAAGATTCTTTTTTTTTTGCTTTTTGGGTCACACCTGATGATATAAAGGGATTATTCCTGGCCCTGCACTCAGGAATTACTCTTGGCGGTGCTCAGGGTACCATATGGGATGCTGGGAATTGAACCCAGGTCAGCTTTGTGCAAGGCAAACGCCCTACCCACTGTGCTATCGCTCCAGCCCCTCTTAGTTAAGATTTTGTCTTTGAGAATGAGTGGTCTTTACCTCTCTTTGTTGAATTGTTAATGTTTAACCACACCTTAGTATTCCCCACCCTACATAATTGCTATATATTTGTATTGTAAGGGTTTGTTAAAAGAGACTGAAGACTGGTGATGATGAAGTAACACTTGTGGGAGAGACCAGAAACTAAAAAATGAGACAAAGAGGAAGACCCGAGAGACTAGAGAGGACAGAGAGAGACTGGAGGATGAGAAATGACAGTCAGACTGGACTGGTTGTAAGACGTGCTGAAGAGAGAATTGTTGAAGATACCGAGGATGAGGCTCTGGAAGTAGACTCTGGGAACAAGACGAAGACTGGACACTAAGCACTAGATGTTGAGGACAAGAAGGTCAACAAGACGTTGAAGACGAGGAGGACAACTGAGACTTTGGAGACTGAGGTCTGCCAGGAGACTAGGATGATGGAACTCTCATGAATTAGACTATGGCCAAAACAATGACCATGACTGCGCCATAAAGGAAGAGATTGACGATGCCAGGGAGTCCATTCTTTGCCTGTTCTTTGCTCGCCCTTTGCCCATCCTGAAGAGCCTGGGAAGGTAGCTTTCAGCCATCAAATGCCACTGCTGCATCCCACCTGCACATGGGCCCACCACCACAACCCTTTCTTCCCTTTATCTTCTCTCTTTGTTGTGAAAACTCATAATATACAAGCTATTGGTATAACTTTACAAGAAAAACATTCTAACCCTATGAAAAAATGGGAAGAAAAAATGAACAGAAATTTCCTCAAAGAAGAAACACATGACTAAAAGACATAAAAAAATGCTGTACATCACTAGTCATTAGGAGGATGCAAATCAAACAAACAATAAAATATCGTTTCACACCACAGAGATTAGGTCATGTCAAAAAGAACAAGATACACTGGTTCTGTCACGAATGCAGGGAGAAAGGGGACTGTCCTTCATTATTGGTGGGAATGTTGACTATTTCAGTCTTTTTGGAAAATAATATGCACATTCCTCAAAAAGCTAGAAATTAAGTTTCCATTTGAACTGACAAAACCACTTCTGGAAATATACCTCAGGGGCCCTCAAACACTAAGCAGACATGCTCTCTGCACTTCTATATTTATTGCAGCACTATTCAAAATAGTGATAATGTGGAAGAAATCTGAAGACCAGATTAGAGGACTGCTTATAAAGAAACAATGGAAAATGTACACAATGGAATTCTATGTAGGTATTAGGGAAAATGTAGTCATGCAATTTTCTTACAAATGTATGCCCATGGAGCACATCATATTGAGTAAATGAATCAGAAGGAGAAGGATGCACATAGAATGATTGCATCCATGTGTGGCAATAAAAAAATAATTAAAAAATAGGAGACTTAACCCCAAGGACAGTAGAAACCAGGACCAGGTTAGAAGCCTGTTTCAATTGCTGGGGGGTGAAGGCACTGGGATAGAGAAGGAACACAATGAGAATCATAGTCGGAAATGATCACTTGGGAAAAGAACTGCATGTTAAAAGTAGGTAAAGAAACAAACATTGCAACCTCTCAATATCTGTATTGCAAACAATAATACCCAAAAGGAGAGAGAGAGTGAGAGAGAGAGACAAAGAAAGGAAAAGACAGAGAAAGACATAGAAACAGAGAGAGAAAGAGAGAGAGAAAGAGAGAGAGAAAGAGAGAGAGTCTATCATAGCGGTAGGTCAGGGAGTGGGGGAGGGAAATTAGAGGCATTGGAGGTGGAAAATATACAGAGTTGGAGGAATGGGTGTTGGAATATTGTATGACTGAAGGACAGAAACTCATTATGAACAGCTTTATTACTGTTGATCTCACAGTAATTCAATAAAAAAAAACATAAAGGAATGTGGATTGACTTTCCTTTTTCTGTAAAAAAGCAAAAGTTTGCTCTAGCCTGGGCTTCTCCAGAGAACGTGTGCCAGGGACCAGTTCTCTCGTGGAGTAGGCAGCTCCTTGTGTTCATGACATACTGGAACTCATGAAGACTTTTACTAGGCTTCTTAAGTCCAAGGTCCTGTTGGAGCAGGAAAAGCAAAGAAGATTCTGTGTCTTTTGGATATCTTTTCTTCTCTGTTGCTCCCTTTTATACCTCCAGCAACTGAAGAATGGGAAGAAAGAATGATTGCTAACTCATCCTAAGAGTCACAACTCAAATTGAAAGCAGTAACATGTAGTGCTAATGATTTACTAATGGGCAATTATTTGAACCCTGCTTGCCTTTGTAATACAAATGTCATAAAGTTATAAATAAGATCTAAATAAGCAAATTGAATATTTAAACACTGTCTTCCAGATTTCATAGGGATTCTCTATTTCATCTGTTTTAATTCACCTTTTCTATTTGAAGCATTAAGGATTTAAGAACCAGGAGACCACCTGGGGTTCTGTTTTATTCTCAATAGATCTCTCACTTCTGATTGTAAAGACTGCATCAAAAGGAAGTTCTTAAGGTGAAGGTCCTCATTGTCATTCCAGAAAAATAATATGGTGTTATCTCCTAGTGATGTGGTTCACATCTATAATAACACTAAACCAAACTTATTAGCTTTTTTCCCCCCTAAGTCTTAAATGCTTAGCAGGAAGATGGAGCAGGAAGACAGTATCTAATTGGCATACAATCTGTTTTGCTAAAGAAATGCAATTTAATTAACCATGGGCATTCTTCATTTATGCTTTACATTATACCCAACTATCTTGCTGAATAATTTCAGTGAATTATAATCTCCTACATAAGTATAAATGGGCATTTTCTTAAAAATAAAATAAGCTTATCTTTTATTTCAGAATTTATAAAATACCTAGGGATTAGAGAAAAAGTCTTTACAAGACAATGCAAGAATATTTTCTAGGTGCAGAAAGTATTAAGATTAATAAAACAAATATCTTAATTAAATACAATATTAAATCTAAAAATGATTAAAATGTAACTATTTCTGCATATTATTTATGATATGTGGTGTCACTAAAATTTTAAATATGATATGATTTAAGAAAATAAAAATTTGAATTAATTTTGCAGCATTAACATATGCTAAATATTTTTCATTGTTTTTCATTATCAAAGCACAATCAACAGCTTTAATGTAAGTGCTTTAATCAGTATTAACCAGTAAACTTTTCAGTAGGCAAGTATTAAATATCAGTTGAATTATTAAAAAATTTTTAGAGCTCTCTTTCAAGTAAATGTAGTACGGTGTAAGTTCTTTGAAAAAGTTTAGCTTCTAACTATGCATTTTGAGCCCACCCAGGACATATCTCCAGCTCTGGGGCCTGTCTTACACATGGCTGATCTGGGTTCCATACCTAAAGCCCCACATAGTTGACTAAGCCCACCAGGAGTTACCCTGAATACAGAGTTTACAATAAGTCTTTGCATAGCTGATGTGACCCCAAAACAGGACAAGTAATGGTATTGGCATTGAAATTATATGATCATTTATGTCTATTTGAATTCATTATTTTATTAATTAACTGTGAGAAACTGATGTTGTGGGTTTAAAAATGTGAATTTTTGTGAGAATCTAAAATCTGGTTTAGGTTTTTCTTTTTTAGGAAATGTATAAAAAGCTTAAAGATATTAAAACAAGTTGAAGAATGATTATAATTAAATCCTTAGCATCCGAGTATTTAAAAAAATCAAGTATTTCCTTCAGAATTTACTATAATTCTACATAAATTACTTAGGTTCTTCATAGAATTCAATTATTTTCAACCAACATCTCAAGAGATCATTGAAATCTTATCATAGAAATATAAAAAGTGATGGGACGGGAGAAATAATACTGCTGGAAGGTCATTTTCCTTGAACTGTGCTAATTCAGGTAGGATCTTAGCACCCTATAACGTCCCCTTTGCCTTGCCAGGAGTGATCTCTGATCACAAATTCAAGAGTGAACCATCAACATTGTCTGGTGTAAGCACCCACCACAACCCTCCAAAGGACATTAACACACATTATGAATGTGTGAAAGAAGATCTTTCAAACTGGATAACATCTTGGGGCCTGAGTGAAAGAAAAGTCGGTAGGAAATTTGCCTTGCAATCAACTGACATGGACTCAATCTCTGGCACCCATATAGTCCCCTGAGGCTCGCCAAGAGATATTCCTCAGCACAGAGCTGGGTGCAAACCCTGGGATCTGCCGAGTGTGTCTCCCAAACAAGTCAAAATAAACAAAAAAGAATAGTATCTTTGGGAGTAGACAATTGTTTAAGGAGTTTGTAAAGTTGAAAATATTAACATAATATTTATTAAAATAAGAGCATAGAAAAAGATCAATGTTACTTCTAGTGAAGTAGGTATTCTAGCAAAATGAACATGTATGCTACAGGAGCATTTAATTATTTATACATTATTCTGAACTTTCATTTCTATCAAGAAATTTATTTCCAGTTTTTGAAGATTTTATTTATCTGATATTCTGCATTTTATTTTAAATTTTAGTTTTATATATACATTTTAATGTATACAAAGGTGACAACCCTTGACATAATTTCGGAGTTGAAATTGATTAGTTAACAAAGCTCCAATAGTAAAATAAAAAACTTTAAAAATCAACTATTTTTTTTTCTTTTTTGGGTTACACTCGGCAATGCAGAGGGATTACTCCTGGCTTTACACCAGGAATCATTCATGGCTGTGCTCAGGGGGACCATATGGGATGCTGGGAATCGAACCTGGGTCAGCAAGGCAAACTCCCTACCCACTGTGCTATTGCTCCAGCTCCTAAAAATCAACTTTTATTTGAAAATTGGTATTAGCTAACCATAGGATTGTTAAGTGCTGTCTAAGTATTTACTAAGCCATTCGTTTTTAGCTGAGTTTTATATATTATTTTTTCTCATTAAATTTAGATGTTTTTTATGTTACTTGTAAATCTTATTTGGTGTGCTCCAATAGACCAGAGACTTCAGGATGTATGTTCTGAGCCAATGAGTTGACATAGCTAAGGCAGGGGTTTCCAGAAGTACGGGGATATGGGGGCAAACTGCCCACACCTACTGGAAGACAACCCCATAGTACTAAACGTGGGTACTGGGAAGCTGTTTTCCATTCTATCTTTTAAACTACTGAAGTTAAATATTTATGTGCCTATGTGTATTTTTGCAAAGTATTACCAAGAAAAATATACAGATTACAATGAGCTTATATGATCATTCCAAAACTGATTAAAATACATTTATTAATAAGATTGAGGTGTTAGTTATAATTTAGATTTATATAACATTCATCATAACACATTGAACCTGCAATCACAAACAAAAAATAATTTTCAGCACTCAAGTCAAAGAAATTACTGAAGCAAAAGGGAATGACCTTTATAGCATCCTAAATAAACTAAAAATAATTTGGTATTTTGATTATCGAGGTGAAAACTGCACTAATTCAATTGACACAAATATTTAATGATGTGTTTTTGCATCAGATGCAAGTAGAGAAACATTTATAAAAGCAAGAAATTGCAAGGATAGCATTTCAAATTAGTATCAGGAAAATTAAAAAGAAATAAACACTAAATACGAGATAACATTTTAATAGATTAGACTGGACATTTAAGAAACTACGAATTTACTTCTTTATTTTTCATTTTGTCTTCATTCTTGTTAATAATTTGAGAAACAGTGCATAATTATAATTTCTGGAAGTACTTTCTAAAGTAAAAACAAACTTATTTCTTTAAGCTATTAATTTTAGATAATTATCAAAAATTTACCAACTTAACACAAAGAAAATTGTATTTATTCCCATGCTTGTCCAGTAATTCCAGCTAAAGAGTATCTAGTTGACTAGAGATGATTTACAAAAATCTTTATATCACTTTGTCAAAAACACTAAAACTTTTTTTTTAACATTTTGTCACATCTTATACCGTTACAAGACATTCTGTGGTCAGAGAAATAGAACAACAATGGTAAGGCACTTAATTTGCTGCAATTCAACACAGTTAAATTTGTGTCCACTCCTCCACAATACCTCGTAAGGTTCCCAGTGCCTGACAGGAGGGATCCCTGAGCAGAATGGAGTGTGGCCCAAAAACAAACCAAAAAAGTCTTTTCACTAAAGAAGGTCAATTAAAAAACAGAAATACTATTTTCTTTGTACTTAAAGTCTACTTAATTTTGCAAAACAAAATGTTTATAATGTAAATCTAGTTCATAATAATTAATTGTATAGCTAAGAAATTAATTTAGTCTTTCTCATTATGTATTATTTAAATGAATTTCACTTCACTCATTTAAAAGCCACTGCCTTCAATCTGGATAAAACCTCTGAGGCTATCACAGAGTAACTCTGACTGAATGTACAAGTTACCAGTACATAACTTCTTAGAAATACTCATTTTGAATTATTTGTACTGATGAAACTAAAAGTGAAACTAATAAGGTGAATTAACATACTGTCACTGTACTGTCCAAGTTATGACACTATGATAAGTTATGACTTTCAGTTATGCTTGTATGCATTGCTGCAATTAAATTAGTATCAACAATATTTCTATTTCTATTAATCTATTCCTTCCTATCTTTCTCTTTATTTTGCACATATTTTTCCTACTTCTGATCCCATCACTACTGTTTATATTAATGTGATTGCTATAGGTGACATTATAATTACTCCTACTGAAGAATTGTAGAATATAATTCATATTTGCATCTATATTTGCATGCAATATGTAGTGAATCTTGTTTTAATTATTGCCTATTGCATTTTAATAATTTCTCTATCCTGAATCAGTGTGTCAATTACATTTATCAGATATCTTAATAAAGTTCTGTCATTTTATTGCAGATAACACTGATTTGGAATTCTAGGTATTCTCTTACACTTTAACATGCTTATTGAAGATCTATGATTTTAACATATCAAATAAAAATTCTACGTGCATCTCTTTGCTTCGGGGAAACACCTGATAGTACTGGGGGATTCTCATCTATGTATTTAAGGGGGTGCTCCTGGCAATCTTTGGGAGAGGAAACAGTATATTTAAATCTGGAAAACTTTTCTAACTTTCACTACTTGGGGTAAGCAGAATTTCATGAACAAATGTAAATCAAGAATGTTTTACTTATATCCTGTTTTATTTTTCTTCTACATAACAAAAAAACATTGATTCCATGCAAATTACATATAAACATAAAATTTAATTTTTCTCAACTTTATTAACTATAGGAAGTTCAATGACAAAATTCCTTTTTTTTTGTCAGTCAGTGAAAAGGAAATGTCTAGCTATAATACATTTTTCCACAGTACTTTACATAGTATCTAGGAATATGAATGAGTTTGCTTTTTTCTTTTTCAGAAAGTGACAGCACATATCAGTGGTAAGAGAATTCAGATACTGACTACCTCAAAATACTTGTAATTTCTGGATGGTGCCTATCAAATTTTATCAAATTCTGTCTTCTGTCATTCTCCTTACATTTTTCCCTGTTTTCTTTGTTGTTGTTTTTCTTTTTTCTTTTTTTTTTTTCTTTTTGGGTCACACCCAGCATTGCACAGGGGTTACTTCTGGCTCATGCACTCAGGAATCACTCCTGGCAGTGCTCAGGTGACCATACGGGATGCTGAGAATCGAACTCAGGTCGGCCACATGCAAGGCAAACACCCTACCCACTGTGCTATCACTCCAGCCCTTCTTTTTTTTTTTTGATCACATGTTTTTCTAAAAACTGCAATTCCTTCATTTTCTTGCATGATCAACCTTACTAGTTACCTCACTTTAACATCATCTCTTTAGGGTAGTCCAAAGGGATCTAGAAAAATAAAGTAGAAGCCCTTCCCTTAATTCTCTCTTACATTAATATTTTCTTTGTGTCCAAGCTACATTTGTGGTGTTTTTTTTAGATTTTTGTTTCTTTTTATCATTTATGTCTCAATAAATTTTTTATAAGTAAAAAACCATTTATGTTTTACTTGTGCTCTGTTCTAATTAACATTGTATCATCAGAATGTTAGGAATTCAATAAAAACTAGTAGAGTGGTAGATTGTTTATATGCTTTTACTTAATTTTAATTTATGAGGAATCAACTCTGACAGAACTTTCTAGCAATCTGTCCTAAAACCAGATAGCCAATGGACTATGTAATTTTATGTAAAATATCATAACTGTATGAAATACGAAATATTATGTCTGAAGGACAATAACTCATTTGGGCATTAATTAGAAGTAAACCAGAAAAACCCACAACTCATTAGGAATCTGAAAATAGTGATTGAGAATAAAGAAAAATTAAAGAACAATCTAACCACAACATGCCAAAAATGTAATTATCTTATAGTAAATTCAACAATGACTGAATTAACCATACATCAAAAAATTTGATATTACTAAATTGCATTTTTCAAGAGATAACTCGGACATGTTTTATATAATGACACTTTACTTAAATTATAATATATTAAGTTATGACTCATAGCATTATAAGAACCACATTTTTTTCACCTTTTTATTTTAAAACAGTATAGAGTATTTCTTCCCCCTTTAACTAGAAAGAAATATATCATATATATGTTTTACTTTGCTAATGTTTCTTGTTTTGCTTTGTTTATTTTGGGGTTCTCTACATTGTGATGCTTACTGCTTACTCCTGGATCTTTGCTCAGGAACCAATCCAGGCATGATTCAGGGGACCATATGAAGTGTCAGGGATTGAACCCTGGTTAGCAGTTTGCAAGGCTAGTGTCCAGTTGGTCATAATATCTTTCTGTTCACTATTTTGCTAATATTTATAAATGGAAAAGATTTATGAAAAAAATTGGATTGTAGATATTGCTTATTTATGACCCTAAATTTTTCCTTTTTTTATTCAATTTTATTGAATCATTGTGAGATAGTTACAAGCTTTCATATTTGGGTTACAATCACACAATGATCAAACACTGTAACTTGTTCAATGTATTTAATTGTAAAGCTTTTCCGTACTAATGAATTACACTTGTTTAATATTGTACCAATGTGATATCTCTGGACAGATTTTTCATAAAATCCCCACCTGTTTATATTCCATTATTTTGACAATTATTGTCATTTCTCTCCCTTTCCAATGTTAGATATTTCCTCTTTACCTTAATAGCCTCTCAGAAGAGAGAGGATAGAAAGGTTGCCCTCTCAGAGAAATACCCATTCTTATACACATACAAAACTTGGTAGTAAAGCCCTTCAACACAGTGATTTGGGAAATGTAATTCCATGTCTTCCACTGTCTCTTTGTTGCTCAATTCTCCTCTGTAAATATGTCTGGGTAGCAGCTTATAAAGTTGGAGGTTCTCTTACCTTAAGGGCTAAATTAGAAAGGGAGGCATAGCATTCTAATCTATTACAATTTTTACACATTGTGTTGCTAAAACTATAAATTTTCTTCTAGAGAAAATAGATTTATTTCAAAAGCTACTATGACTTTATTTTTAATGATATCATATAATCTGATATGTATATAGCTAATACTGATAGTTGAACTTATAATTTACACATTAGTTAAACTTGGAAATAGTGTTTCTCGTAGCTGATTTATTAATTGCATTCCTACACTTACATATTCATTACACAAAATTTAATTCTAGTATGTTATGGCATAGGAAAATATCAAAGAGTCTTGCCAGAGTCTCTATTCAGAGCTATAAATGGTGGAACAGTTGTGTAAAAATGTAAATGCAGGCTTACTGTGCATATGCAATAATTGCATATTTCTGGGCATGCTCTTTTATCCTGGCATTATACAGTCTCAAATTTCACATTAAATAAAGTGGCTCAACAACTGTTATGATACCTTAAAACAAACATGTTAGTACTCCCTGTAAAGACAAACACAATTTATTGCAGATGCCAAATCTTTATTGCTTTTCTGGCTAAAGGCAGAAAGACTTGAAGAGTGAATATAAATGCACTCATGCTGTGCTTAAATGTGTTCCTACTGCAAACTAAGAGTATATAGAGCAAGTGCGGCAGCCCATTGTTTAAAGCACCTCAAAGTTAGCAAGAGATATTGGAAGTAATAGGTCATAAAGGTTTCACCCCATAGGCAGAAGTGGAATGGCCCGAAATAGATTTTTATATCCCAGATGATATGATTGCTCTTACTTGAAACGTTTGTCTCCTGTCTAGGACAAAGTACTACAAAATACAAGTGTGTGTGTGTGTGTGTTTCATTTTATCTTTATTTTTTGGTTAAATAATATAAATTATTTTGGTGATTAGCTTTTATCAAGATCTTCTGATTCTGTCTCTTCCCTCCCGAAGTCGTTCTCTCTTTTGTCTGTCTCTTCTCTGTCCTCTCCTCTCTCTCTCTTTGTCTTTCCCTGTCTCTGTCTCCATCTTTCTATCTTAAGCAGTTGTTTCCAGTGCCGGGAGGGCACTCCGGGCCCTACTTGACTTTGTAGAGAATGTCTGCAGGTTTCGTGCATTGGTGCTGCTGGGCAGATGTCTCTATGAGGCAGACATTGAATTGATGGATTTGAACATGTGCCACCCCTTTGAATTACCTCACTGGTTCAGCCAAGCAACGTTTAATCCTAACCTCAGCATGGTGTCTTATACATGCAACATGGGATTTATCCTTGTGCATTAGGCCTGGAACTCAGCAAGTTTTAACACTCATTGGGATTAAAATCTTTCAGAGTACCACTAAATCACACCAACTACGCAACTTTGCATCTCCTCATTATTTCTCAAGAAATGCATTTATGGCAAAGGTCATTAGTTTATGAGACAAACAGGTGTTTCCTGTGTGAGTGAGGGGTGATAATTTCTGCTAAAATTGTAATATTTTTGAAAACAAACATGCATACAGATTGTCGTTTTCGAACATAAACCTAATCAATCCAATGTACTTAAAATGTAAACTTTTGCATTATACAAAGATAATCTCACATTCCTAATTAGTGGCTTAAAAGATATTTTGATTTAGTAATTTAAAGCTTATAGATATTAAGTGACATAATTTTTTTATAGAAGATAGGACTGTTTTCTTTAAGGTGCTCATAGTCATGCTTTTTTAGAAGTCAAACAAGCCTTTTTCCAATCAGCTACCTATGTAAAGTAAGTTCCGTTGTGTTCCCATCTTAAGTTTTTTTTTTTAATTATTATTAGTGAATCACCATGTGGTACACTTACAGGCTTACAAACTTGTGTTTGTGTTTCAGTCATACAATGATTGAGTGCCCATTCCTTCACCAGTGCCCATTTTCCACCACCAATGATCCTAGCATCCCTCCTACCACCCCCACCCTATCCCCTCCACTCCATCCTGCCTCTGTGGTAGGGCATTCCTTTTTGCTCTCTCTCTCTCTTTCTCTTTTGGATGTTGTGGTTTGCAATAGAGGTATTAAGTGGCCATCATGTTTGGTCTATGGTCCACTTTCAGCCTGCATCTCCCATCCCGAGCAGGTCCTCCTAGAATCCTTTACTAGAATTCCCTTCTCTATCTGAGCTACCTTTTTCCCCACCATGTGAGGCCAGCTTCTAAGCTGTGGAGTGACCCATCTTAATTTTTGCTGCCAAAACAAAACACTGTAGACTGTGTAACTTAAAAATGAATCCATTCACAATTTAATGTGATTATTTCAGCTCATATTAAAGAGCTATTGTCACAGCTTTGAAGATAGGGATGTCCGGCATAATTCCTGATAGTCCATTATCAGGTCATGATAATTTTTCCTATTTATAATAACTGATTTCTACAGTATCGCTACATAGAGTAGAGAAAAAGAAAATGAAAAATATCTCTGATCTATTAGTACATTTATTCATGAGAACTCTGTACTAAGGACAATGATACCAAATGCTGCCAAATTGTAGGTATCAGAAAACTTTTTTGTGGAGTGGTGACAATTATACAAATAGAGGTACGAAGTGAAAGACTTGAAAATCGCTATTATTGTAAACTAATGATAAGCAAATATAAAGAAGTTTCAAAATTAAAAGAAATTAAATGTAGGTTGTAACTTCAATATAATGAATTTTGGGGGAGATAAAGATAGTTTATTCACAATAGTTGACTAGGTTTGCTTTAAATTTTGAGAAAAGATAAAACATTCTTTTCTGTTAAAATAAGATAATCATATCTTAGTGCTTACAATTAGAGATAATTTAATACTCTTATATATTAAAAGGCAGAGTTGTGGGGATTATTAACCATTATCCTTTCCTGAAAGTCATAAGTATGTGTATTTTTTTTAAGTTTTCAGTTATTCGAAGTAATTGATTACTTTCAATATTCCAACACCAATCCCATCACTATTACCCCTTCCAACCACGGTTATTTCAAAATTTCCCACCACTACCAGACTCTAAATAAAAATAATTTTTTATTACTTGTTATGTCTAATTAACTAAAAATGATCCAAAACGTTTTTCTTAGAGGAAAGTATGTCAAAAATGTTGTCTCTCATCTTGGAGCCATTGAGCCTCTGAATTAGAGATCATTAGCATGTTGTTAGAGTTTGAGTATTGTGTGCTAATATTTATGTATATATACATATGTATGTACATACATATATCACTATCACTATCGCTATCATCCCATTGATCATTGATTTGCTCGGCAGGCTCAGTAAAGTCTCCATTCACCCTAGCCCTGAGATTTTAGCAGCCTCTCTTTACTAGTCCTTCCCAATGGTACTGCATTAGAGGCTTTTTCAGGGTCAGAAGAATGAGATCCATCGTTGTTACTGTATTTGGCATATGAATACATCACGGGGAGCTTGCCAGGCTCTCCCATGCGGGCAGGAAGCTCTCAGTAGCTTGCCAGGTTCTCCGAGAGGGAGAACTAGGCTATAAGATGTCTTCTGGGAGTTTGGTTTTATAGTCTCTGGATGTTGGCCATTGATAGGATTACACGGCTCCAGGGGTAATTTGTGGGTGTGACTGCCTAGCTACTGAAAAATGGGAGACCTGGGCGAAAGAGACCCAGTCCGGATCCGAGCAGGTTTGGAGATCTCAGCCCCAGGTCCTGCACACCTGAGTTCCTCTGCCAGTTCCTTCATGCTGAGGCTCAGCCAAGCATGTGGAGAGTGGCCTTGAACATGAATGTGGCTGGGTTCCAGAGGTCTTCGGCTGCCAGGGCTCTTTTTGGGGTGCGGAGGGAGACTCTAGATATAGATATAGATATAGATAGATGTAGATATATACACATATATAGATTTTTTTAAAATCAAGATTGGTTGTCTTCTACCTTACATCCCATCAAATGTGGTGTGTTCCTCTTGGTATATCACTGGCACAATAGTATGCGATGTGATATGGTCATGAAAGCAGTCGTACATTCCTGGAATTCTAAAACTTTTTCATAGAATGCTAGAACTGGAGCTAACATATTTTTAACTGGATAATGATTTTGGTGTTTGAAAGCATCTCTGCAGAGATCTGTTCTATTCCGAGATTCATTTATGAGTCTGGATTATGGCTAATAATGGTGCCCAGAGGCATTTGTGGACATGACTGCCAGAAAAGCCTAAGCACGGGGAGATGGAGATGCGGGGGGCTCATTCCCAACTCCAGAAGCCTGGAGATTTCAATCACAAATCCCGAATACCTGAGTTTTTCAGTGGATTCAATCCTATGTGTGGGAGGCATGGGGAGAATCTGTGAAGTTCAACCATAAGGAGGTTTTGGCTGCTGTAGTTCTTTTGGTGCAGGGAGAGGGACACACCTGCCCCCCTCCAAGGTGCCCTGGTGTAATTAGCCTTGTGTGGGTGGGAAGACATCTCGCCAGCATGTTGCTCTCTTCCAAGATCATTTCTGAGTTTGGATCATGGCCATTAATGTGCTTTATGATGGAATTAAGTTTATCCTGAGACTAAGATTTAAATTCTAACTTTACAGAGCCATTTTTTTCAGAACTTATCGTACTTCAAAGTAAATTGAAAACTTGTTTGGGAGATGGATGCATAACTATGTTATATCTTGTCAACAAGCAACTCCGAAGTCTTCAAAATGAAGAATTGCAGAGATAAAAAATGTTTTTTGTTTGTCCTGGTCACTTTGTATGAAATAGTTTCTTTTTTTTAAGTTTCTTGAATAATTGTAAAAATAGTTTTCTCTCCCTTACCAAATATCTTTTAAAAAAAATCTATCCAAATCTATTATTTCCCAATAAGATCAAAGTTAGTAATAAGAATGAACTAAGAAAAATATGCAGAAATACCAAATTATAGTTATTTACTGTTATGTATACTTGTCATAAGACTGTAATTAAGCAGAAAAAGAAGGCAGGAACAGAGCTAACTTGGTTAAAGTGTTAGGATGACAGAAGGGAATAGAAATATTTTTTAATAAGCTGGCTTTGATAAGCAGTAAAAAAGCACAAAAACTTTCCTTGAAAAGTAGCAATAAACATGAAATAAAATGTTGACTTGGATTCTCAAATATGCATTGCATAAACAACTCATAATGTTGGATTGACCCTGTGTTTCTCCCTAAATCCTAATTTCTGTACAAACTTAATCCTTTAGTGATTTATACAATATTAGAGCAGAAAATATAATTTGTGCCCATAATTTCCAGATTAATATTTTCAACTCCATACCTAATTATCCAGAAGCCTGGTCTATATAGGCACTTGATAGTCTAAGCAATATCTCATAAGTGAATACTAAATTGGCTCCCTCACAATCTTTCCTGTATTTGTTAATACCACTTCATTCTCTTTGCTCAGTCTAAAAGCCTGCATGTCCTTGTCAGCACTGTTTTTGCTGTTTCTCAAACTTTAAGTAAAGTATGTCATAAAATCCTTAGACCTGTTTGTCTGTCATAACCTTCTCTGCCGACTCAGTATTCTTCATGAACCCATTCAATTCTCTCCAACAATTTTTCTTTTCTTTAAGGCATTCATCTCTTAATACAGTCTTCAATTTACCTTAAAGTGAAATAAGTCTGAAAAAAATGGCTCTGTGAAGTTAGAATTTAGATCTTATTTTCAGGATAAACTTAATTCCATTATGAAGATTTCCTAAAATAGGAAGATATGACTAATTTACAACTGAATTCAGAATTGTGGTGGTAAATCACGTTGGGAAATGTGAATATATATACATTAATGCATAGTACAATCCTAAAATGCATTGTACTTATCAATTTATTAATAACAACTTGTTCTAAGCTTGGTATTTTAGAACAAACAAAATATATGTTTTTCTGCATAAAATTCCAGGCAATAAATTAGTCTTTGAGAATCTATGTTTTAATTACCCTACATTCATAATTAGGAAAATAAGGGCAAAACCCGTCATAGTTTTACTTGAAATCTAAATATGTATTGACTGTGTTATTTTTGTGACCTTTTAGAAAATAATTCAAAAAGGGCCTCGAATGCTTCTAAACCAGACTTCCTTTAGCACTTCTACAGTACCTTGGTCTGATTGAGATGACTGCAAGATGAGAGAAGATGAAGCTCAGTCTCTGATTTCTCCGTTGCATATTTGAGACTCTTGTGCCATTCAAAAAATGAGAAAGGGAACTGAAAGTACAATGTGCATAATCCAGGGGTGCTAGCAGAAGAATACTAATATAAGTATGATAATGGTTTTAGTAACACATTATCATATGTAATACTACTTGAGTGAAATATATGTACTTTGATAGTATATGCAGCTTTATTTGAGTTCTGATTATAATAGTATTGGGCATATTTAGATGTTAGAAATAAATACATTTCCATACTGCTCATTTTTTGCTCTGAATAGTTCAGTGCTTCCAAATTTTGTATGTGAAAATTAACTGTCTAGTGGAAGAAATAAGGGCTGAGACCTTATGAGTGTGATGAAGTCAGGAGACTAGAGCATTTGTGAGTAAGATCAGTGCACATGAAAGACTAGAGAGATTGTACAGGGGTTAAAACAGCTACCTAGCCTCCTGTTGTCACAGTTCAGTCATCGGTACAGTGGTCACCATGAGTAAAGTTAGGAATCAGCTTTGAAATAGCCAGAATCCCAGAAAAAAAAAAGTATTCCTGAAGAAGAGCAGAGTTTCAAACTATGAACCAAAATATATGGTTCTCATCAGAACCAGTTTTGGTAGTGCTCTGAACTTTCATTTATCAGATTCCCAAACTATTTCAAAAAATTGCAATTTTTTTCTTTCTTTTTACATTAAGCAAGCAAAGAAACAGCAATAACAAAAAACCCATCATGTTTTTATTCTAATGATACAGCTGCCTGAATAGAAAGAATAGTCCATTACTTTTTTCCCCTTAAAATTTAATTATAGTAGAAAAAAAGTCACGTTCCTTATACATCTTTCTTGACTTAATAGAGAGTCATTGATATATTACAATCTATTGAGGGGGATTGGATGTATCTTAAGTGGTAGAATACTTGTGAGATAAACTGGGTTCAATATTTGGCATCACTTGGACTCCTTTGCTTTCATGCCAGCACTGCTGAATATGGTCCCAACTGCTACCACCACAACCAAAAAATCAACAAAGTTACAAGTACAACTATAGATCTTCTTAATGATCTGCAATACATTTATTGTTCCAAAGAAAAGCTTCCAGTGTAAAATACTCCCATGACTTCTGCCTTCACTTGCCAATGGGAAGGAAATTCCTGTTCATGAATAAACTATTACGTGACTATTTAAAGTCTTCCATACAAAATAAAATATATATTATTGTGATAACTCTTATTATAAGTATTGGGTTCTAGCATAATTAGAAATTGCATCATTTTTGTACACAAAGGGGTGTCAATTAGAAGAAGTATTTGGTACTCCCTTTTGGTATTTTAAAACCGATTTAACTTTTATTTTTATTTGAGTTTCTATAAAAAATTGGCTGACATATTTTCTACCAAACTACATTTATTGATGAATTTTTACATTATTTGTTTCTCTAAGGATTCTATAGGAAAATGCAAAGGAAAATTAATAGAGCACTTCAATAATTAATGAAAGATATGCAGTATTTGACTCCTCATTGAAAAGATAAAAAAATTCTAAAAAACATCCAACTACAAGATATAAACCATTTCCATATACTCTGTAAAAGACAAGATATCTACCTAGTAAAATGAATGACTAATAAATGTTTTCTATGAGGCAACTCAAACTGGTATCAGAAAATTGGTCATATATTTTCCAGTCTAGCTTACTGAGATTTGATTAGTTTTCGTTTTGCTAGGAGACAGCAGATTCCTTGAAAATAAGGAATTTGTGAAATAGCACTGTATGGGAAAATAATACCTAGTTAGAATGCACAAAATTTGTCTTAAGATTAAGTAATCTTTAAAATCTCTTAATATGAACTATATCATTGATCACTGTAATCCCGTTGCTCATCAATTTGTTTGAACGGGCACCAGTAACTTCTCTCATTAAGAGACTTATTGTTACTGTTTTTGGCATATCCAATATGCACGGGTAGCTTGCTAGGCTCTGCCGAGTGGGCTCGATACTCTCGGTAGCTTGCCGGGCTCTTTGAGAAGGGCGGAGGATTTGAACTTGGGTCAGCCGCGTGAAAGGCGAACGTCCAACCGCTGTGTAAATGAAGTGTTAGATTTTCAATATTCCTGTTACAAGAATACCAATTTACATTCTAGTACAGAGGTACTTATTATAACACTCAAAAATGCAAATGTAATGTCCCAATGAATGAATTTATTGCTTTTTTAAAAATTTTCCCAAATTAGTATTAAAAAACAAGATCATTATAATATTTAAATATATTAAATATCAATAAATCTGTACTACCTTTATTCATATATATTATGGCATAAAGTTTACATAATTTATTTTCAGGATATAGTGTTGACTATCAAATTTACCTAAAATATCAATTTTAGAATCTACTATAAGACAATAATTCTTAATATTGCAAGAGAGCATAGAGTATTTTATTAGTATTTTATTAATGTATGAATGTCTCCTTCAACTTTCCCTTATGCTCAACATAGCCAGTACATGATTAGATCCTTATTTCACAATTAATAACCAAACAAATATTATTGCTCTGGATTTCAAATCTTTAAAGTTTGTTTTACATACAGTAACAACAAATCTCACAATGGAGACATTACTGGTGCCCACTGGAGCAAATGGATGAACAATGGGATGACAGTGCTGCAGTTTAGTGCAATTGTGTCCATGTGTTTGTAACTTTTATTTGTCTTCTTTCAAATATACATATGATGAATAGTGTGACAGTGGAGTAATAAGGAATTAGATTTAAAACTGCTACATCTTGCTTCCTCACACACTTACTTTTGAACGATGTTTTACCTGGATCACAACCAGGTTAATTAATTAATTTCCTATAATAGCAAAAATATATATCAATATATTCTGCTTACAAAAGACAGAAATATAGACATAGGTAGGTGAATAAATCATGTCCTTTCTGAGTTATACTGAAGAGTGATCTCAGATAATGTTTTGGAGAAATGATAATCATATAATTAAACCTGACAACATATAATAAGCAGATACAATACATATATATAAATACACATATATATTATATATACAAACACACACACATACACACACACATCGGCAGAGGCTGGCAAGCTACCCGTGGCATAATCGATATGCCAAAAAGAGTAACAACGATGGTCCTCATTCCCCTGATACTGAAAGAGCCCAATACGCCATTGGGCTATACTAGCATGGAACAGGGACGAACGGAGATGTTACTGGCACCTGCCTGAGCAAATAGTGAACAATGGGATGACAGTGATACAGTGATATATGTATACATCACTGTGACTGTCATCCCGTTGCTCATCGATTTGTTCGAGCGGGCACCAGTAACGTCTCTCATTGAGAGAATTATTGTTACTGTTTTTGGCATATCCAATATGCACGGGTAGCTTGCCAGGCTCTGCCGCGTGGGTTCAATAATCTCTGTAGCTTTCTGAGCTCTCTGGGAGGGGTGGAGGTATTGAACTCGGATGGGCCGCATGAAAGGCGAATGCCCAACTGCTGTGCTATTGCTCCAGCCCATATATATACATATATGCATATATACATATATGTCTTCTATTTCCTATTTTATGGGGAGAAAGATGCCAATTATTAGTGTAGCAATTACTATGATATATTTGAAAAAAATAATATTTTGCAAGTTAAATTGCTTAAATGGGATATCCTGGAACAATAGGACTAGTCAACATTGGCAATTTAAAACAATCTAAAATAATATAATTCACCCAAAGTATGTCAACACTCAGTGCATGTATTTGTTATGATGCATATCTTAACTCATTATTTTATACAATAATCAATCCATCAAAATATTATATGCATATATTTATGTTGAGTCACCAAACTAAATACAAGAGCTTTATTGGTGTAATCAAAATTACCAGTGAGAGTATTTCTTAGGTAAAAATGATCTAGTTTATTGTCCAAGGAGCCTAATTACATGGCTCTGAAAAGTATAGCAATTCCTTATTGAAGTTTATCATGTATTGACAACCATATTATTTATGGTAGTTTCAAGGATCAAACCCAGCACCTCGGCATTTATACAAGTTAACTACCAAGCTGTATCTCTGGCATTTTACATCAGTGTTTCACTATCTTATTCATAGCTTAGGACATTTTTATATGCCTTTGAAAGCCCATACATTCAAGAACATATAAAAGAACATCATGAAATTCAAAAGCATTCTGCAAAGGAAAAAGTGTAGAATGGCAACTATTATTCTTAGTAATTTCTACCGATATTGACAAATTCTACTACCTCCCCACATTGTTGATTGAAATTTTATTCATCGCTAGGGAAGAAAGAAGAGGAAAGGGGTATGTGATCTCAGTATTTATATTTATTTTTTAAGCCAAAATAATTTCTTTACATTTTTCTTAGTTCATTTTGGTGTGTTTTTGATAGTATCATCAAAAACAATAATATTCTCAAGACTTCTGCCTCTGTGCTCAGCAATCAATCTTGAAAGACTCAAGGAACCACAGGAGATGCCAAGGACCAAATCTGGTTGGCTGCACAAAATATAAGCACCTTATCTACCAGCATATCACTCTGGCCCCTGTTGTCAGTTTTTATTTTTTATTTTTTCATTTATTTTTTTGCTTTTTTGGTCACACCCAGCAATGCACAGGGGTTACTCCTGGCAAATGCACTCAGGAATCTGTGCTGGGAATAGACCCCAGGTCAGCCGAGTGCAAGGCAAACGCCCTACCCGCTATGCTATTGCACCAGCCCCCAAGTTTTTATTGGTCAATAATTAAGTTCTATTTAATTAATAGTGTCGAGTTCCTCAAAAAAACACTACACTTATTAGTTACTAGTAAAACAGTAGTTTTGAGAGGGAAAAAAACAAAATAAATACTGTAACTTTTCAAATTTGTCTGTCTCTGCTACCACAGATTAAATTTGAAAAAGAGTGACATATATAACATTCATAGCATAACCAATAACAGATTTTCATCTGTGGTGGTAAACTATATCTTAATCTTAGCTGAAATATTCCATTAATCTGAGATGGTTGGTTTGGAACCAATCTTTTCTCTGATTGTTTACATTTCTCCCTGTAAGACAATCGAAAGTGGATTAGGCTGGAATGATTCTGTAGTATTACTCTGATATTTTCTCCATATATACAATAACAAACTAGTCAGAGAAGGTTTGCAAGGTAACGGCAGAAGTATAAGAAATTATGGAGTCATATGCTGTGTTCCAGTAATTTTCTATTGTTGGTTGTGATGAAATTTCATTTCAAAGGATTTTTTAAAAGTGAGGAAACAGAATATGGACCAATAATTAAAATAAACATAAAGCATCACAATTCTGAAAAATTAGGTTATATAAATGTGAATATTTTCTTGATGTATTCATGAAAATTGTATTTTAATTAAAAATTCAAAAAATATTTTATAATAACAAAACTACATAGATTCCAAGTATATATAGCCATTTTATTATTGTTCCAGAGGCATATGATAAATTTTTCTAAATCTGAATTTATCAAAATATGACTAGTACTAAACTGTGAGTAGTCCATGAGTACTGCTACATGTGTTCCACAAAATCAAGCATAAAAAATTTTCTAGTACTTTAAAATGATGTAATCCATGACATGACTGCTAAGGAGATTAATAAAAAATGTGAGAAATAAAAAATTTTGTTTGTTAAAAAAAAGGTAAAATTAATTTAATATGTAAGATTAATTTCATCCAAAATTCTTATGGTGATAATTCTTATCTAGCAAATAGTTTTAACATAGTTGTATTTAAATAAAACGCATTTAAATGACCATGAAGAAAGTTCAATGGGCTGAGCACATGTTTTATGTGCTGGAGTCTAACTTGATCCCAGGCCCAAATGTTTCCTCAAATATTGTGCCGAATCATCTGCTTCTACAGAAAAAGTAAAAATGTAAATAAAGATAATTTTTAGGGCTGGAACGATAGCACAGCAGGTAGGATGTTTCCCTTACACGTGGCTGACCCAGGTTCGAATCCTAGCATCCCATATGGTCCCCCAAGCACCGCCAGGGATAATTCCTGAGTGTGGAGCCAGGAGTAACCCCTGCGCATTGCCGGGTGTGACCCAAAAAGCAAAAAAAAAAAAAAAAAAAGACGATTTTTAAGATTTCCATGACTATGTTTACTAAAACATTCAGTTAGTTTTCACAGCTATTGCATTGTCCATGTAGTCTATTTCTTTCTAAAAGTTCATAACAACTTAAAAGTATTTCAAAAATAAGAGAAGTAAGGATAATATGCGTTACTTACTGGCATATTTTCATAACAGGAAGTATCTCATTGTAAATAAAAATATGATAGCTTCTGATTTCCAACTTTATTTCTTCTTTCAACAAATACATATTAAAAATGCTTATATTCAAAATCCTAAACAGAAAGCAAGGTTCAAAACAAAGTTTGCTATTTTTAAGTTTACAGTATTTGTTTCTTCAAAATTACCGTCCTGTGCATACATCCTTGTATGTTTTTCAGTTTAATTTTGTCTCTCCAAAACTTTTCTTTAAACCTGTTATGTTTTGTTTGGGGCCCAAACCAGCTTGTTTTCAAGGCTTACACCTGGCTTTGTGCTAAGGTATCACTATTGGTGGGACCAGAGATCAGATGGGGTCCAGGGGATCCAATTCAGGTTGACTATGTGGCACGCAAATACCCTACTCACTGTACAATCGCTCTGACCCCAATTAAAAATATTCTTGAAGTTAGTTTCATTAACTAGATCTATTTATGTTTTAAATAAGTTTTTCTTCGAGTGTTTTCCATTTTCATGATTCAGAAATTAGAGAAAATAAATATTTGAACTACTAAAGTGTGTATGTATTAGTATAAACACACTAATAAATTCAGTGTGTTTATTAGTCTTTTATATAAGGTAGAATACTTTGTTAGACTGGAATAAAAACACTTCATTTATGTGAAAATTTTGTTTAAATTATGTATTTTTTCAAGTAATATATTAATTTGACTTACCTGAATTGACAAGGGAAAAAAATGTCTTCCTCTGCTTATAACAGCTTTATTTTTTATAAAATCATTTATAAAGAAAAACAAAAATAAGGTACACTTGATAACCTATGCTCTTTATTACTCTAGTCCATTTACCATCCTTGTCAGAGGTGAATGAAATATGTCAATATTTTTAAAAGCCACTTGTATTTGAGAGCATCTGTGCATCTTTCAGTAAAGTTGACAGCAGTCACAGCTTTAAATAAATGACATTAAAGTTCCTTTATGGTTCCTTTTACTTTTTGTGGCTCTGTTGGTAAGATCTATAACCCCACTGTTTGGAAGTTGACCTTCCTGTGCCTTGAATGCTGAGTGACAGACAAATTGCTATTGTTCTTTATCAATGAAATAAGCTGCCTTTTAGTTTTATAAGCCCAGACACTGACACTAGCTTTCAAGGTAATTTTTATTTTTAAATACGCTTGAGATTAGAGAAAATGTCTCTTGCATTTTTCTCCTAATTTTTTTTTGTTAGAATGGATAGTGGTTTCACAGAAATCCAAGTTTATGCAGTATTTTTTTTCAGAAATGATGAATAATAAACTACTTTCAAGAAGGTTATGTTGTGATAGAAATATTTTATTTTTTAATGTCCTTGTTGAAGGATTTATTGAAGCCTTCACTCAAAAATAAAGATTGCACAGGAAGGGCAAGACCCTGGAAAACTAAAATCTAAAGTGTCCATTACAGAAATACTGTTCAAACATCCAAAGAATCCTTAAGAATAATTTCATATAACATATGAGCTAGTGCAATTTCAAGTGTGTGTAAAATATAAAAAGAGAACTCATAATCTTAAAAATCATGAGGAATTGATAGGGAAACATGCCGATAGTAATCCATGCAAAACTTCAGCTCTTGGGGGAAAAATAACATCTATTATAAAAGCTTTAGCAAGGGGAGATGGCAACTGTATAGAGAACATAGTCCTTGAATGTGAGTGTTTGAATTATTCTCTATCATCAGTACAACTACTGGAATCAATATATATTAATTATACATTGTTGAATTTTTAAAAGCAAAATATATTGTTCAGGTCAGAGTTCTATTAATATACAAAGACTATATGTATATATACATATATAATGAAGATCACTCTATATTTTATGTAAAACCATAGACTGAATTAATTGCATTTAACTTGTCTTCATAAAGTATATCCTATTTCATGTACAGAGGATTAATCAAAGGAAAATTGCCTTGAAAGTATTAAGATAGCTACACAGATTTTGCAGCATTCTGTGACTCATTATGCAGAATATACATCGGAACAATGGAAATATAAGACTGATGTGATGGCAAGTTTAGTGATTAAAAAAGGATTAATTAAACTGGAAAGCAAGGGAGTGAGAGGTATCAATTTAAATAGTATAGGAATTAATACATCTCCCAAAAGTACCGTTTGTAAAGAATTGTCAATCAAACCAATTTTGATTTTCTACTACTATCACTGTCATACTGTTGTTTGTCAATTTACTCGAGTTGGCACCAGTAACATCTCAATTAGACTCAGATTTTAGCAGCTTCTTCTTACTCATCTTTCCCAATGATTGGATGCCTTTTTAGTGTCAAAGGTATGAGCCCTTTTGTTATTGTTTTTGGCATATCAAATATGTCACGGGTAGCTTGCCAGGCTATGCCGTGCGGGCAGGATACTCTCGGTAGCTTGCCGGGCTCTCCAAGAGGTATGTATATATCTTTTACTGTATTTGGGATATGAATACGCCATCGGGAGTTTGCAAGGCTCTCCCGAGCGGGCAACAGACTCTTGGTAGCTTGTCAGGTTCTCTGAGAAGGAGAACAGGCTGTTAGAGGTCGAGTGGCCAGCGCTTCCGGGAGCTTGGTTTTATAGTCTCTGGTGTTGGCTGTTGGTGGGATTACACAGCACCAGGAGCAGTTTGTGAGTGCAGCTGCCAAGCTACTGGAAAACGGGAGGTCTGGCTGGAGAAGGCTCAGTCCCAGTCCTGGCAGGCTTGGAGATCTCAGTCATGCGTCCCACACACCTGTGTTCCTCTGCTGGTCCCTTCATGGGTGAAGCTTGTCCAGATGTCTGGAGAGTCTAGATTTTGATTTTCTAAAAAGATTAAATATAGACTATTCATTGCTCACTAGTAAGTAGTTCTTCAAAAATCAAGCCAATGGGGGCTGGAGCAATAGCACAGTGCGTAGGGCATTTGCCTTGCACGCGGCTGACCTGGGTTCGATTCCCAGCATCCCATATGATCCCCTGAGTACCGCCAGGCGTAATTCCTGAGTGCATGAGCCAGGAGTAACCCCTGTGCATCACCAGGTGTGACCCAAAAAACAAACAAAAAAATCAAGCCAAGGTTTTTCACATTTTTATTAATGTCACTAATATCTTCTACTCTATCCATTGTTTGCACTTTGCTGTTTTATTTTTTTATCTCATATTTTGCTTATTTAATTTTATTTTTGTGGGGAAGCATATCTGGCGATGCTCAGGGGTTACTTCTGACTCTGCATTCAGGAATTACTCCTAGCAGTGCTTGGAGGACCATGTGGGATGCTAGATTCTAACTCAGGTCAGGCACAAGTAAGGCAAAAACCCTACCTGCTGTACTACCTGCTGTTCCAGCTTCCTCATATTTTGTTTAGATACCATAATGTACAAAACTGTTTATAATAGGGTCTCAGGTATACAATGTTCTCAATTCTTATTCCACCATCATGCAAACCCATCCCTCTACCTATGACTCCAGGTCCCTCCCACCTTCCAACCTTAATATTGACATACATTTTTAAATTTAATGGTTACAGTTTGGGTTCCATGTTTTAGCAATGCATGAACTAATAGTTTATTTATGTATATATACACATATTTATGTGTGTATAGAGTGGTAACTATATAGTATATAGTTATTAATATATAATACATAATATATAGTGTAAATATATATATATGCATATGTGCATATATATGTGTGTGTATATATATATACTTTGTGTATATATACATACACACACACACACATATATATATATGTATAATTTGCTGCTACACTATAGAGGAGCCCAAGGTCCCTCCACTATGTTTCTTCCAGACTTCCTCTTCTTGCTTCACCCCTTCTTTTATGTCCATTGGATTTTTTCTCAGTAATCTAGACCTAATGTTTGACAATCTTTGATACCTTCATTTCCTTGATTCTATATACCGTAGGTTAGTGAGAGCATACAGCAATTGTCCTGTCCTTTATGAACACGATATCCTCCAGTTTCATTCAAATTGAAGTGAGTTGCATGGTTTCATATTTATTTGTGACTGCATAGTAATCTGTAGTGTATCTACAAAACTTCATTATTTATTTTCTGTCATTAGATGTTTGGATTGTACCAAATGCTGAAATTATATATAATTTAAAAGGAATGCTTTTGTTTCTTGGGAGTAGATACCAAGATGTGAGATTATTGGGCCACATAGGAGCTCTATAGTTAAAATTTTGAAGATTAAATTAAATAACATTTTCACCAGCAGTCTTGTGAGTTATTATTCAAAACTATGTTTAGTTTGGACAAGTTCTTCCAGGAAGAAGTCAACCAAGAGACAGAGTTATGGACAATGCATTACATTGTTTCATTCTAAATTAAAGCTAGTGGAGGAGACTTTTAATGCCTACCAGGGCATTTTATAGAAATTTAAAATTAGCTTGACATATGATTGGTGGATTAAAACATACATGGATATTCTGCATAAAATTGGTACATCTTCAAAACACCTGAAATATAAACAGTTACAGACACTGACAA
Source organism: Sorex araneus (assembly GCF_027595985.1). Lineage (NCBI taxonomy): Eukaryota > Metazoa > Chordata > Mammalia > Eulipotyphla > Soricidae > Sorex > Sorex araneus. Next base: position 172,220,197 of record NC_073303.1, on the reverse strand, counting down.
TTCTTATTCTAAGAATGATATGATGAAAGATAAGAAATTTGTCAATATGAAAAAAGTCAATTATTTTCTTCAGTAAAACAAAACAACATGGAGTAGTGGATATCTGACTAGGACTGGCTAAAATAATGATTAATTTATTTTCACAATCACTGTAATAACACTTGTGTTATTACATAGTCTTTCAGAAAATTTCATAATCTTTCAGAATCATATATCCCATCCTAAAATTGGAGAATTCATGAATCTGTAATGATACAGGTAGATATTGATGTAGATCTGACCCTTTTGAGCTTAATATCTAAACTAAGACACAACTTCTGGACAGAGATCTGGATAATGCTAATGTGGAAATTTCATGATCTCAGGATATTTAAGAAATTATGTTTAAATGTGTGTATCACTGAAAATTCTGCATATGCATAACCAGAAACTGTGTTGCAAATTGTAACGAAAATTCCATGTAAAGCTAATTTATTTAATGAGAAAAATGCCTTTAATTACATTTTTTGTGGAGGATATTTTATGCAATTATTAGGCATATTGAATAAGAATTGTTTGCAAAATGTAATTCATTAAGACTTCTATATTTTTAAAATAAAATAGTGGACTATATATATCTTATTTAAAGATACATATAAAATTCTCAGTGTGTTTTGAGAATTTTATAGTGGACTATATATAGTGGACTATATATATCTTATTTAAAGATACATATAAAATTCTCAACAAAGCATAAATGTGTTTGTTATCTCCATATTATAAGTTCCTGTGGTTTTAGATATATCCTAATTATGTTTCTATAATGTTCATTGAGATATGATAATTTCTGTTATAGAGTAACAATAGTCATCTTGAAGAAATATTGATATTGCATGACAATAATTTCCCACAAATTATGTATCTTAAGCGAATTTTATCTATTACAATAAGTAGACAATTTTGACATTTTTTAATCAAACAAATTTTCATTCTTTTCTTTCTGCAGTAGACTGGAAAATAAAATTAATAAGTCAAATAAATAAAATATTTTCTGATCAGGAGTATCAGGAGAGGTTTATAGGTGTCTTATAATTCTGGCCATAGGAGGAATATGCAGGGTAAAACACCATTAGTAAACTATTTGGAAGTATTTCCTAGTAGATAAAGCATATTATTTAAAGGCTAGATTTCCTTGTGCATTACTCTATAAAATATATGTGCAGCAATTACCAGGCTATTATTATCATAATTCTCTCAGTCATCTATCTAAAATTTCAATTTTTACGCTTTAGAAACCTTTTCTTTTATATTTGTTTCTCAGACCTCCTTCCAATACTCATCCCCATATCATTATCTTAAGATGTATGTTGTTATTTATAGATTATTTCAGCTTGCATTAGGAATTTAATAAACTATTAAATTATTTTAATAACATTATTAACTAAACTATGCTATCTTTGTAGAATATAAAGCAGGTACACAAAAAATTCAAATGAATTTTTAGAATCACCTGTCACTATTTCCAGATCTCCATAATTTTTTGTATTGTAAATAGCCTCACAGTGGAAGCTGATATTATAATGCTACTTCTCAGCAGTAGTTCTAGACTAATGATGTGAGAAATACGTAAAGTATGCAGAAACTATTTAAATGCATTAAGCCATGTTGGAATAAAATAGACAAGACCAAATTTTATATTTCCAAATGTATTTTATATTTCATTGCTTTCTAAATATTTTAAAATTATATCTGAATCATTATTGCATAGTATAGTAAAATATGTATTAAACACTACTTTCTATTCTCAATATTAAATATGCATTCCCCCAAAATAGATCTCTGTCTTCCAAAGTAGCAATTATCCATGTACTATTAGAGACAAATTTAGGGGTCTTAATGTAGTATTAGAAATAAATTTAGGTTTACTTTACAAGACATTCTAATTTCGTCTGTGGAAAGCTAAACAACTTGACCAGATATGTGAATTTCTTATTTATTGTTTAACAATATATTTTAAAATATAATCAGTATTTTAAGCGTGATTATTAGTTATTATAGCTTTTAAAGGCTCCAGTATATTCTATCAGATTTAGCTTAATTTACCTTTACTTCAATATATTTTACATACGTTCTAATTTGTAGTTGTCTCCCACCAATAAAATTAAATTTTGAGGAAGTAGGAATCTTGTTTACAATTACTAGGTTTCTGAGGCCTAAGAAATCATATTTGAATGAGTAAAAAGTCCCTGGTTGAGGCAATTTATTTAGATGTCGATATTTAGAATAACTTCATTTAAATGTTCATACTTGTGCAAAACTAGTATACTCTTAAATTTTTTAAAGTAGACAGGAATGCAAAACGTTTTCTAAATTACCAAAAACAACATTAAAATCATAAAAATGGTCCAAGAATGACATATGGCTAGGCACCAAACATCATATTATCACCAAAAATAGTGTTCACTGAGGAGAATTTTGGACATTAGGTCAGGAAAGCTTATATACTCTTGATTACAATCTGGTAATTTATAAACCATATATTGGAAAAGATTAAAATACTGCAATTTGTGTAATTTATGTTTGGAGACATTATTAGGATTATTTGGCCTTTTTTACTCTTGAGCATTGGTAACAGTAGTGTGAAAGAAACTTGACTTTCCTCCACCCATCCTGTTCAATGTGGTTGGTAATATAATACTGCCACTTATGTCATGCAATCAGTTAGTTGGCGCTGAATAAGTAATCTGACTCTGGTAGATTTTTATATATCTCCCCATTTCCTTTCTGTGGTTAAAACATAGGATTGAAGTACAAACACTTATGCTGATATGAATTGATGATTTTCTTAGTACTGTGTAACAAAATGTTTCCTGTTTTAAGTGTCTACTTTGCAGATTTTTTAAAAATGCAAACACATTGTTTACATTTGATAAAATATAGTTTCAATATTTTTGTTAGCCAAGACATAAACAATGTAGGTTGTGAATAAAAGAGGAAGCTAGAAATAGAAGTCAAAAACCAAATAGATTGATTAAATATAGTTGATTTATTGTGCATATATACGTAGATAGATACATACATATATATGTATGTATATCTGTCTATATATGAGAATCTATTTATATATGAGAGGAAAATGGTACGTTCAAACATAAGTCAATCATCTTGATTGGCAGTAAGTCATTGATAATATGAGTGAGAAACCATTTGTTGTTTTTTTAGGGTCACCTCCAGTTGTGGTCAGTGTCTCATCCTGACATTTTGATCAGGAAGTCAAAGACTGAACAGATTAGAATAGAGTCAATTACTTGGAATAGATGCCTAAGCTAATATAAATATATATGTACATTTAAATTCATGGATATATACACATTCTCCACCAAAGATGCCAAATCTAGGACCTATAAATTATACTATATATACTTTAAATATATATGTATATTCACAGACTAGTGACTATATCCTATATTTAATATATATCAAACATGTATTTTAATATATTAAATATATTTTAATATAGATTAATATTTAATATATATTAAATATATGATATATTCACAAGTACATGAAATATATACATTCTTGATTTTTTTAATTAATTTATTCTTTTATTGAATCACCATGTGGAAAGTTACAAAGCTTTCAGGTTTAAGTCTCAGTTATACAATGCTCGAACACCCATCTCTTCACCAGTGCACATATTCCACCACCAAGAATCACAGTATACCTCCCTCCTCTCCCCACCTCCCCAACCCCCCACCCCGCATGTGTAACTGGTAAATTTCACTTTACTTTGATTACATTCAATGTTTCAACCAAAAACTCACTTTTATTGATTTGGAGATTTGGAGTTTCTCCCCCCAAATGCTGAAAAGAAAGCATTTGATAATTTCTTTTCCATTGCTGAAAATGAAGAGATATGAGGTCGAGAGGCCACACTAGCAGCCTCACAGTTTTGGATTTCTGTATTTTGGTATTTTAGTAACTAAGTCCAGAGAAATATCTGCCAGAAATTGCGACATTGTAAGCTTGTACCTCTCAGCTACTTTATATTCCATATATGAGTGCAACCTTTCTATGTTTGTCTCTTTCTTTCTGACTCATTTCACTCAGCATGACACTTTCCATGTTGATCCACTTATATGCAAATTTCATTACTTCATGTTTTCTACAACTACATAGTATTCCATTGTGTAGATATACCAGAGTTTCTTTAGCCAATTATCTGTTTTTGGGCACTGTTTTTTTCCATATTGTTGCTATTGTAAACAGAGCGGCAATGAACATGGAAATGCAGATGTCATCTCTAATATACCTTTTTGCCTCTCTGGGATATATTCCCAGGAGTGGTATTGCTGGGTCAAATGGAAGCTCAATTTCTAATTTTTTGAGAATCATCCATATTGACTTCCAAAAGGGCTGAACCAGTCGGCATTCCCACCAGCAGTGAAGGAGAGTCCCTTTCTCCCCACATCCACGCCAACACCGGTTGCTTTTGTTTTTTGGGATGTGGGCCAGTCTCTGTGGTGTGAGATGATATCTCATTGTTGTTTTGATCTGCATCTCCCTGATGATTAGTGATGTTGAACATTTTCTCATGTGCCTCTGAGCCATTCAGATTTCTTCTTTGGGAAAGTTTCTTTTCATTTCATCACCCCATTTTTTGATCGGGTTGGCAGTTTTCTTCTTGTGGAGTTCAACCAGTGCATTGTATATCCTTGTTATCAACCCTTTATCGATGGGTACTGGGTAAATATCCCTTCCCATTCCTTACATTGTCTTTGTATGTTGGTCACTGTTTCGTTTGAGGTGCAGAAGCTTCTTAGTTTGAGATAGTCCCATTTATTTATCTCTGTTTTCACTTGCTTGGCCAGTGCCGTGTCAGCTTTGAAGATACTGTTGGCTTCAATGTCGTGCAGGGTTTTGCCGACCTTGTCTTCAATGTACCTTAGGGATTCTGGTCTGATGTTGAAGTCTTTAATCCATTTTGATCTGACTTTTGTACATGGTGATAGGTGGAGGTCTAAGCCCATTTTTTTGCATGTAGCTGTCTAGTTTTGCCAGCACAATTTGTTAAACATGCTTTCCTTGCTCCACTGTATTTTTGGTCATCTATCTTCTTTGCTGAAGTGTCCAGATTTTTCCCCATTTTAATGCTATATTTTTTTTGTGTATGATTGTATCCCTAAAACATACAACTTTATACATCAACGTTGACTTTGTATAAAATTAAATATTGATAATTAGTGAAATTTTAGTGTTTTATTTTCAAGTTTTATGGTCAAAAATTGACTACAATACAGCAAAATTATATATAAAATGTTTCAATGCTATAGATTATAGAAGAAACTCTAAGAAATAGAAACATTGTATTTCTTTGCAGCATGATAGGAATTCAGTATTATGTTAAGCAAAATAAATCCATAGAGAAATAATTGCAAGTGTTCTCACTTACTCATGGTATAAAAAGAAAGCAAGGAGAATAAACACCAACCAATGCAAACAAAGTCCTATGAGGCTGAAGCAATACCACAGCAGGTAGGTCATTTGCCCTGCATGCAGCTGACCCGGGTTCAATCCCCAGCATCCCATATGGTCCCCTGAGCACCACCAGGGGTAATTCCTGACTGCAGAGCCAGGAGTAAACCCTATGAATTGCCAGGTGTGACCTAAAAAGAAAAATAAAAAAGAAAACAAATTAGACACTGAATGCAAAGCTGAGGTTAAGAGTTTGCATCAGAAGGTGCTATGGACAGATTAGAAAAGATATCAGAATCCCCAGTGATGGGTAAATATATATATATTTGCAATCTTATACATTATTATAGCAGTTAAAAGTATTCAAATAAAATATTTGTTTTTTATTTTTTATTTATTTTTATAAAATTGTTTACATTGATTTATTGCATTCAATGTTCCAACAGAATACCATCAACACTACATCTTCCTACCACCAACATTTTGAATTTTCCTTACCACCAGCCCAGCCTACCCTAATAGCAGGGGATAAATAATTTATTTGTATTGCTTATTATGAATATAAAACTTTCCTTAGAAGAAAGTGGGTGAAGATTGTTGAATCTCAGCCTGAAGCCATTAAGCCCTTGTGCAAGAGATTTACTAACATGTTGTTATATGTTGAGCCTATGTGCTAATATATGTATATATATAAATATGTATATGTGAGTGTGTGTATATCTCTATACGTGTTTACAGAAACATACACACACATATATACATATATGTGTGTATGTATATATATATATTTTTTCAACATATCAAGATCAGTTGCCTCCTACTTTACACCTCATCAAATGTGCTCCTCCTGGTATATCAGTGGTATAGAGTTTGAGATGTGGTGGGACCGTGAATGAGACTGAGTTCTCTGGAAATTCTAAAATTTTAAATAGGTTGATATATATGGAGTTAAGTTTTTAATTGGAATCTGACTTTGGGGTTCAGAGGCATGTCTGCAGTTTGTTGCTCTTCCGAGATTTTTCTGTGAGTCTCTTAATCATGGCCATTAATGAGCTTGTATGGCACCAGAAACAGGTTTGGGCATGATTTCCAGGCTTCTGCAAGCACAGGGAGATGGGAGGAGGTGGTCCAATCCTGACTCCATGTGACTTCAATCACAAAAACTGAATACCTGATTTTTCCAGCAGAATCACTCATGGATGAAGCTCATCTGAACCTGTGGAGATAGGCCATGAGCATGGAGTTCGGGATGTTCTCAACTGCAGGGGCTCTGTTTGGGTAGATGAATGCCCCTACCCACCCCCCTCCAAGGTTCCCTGGATATGAAGTTCAGTCTGGGCAGGGTCTGGAGGTATATCTCCAGATAAAATATTTCAATATTACATCTGATAATATTATATTATATCTGATAAAATGATAGAGTACTTAAAAACCAACTAGGTCAATGACCAGAGATAAGAGTATATAGGTCATTTTAATTTGCTTTTAATACTGCTAGAAATCAAACCTATGCACCATCAAGCCATACAGGTCAAGTGGACCACTTCTAAGCCATGGTAGGAGTTTCTAAAATTTTAACTATATTCATATTTAGATTTTCAACATAGTATATTTAAAGAAATATATTTGCATTGATTTTTCTTTTTAATCATATATAATTTCGAGATGACATGTACATATGTACCAAATGGACATATATGTATATATAGGCAAACGAGTGCATGTGCTTGCACACACACTCATAAAAACACACTAGCACTTAAAGACACAAATGTTTTTAGACCTTAAAATACTTCGAAATTATTAGACACACGTCCTAGCCTCTAAGTAAATTGTGAAGCCCAGGGGAGTGAATACCCAGCAGATGGCTAAGTAAACATAGCACTCAGATAGTTGAGTAGTTCCTTTACGTTGCCATCTGCCATGTAATACTCTCAGAGATTGAAATCTTTCAACTATAACATGTGCCAATGTTTCTCAATGCCCATAAGCATAACTAAAAGGTAAGAGGAATTTTGTGATGGATGAAAAATCCCAAAAACATTTCCTAATATAAATTTTCTGGAAACCATTAATATATTTTAAATTAATTAAATGTGTCACCATGTCAAGATTTAGGAGAACAACTACATTTACATTTACATAGCCATCTGCCACTATTTGCATAGTCATACCTCCTGGGTTGCAAAAACTTACTCCACAAAGATCAGAGTGTTTGTCAGTACACTTACACACCTGTCAATCAGTTCTGGTCTCTAAATATCCAGAAAGCAAGCATAGAGATGATGAGAAATTAACATGTATCAATAGTGGAATTGCCTGATAATTCCTGTAAATGGGAAAATAAAATATTTTATATTCTATTCATGCAGGTTTTTTAATTAATTTAAGGAACTGAAATTGCTCCTAATATTAGCTTTCATAGTTTTACAAGGGCAAACTTCAGTGTTTCCACAAATGTGAATTCACTGAAACTTAATAAAATTGAAAATTATAAATTGGAAAAATATTTGGACATTTAGTTTAACATCTATTCAAAAAAGAATACTCATTATCCTATGTTCCTATAATTCAAGTATAACAAATACTTGTTTCTCTCTATTATCAATATTTGTATTGATAATACAAATTTCCCTACTCTGAATTCTGAAGCTCTTAAAAAAACAGTGAAATATTGAAGTTATGTGTATATACAAAATGCAAGATGAGTTTATATAAATTCATATATATTCATGTATATACATAAACACTTATAAAGTATCAGTGAACAATACTTATATATTGTGTTATATAGGAAAAAAATTGATTTTTAAGTGCTCTATTTCAGAAGATATTATGAGCTAATACTGAAAATAGAGTGATCAGTTCTATTTTGATGAAACTAATCAAACTGGAAAATCAAATTCAGGAATCCCAGAAACAGTTTAGAAATCTCATTCAAAATTCCGTTTCCATAAAATAACTCTCAAGTCCAATATATCAACTCACTTCAAGTTGTTTGGTAACTTCAATTAAATTGTTAAATTTTATACTCATTGTAAGTTATGTTTCTTTTTTATTAGAATAGTAAGAATTATGACAAAGGGGGCCATAGTGATAGTGCAGTGGGTAGGACACTTGTATTGCATTGTGGTCTCTTCAGCCCATTAGGAGTGATTCATAATCACAGAGTAAGGAGTAACCCTTGAGTATCCCTGGGTTTGCAATGAAAATGATTATGACAGATTAACAGTTTTAAGAAAAATGAAAACTGTACCAGATTTTATGTACAACATATGAATTAGAAAGCAATCTCTATTCATTTCAGTGAACATATTAAAATTAAATTAAAAAGAAACATTAAAGGACCAATGCTTAGGGTTATTTCAAATCACTTATAATTAAATATGGAAAAAGATTCAAGTGTCGTGTATCCATAAAAAGACTAAAGTAAAAATTTATAGTTTGTGAAATTAAAATGATGCATGGTGTCAGAATGAGAGGAGATGGATTATACCATGTGCCTGCCTTATAAACAAACAACTTTGCTTAGATTCCTGACACTACATATAGTCTCCCAAGCACCATCAGCCATGACCTAGGAGAAAAGAACAGTATAGCCACTATGGTACCCACCAAAACCCAAAATTGAAAAAAAAAAGGATACAGACGTTCCTTAAAAGAACAGTTTTAGCTACATATAACAATAATTAGGAGGAAATGTGTTAGGGTTAAATTCATGAGAAGTATTTCTTTCAGCAAAGAAGGCATGCTTATAATCAACAAACATGTGAAAAAGTGCTCATTGTTATTCACTTAGCAAAATTCAAATCAAAACAACAATGAGAATGACACATGTTACAATGTCTGGAAACAATGTCAGTGTTGCTGGAATTGTGATGAGAGAGGATTCTCACCAACTGTTGGTGAAAATTCTATTTGGTTCAGTCTTTATGGAAATCTATATGGAGATCTATCCAAAAAAACTGGAACAGAACAACCATATAACTAAGAGATACCAGTTTGGGTTATTTATCTCCAAAACCCAAATGCATTAATTCAAAAGAATGTTGTAGACCTTTGTTTACTGCTTTGTTTAGTACAATATTTAAGATATGGAAACAATCCAAATGCCTAAATACAGATGAATAGATCAAGATGTTATTATATTCATACATGATGAAATACTATGTAGCCTTAAGACAGAACAAAACCATGCAATTTGAAGCAGTGTGGTAGAATGAGGTGATATCATGTAAGTGAAGTCATTCAGGAGGAAAGTGAAAGCTATAGAATGATATATCATGTATGGTACTTTAAGATACATAGAAAGGTACCAACAAAAGTCCAAAGGCAACATAATGGAAGAATTGATCCACATAACTGAGTTAGAAGGAAGGGTTGGTTGGGAGGAGAGCTAGGATCCTTGGAATGCAGCAGGTACACTGATGAGGGGTGTGGTGTTAGAATTATGTGCATGAGAAAAAAATCTCAATCAACAAGAAATTAAAATAAATTAATTAATAAATAACTTAAGAAAGGAGAAGTATTTAGGGGAAAATTTTATAGAAGAGGGAAAAGAGGCATGTTGTTTTTATAGTAATGAATCTGGGAAAACTGACTTTGAGTTCAATTATTGTTATACTAGACTGTAGTGATAGCACAATGGGTAGGGCATTTGCCTTGCATGAGGCCAACCTGGGTTCAATTCCTCTGTCCCTCTCGGAGAGCCTGGCAAGCTACCAGTGGCATATTGAATATACCAAAAATAGTAACATGTCTCACAATGGAGATGTTATTGGTGCCCACTAGAGCAAGTCGATGAACAGGATAACAGTGCTACAGTGAAGTGGTATTGTTAAACTAATCTGTTCATTACTGATTTGAAATTAAATTATGCATTTATTAAACTTTTACTTTCAAATAAATCCAGTAAACAGTGCTATTATATAAATTTATTTGAAGAAATAATATAATTAGAAATATATTAAAAGTGTAAAGTATCATTAAGAATGAAACGTTTTTTGAAAGTACATCAAAAATAGTAGCTTGCATTAATCCTTGTAGATTTTGAAGAGAAAAAAGAAAATCTGAAGCAGAACTTACAGAGAGGATAGACAGAATTTATTTATCAGCTTGAAAATTGTTGCTTGTGAAAAACTAAACTAAACAGTTTTAAGACTTTGTGAATGCAGATAATTAATAAAAAAGATGAGTTAAAAAGGTCTTCTACATTTTGAGCCTTACAGATTAGGACAATGGAAATAAATTGTGTAGGGAGTTAATTAGATTGCTTCAGAATTTAAGTAGGTGAAACTATTGCTATTATTATCCCATACTACTTCATTATTTTAATTCCTAATTCTTTATTCTCTAAATAGGAAATATGTTTTATTCTGTTACAATTGTGGTACTAAAATGTGTCTATAAAATACAGCAAATATCTCCATTTTCTTCATATCTGAATTTAAAATGAATATATGGAAAATTGGAATGAAAAATGGCAAATAAAAAAAGATACCAAATCATTCAAGTAATAATAATGATAATGTTGTAGTCATTTTAATTGCATGGTTGGCTGATTCATCAAGCCTTTGTTCTCCCTTGAATATGTATACCTCACTTGATTGTTTCTTTATTTGCTTTTATTCTGCTCTGGAGACATCTGCATTCTCTCTTGAACATGTATTTCTCTCTTTCTCTCCCTTCACATCTTTCTAAAGAAGTTTCACTAACATTTTCTTAATTCACTAATATAAATAAGTAAATAAACCTCATTATTCATAGGATGAATAATGACAATTTTGAAGATTTGTAATTGCATTTAGTTTGCTTCTAAAATTAAAAACATATTCAATAAACAAAAATGTTTCAATTCTGATATGTTTGATACTTTATAATATGGAAAATATATGAAAGATAAATATATGCACTGAGGAGATACTTTGCTTACCTTGTGTGGTGAGCGGGCCTTCAGCATATAACTTGCGGTGAAACATTTGCATAAACAGGTTGAGAAAGCCATTTTACAAGACTCAGAGAACTGGGACATTTTTATAAGAGAGGATGGTTAGCCAACAGGAACAGATAGATCAGCCTTCTGGATATCTATTGTTATCTCCCCTAGTTGCCCAGGGCACCATTAGTTACTTCCAGTTTTATCTTAAGGCCATGGGACAGGATGACCTTGCATTCCTTACATGTGACTGATCCAGTTGATCCCTTGCACCCATATTGTCCTTTTCCAACAGGATTGATGCCTAAGTGTAGAGGCACAAGTAACTCATGACACTACCTGGTATTGCCGAAAACACACTCAACTTGCAAAAAAGAAAAAGAAAAAAGAGTAGTTGTATGCTTTTATTTTTTTGGTTACACTTACCTATGGACTGAAGCGATAGCACAGCGGGTAGGGTGTGGCAGACCCGGGTTTGATTCCTCCGTCCCTCTCAGAGAGCCTGGCAAGCTACCGAGAGTATCCTGCCCACACGGCAGAGCCTGGCAAGCTACCTGTGGCCTATTTGATGTCAAAAATAGTAACAAGTCTCACAATGGAGATGTAACTTGTGAGCAAATTGATGAGCAATGGGACAACAGTGCTACAGTGCTACACCTAGTTATGCTCAGAGGTTACTCCTAGCTCTGCACTCAGGAATTACTCCTGGCGGTGCTTTGGAACTATATGGGAGACCCAGGATTGAATCTCAGTGAGCCCTGTGCAAGGCAAATGCCCTACCTGCTGTACTATTGCTCCGGCCCCAAAAGTAGTTGTATGCTTTTGAATTAAATGAGAAACAGCATGTTTTTCACAAAGATTGGTACAATACTTATTGGCAAACTGATTTGATTTTCAGGCTTCAAAACTATATCACCTAGTAACAATAACATGTTTTTAATACTAAAAATAAAATGGCTTTGAAAATTCCCAGGATAGCAATGTACCATACTATCATATATAATGTTTCTATCATAATTAAATAAAATATCCAATTTCATTCTTAATAATTCTATTTATTAAAGTATATTTATTTATTTTTGTTTCTGGTTTGGGGGATAAACCTGGTGGGCTCAGAACTTGCACTCATCTCAGTGCTCAAAGATCATTCCTGGTGGAGTTGAGGGAGAAAATTAAATGAAAAACCTGAATTCAGGTCTGCCTCTTGCAAGACAAGCACTCTGCTCTCTGGCTCAGTTTTGTGAAAAATTTTTATCATGATCCCACAATAAAAGTTTTTTAACAACATATTTTATGAACATAACTATTCAGTATTATAAACAACAAGGATGTTTTCCTTAACTTATTATAGAAGTCTTGAATTATTTTAGAACTATGTTGTAGAAAAAAGTCCTACACTTGAAACTCACAAAATAATACTTTATCAATTATAGTTAACATATATACCTAAAATAATATTGCATGGAGCATCTCAGGAGTACATATTTTAAGATATCAATTTTCAACAATCTAAATTATCAAAATAACATAAATTTTCTCTTTCCCACACAAAGATTAGAGCAAATAAAGTAAAAAATTTGATAATGTATTCTTATTATCAATGATGTCAATGATAGAAGTTTGCAACTGTTATTATTGTAACAGAATAAAATATATCTTGTATATAGAGAATAATATATCAAATTAAGTTCTAAATATAATTTGTGGGGTTAAAATTTTATATTATTTAAGAGCAAACAATAGTGCTTTAGGAAGAGCTATTTATGTAATATAAATGAATCTTTTGAAAAATAATATTACTTATGAATAATTACACTAAGATCAAAGTAAATATTGACTATTAAACTATAAATTTTAGCAGTGAATAAACAAATGTAACTTCACTCTGACTGTTCATAAGTATGCTATAAAACATATTTCAATTATGCTATTTTCTAATTTTCTTTGAATGTAGTAATATAAATTGTCTAAAATGATCTATAATCTATTACTTCCCCTATAATATTTGAAGCATTTCTAACCACTTTTAAGTACACTTATATCAAAGTTTGAGGTATAATAGAAAGTTCACAATTACAAAGTAGAATATTCTATAAATTATCATAAAAGGAGTACACTCATTAATTCCACTGGAATGTATATTCAGGTATTGTTCTTCAGTCAATTTAGAATCTAGTATAGGTACACATGGTATCCTGAATTCTGTCAGAAGAAATCTCTGAACAAAGAGCCCAACTAACACCAGCTATGGTTCCCAAACCAAAATACATAAATAATAAAAATATATGTAATTCTACCCTGAACAGCAGTCATCTAGAATATTATGAAAATTTTTGACCTTTAAGTGAAATTTTATAATTCATTATTTTTATTAGTCTCCATTGTGATATGAAAGCATTCACTTATGTAACATTACATTTTTTCATTATAATTGTGATAAAATATTGAATTATTTGCTGTAGTAAGCAATGCATCCATTAATTTAGAGATCTGTTCAATTGGATAATATCTAACTTTTCTCAAGTGAAAACAGTAGTGCATTTGACTTCTTCTTATAAGTCTTTTTGTGAGTAGACACACTCATACACACTCATTTCTTTTGATAACTTATTTAGAAAGCTAAATGTTAAGTCGTTATTATACACATGTTAATTTATGATGGTATTGAGCAATATTTTTTACTCTCAATCAATGAGAATGTAATTTTAGGTACAATATAATATAATATGAGTACATATTATGGACTTTTTTTAAAGCACAGTAACCAAAAGGAAAGAAAAGAAATAAAGTAACACAATAGGGGCAATATCTGCAGAATATCAGATAAAATCCAAATTTCAATAATTACATGAAACATATAAAACTTTTTTTAAGAGGGAGTTTTATTTATATTGAAAAAATAGTAACCATCTAAGCATATCATATATTCAAAAAAACAAGAATGGTAAATTCATAACATATAAATGTTATTATAAGAAAGTTTCACTTTTGCTCACTAGAAAGTAATTTGATTTTTTATTAAATATTGTATGCTGGATGTGCTTCATTGCCACATATGAACCTTAACCTTGATCTAAAAATTTTTGCAAATGACAACCTTGGGAGTTACTCTTAACACTTGAGTGACTCTGAATTTCATCACAAGATAAAATTTTCTCTTGGACAAATGCCAAATTTCAAGAAATATTTAACCTCCTACATATATACATATATTCCTAATACATATATTGCCTTAAATTATATATAAACCCTCCTTATATATGTATATACACATACGCACTCACACACATACACACACATATATATAGTTATTGTCTGTACAGAGATACAGAAGTGATTTGGGTTAGACTGATATTAAGAATATATTTAATTTAATCATCCATTTTTTTCATCCCCATGCATTATTCCTTACAGTTCGTTTTTAAATTTAGAATCTAGCAATCAGAACAACTTTTGGTTGTAAATAATGTGAAGCACAATATATGCTGTTGAAAAATTTTCAATTCTATTTAAACTGTTCAATTACAAAAGTTGCTTTCTTTTCTGAATTATTTGTTATCATTTTCTATTTTTTCTCCAGTGTCGAGTTTTATAGAATATTTTTAAAATTTAAAATAGGGCAAGCAACTAAAACAATAGCTTAGATTTATATGTATACATACATATATTTATAATACATATGGTTTATATACTATAATTTTCATATAAGCATATACTTTCTTTCATATAGTATATAGAGTATAATTATCTCATCTTTCATGAATTCTTAACTGTAACTTTTTACTATGTAGTACATATAACTTCTTCAGATTTCATAAATGCATAAGAATAATTAAGTATAATTTACATATAGTACTATGTATTATATTAGTTGACTTCCTCTTCTTTGATAAATTCTGCTAAATATCAAAATGTGTGGGTAGCAAAAGTATTATTGGAACATGGAGCAGGATTAATTTGAAGGTAAAATGAAAGCAGAGAAATTAAACATTAATGGGGCTGGAGCAATAGCACAGTGGGTAGGGCATTTGCCTTGCATGTGGCCAACCTGGGTTCCTTTCCCAGCATCCCATCTGACCCTCCCAAGCACCTCCAGGAGTAATTCCTGAGTGCAGAGCCAGGAAACTCCTGTGTGAATAACTGGGTGTGACCCAAAAAGCAAATAAATAAATAAATAAATAAATAATAATAAGAAGAAATTAAACATTAAGTGAAAGTAGAAACAATAAGGGGCCAGAGACATAATCCAATAAATAGGGTGCTTGTCTTGCAATCAGCCAACTAGGTTTCATTTCTGTCATCCCATATGGTCCTCTGAGCACTGCCAAGAGTAATTCCTGATTGCAGATCCAGGGATAATCCTATGTATCACCAGGTGTTGGACAACCCTCCCCACCAAAGAAAAAGAATGGAAGCAATGCAAATTAAAAGTAGGCAATTCTTTGTTGCATCTTTATAATTTGTTACTAATTTCCATTGCAAATATGAGAATCTAAACATATATAGAGAGAGGTTTGCTGAGTACTGTGTCCCAGACAAATATGTCTGCCTTCTCTCAAGTTTTCTCTCACCCACCAATGGGAAGTCCTGCTACTGTTGGATTAGCTCCAGTTGGGAATTTCAGGGAAGTGAGGCAAGACATTATCGGCGCAGAGGGAGATGAGGCTGTTGCAGCTGGTTTGGAGACCTGTCAACCTGCTCTTCAAACTAGAGGTAGTGTGGTCTGGTTGGTCCTAACGGTCATCTGCTACATGTACTGCATGCTGCGCACTGGTTTCTAGCAACTTCCACCTCTGACAAGCAGCACCGTGTTGAGAGTAACACTTGTGCTCCTGGTCGATCCAGAGACTATAAGACGAAGCTCCCGGATGAAAGTGATGCAGAATCTCCTGCCCACATGCCAGGCTGTCTTCACCAGGGCCCCCCAGATGAAGGCAGGTTGAATTTTCCTCCTCACCACAAGCAGAGTCCTGGTAGCCAAAAACCTCCAGAACCCAGCCACAGTCATGCTCAAGGCCACTCTCTGCATGCTTGGGTGATCCTCAAACATGAAGGTGTGCAGGACCCGGGGCTGAGATTCTCAAGCCTGCTTGGATTGGGACTGGGCCTCCTCCACCCAGATCTCCCGTTTTCCAGTAGCTAGGCAGCCACACCCAGAAACTGGCATCGGCACCATGCAATCTCATCAACGGCCAAGATCCAGACACTATAAAACAAAGCTCCCCAGAAGAGAGTGACACAATTTTTCCTGGAGCGCATATTTTTTTTTTATTTTTTCCCCCACACAGCAGAGCCTGCCAAAGTATCCGTGACATATTCGATATACCAAAAAACAGTAAAATCAACGTGCTCTTTGTGTTCTTGGAGTAACTAGATTCCATATAGCTACACTAGCATGAGACAGGGACAATAATGATGTTACTGGCACCCACTCGAGCAAATAGATGGACAATGGGATGACACTGAAACAGTGATACTGTGATATATATGCAGACACATGTTAAACACTGTGATGAGGACACCAATTTCTCCTTAAACATACCCATATAGACAAATATAAGAAATTTGGATATTTTATGGAAATTATTGTGTGTTCTTGTTTCCTCATAATTAATATTTTTATTTTCCTCTAACCCAGTTTATATCTATCTCCCTTCAAAATCTCTTATCTGATCTTCTAGGCATAGAATCCAAACCTTCAACTTAACATGAACTATTTACGAGCTCCAAACATTGCATAAGGTAAAAATTTGCAAAATACCCCAATTCTGCATCTCTTCTCAACCCCTACTCTACATCCCTTCTAGGGACTCTGAATTTATGACTAAATCCATTTACTCCAAACAATTTAATTTATTTTTCTCTTACTATAAAAGCAAATGAAAATAATAATAATGTAGCAGCATATGTTCATGAAATACTCCTCGGAAAATAACGTTCATTTTTGTTAGTGCTAAACTTATTATTACATGATTTCACGATGTCGTATTTTTTAAGTTTGTTTTTATGTTAATTATTTAGGTAGATTATAATTATATAATTATTTGAGAAGATAGAATTAAAAGAGCAAAAATAATCAAGAAATACATGACTTTTAATACTTGATCTTTAAAGAGATGGCTGATGGAAAATTTTTTCTTCAAAATGAAACATTATATCTTTGATATATTATTATTCACTTATATGATTTTGTTGCAGCCATTCCTGAATTTATGTCTTATTATATTTCAAGTGAAAATTTTAATCAAACTATTAGTATTAAATAATTATATGCATTATAAATGAAAATACATTGCATGTTATGAAGCTCCATATTCAATGGATAAGGCAAATATAAACTACTTCCTTAGCACTTTTTGTTATAATTGTCATTCTTTAGAAATCCAACAAGTGATAAAACCTTCAGAGTCTTCTCAAATACTTAAATATCTTAATAGATTAATGATGGCTTTTAATACATTTTGGTCCTTTATCATTAGCTCATTGGCTGACCTCTGTTACCTCCACAACCCAACCACTGTCATGCTCCAGGCCACTTTCCAGACACTCGGGCCGAGCCTCATGCATGAGTGAAGCCCCACAGAACCAGGTAAAGCAGAGCTTTGTGACCTTGGACTCCAGGCTCAACAGGACTTGGAAACAGAGATCCTCTGCCTGCCTCCCCCAATCTCCGGCTCCTCAGGGATCACACCCAGACTACCCACCTTATCTGCACCAGATAAATACCTCATTGACTGACCTCCACTAGCTTCCCTACACAGCCACCACCACACCCCAGGCCACTTTATGGACTGCACGGCCACACAGTCATGAGACACTTAATACCCATTTTCCATAATTACCCGCACCATATCTGATGGGATTCATGGTGTGAACCATGGGAAAAACTGTAACGGCGATTAGAGGGCACGCTAAAAGCCTCCATCCCTCTCGGAGAGCCCAGAAAGCTACTGAGGGTATCCCACCTGCAGAGCAGACCTTAGCAAACTACCCATGGGAAATTTGATATGACAAAAACAGTAACAACAATGGGTCTCATTCCCCTGACCCTAAAAGTGCCCCCAATACAGGAGCATTAAAAATGATGAGCAAAGACAGGCTGATAAAATCTCAGGGATGGACTAGGTTGCCAAAATGAAGAAGGATTAAAATGAGTGTCTGTATTTTCCACATGCGTATATCAATCCATTGAGGACCTGATGGTGAAAGCACAGAAGATCAAGTACGACATCAGTGGTAAGACTGAGATTAGAAGTCATGTATCACATCATGCCATTTTCAATGCTGGAGAAGAACTGATCCTTGGAACTTTAGAAAATAAAGGGGTCATTGGACTTGGAGTACTTGTCAACACAAACTTGGCCATGAGCATTGATTCATTAGAAAGCCTAACAACCCGAAGTGAACAATTATGCTTGAATAGATTAGGCTCACTGCTGGCAGTATCTATCATCACCATCTATGCGCCAACATCCAACTATGATGAAGAAGAAGTTGAGAAGTTCTACACGGAGCTGAAGAAGGTCTATAAAGAAGACCACACCTTCTACAAGATCATTGTTGACCATTTTAATGCCAAGAGCAGACTGAGATGGTCACCCAAAGAAATCCATATTGGGACACATGGCTTAGAATGAACAGGGTGAGAGACTGTCAGAATTCATCCTGTCAACCAAGACCATCCATGGTAACTCACAATTCCAGAAGGCAGAATCTAAACTTTGGACATGAGAATCTCTCAGTGAACTGTTCCACAACAAAACTGACCACAAAATATTCAATCAGCGGTTTTGCATGGCTGATGTTGCTGTTGTCCCAAAATTCCAAACGGGATTGGACCACCATCTTCTTCGTGAAAAATTTTACTTCACAGAGTGGGGAGAAAGGTCTCCAAAGTTTAAGTTTAAGAAGAGAACTCCCAGAATGACCACCAATGGGGAGCTCTTTGGCAGTATTGCGGCAACATGGGAAGATTCCTTCATGGACAACATCGATGAGGAATATGATCAACTGGTTCAGCACCTCCATGTCTGCAAGAGGAATGCCGACATTGGGAAAGCCAAAAAACAGATGGCTGTCTTCGGGATGTCTTGATCTCATTTGCCAAAGTGGATTGGCACAAGTCTCAGGCGATCACAAACTAATGTCCGAGTTCACAAAGCTGTGCAGAGAAGCGACAAAGCAAGACCTCAAATAGAGAAGTGCAGCAGTGTTGGCCGATGCGACAGAAGCCAGGAAAAGAATTCACAATTCTCTCCTGTCCTTCGCTAACTACAAGAACAGGATGACTGCCTTCCAACATCCTGATGGATATATCACATCTTCTAGAAGTACAACGGAGAAGATTTTTCACGACTTCTACTCAGATCTCTTCGACAGGCACATCCACCTCCCCAGATGCCAAATTCCTCAGGATGGATATGTCATTCCCAATGTCCTTCCTTCCAAAATCTGACACGCCATTTTGTCAGTAAAGACGTGTACAGCACCTGATCCAAACAAGGTCAGACCCGAACACCTGAAAAATCTAACGCCAGTACTCATCAATACACTGGCTCAGAACTTCACATGCTCCCTGTCCGTATGAAAGTTTCCTTCCCAATGGAAAACCAGCAGGACCATTCTGTTGTACAAGAAGGGAGACATCCACGGCATTGGCAACTATCACCCAATTTGCCTGATGTCCATCATATACAAGATGTTCACTTGAATCATCCTGAATAAAATAGGCAGAACACTAGACAAAGTACAACCATGTGTGCAAGCTGGGTTCTGAAAAGGATTCAGCACGATCAACCATATCCACATAATGACCAAGCTCATTGAAGTTTCGCGAGAGTTCAAGATGCCGCTCTGTCTAATGTTCATCGACTTAAAGAAGGCTTTTGATTCTGTTGAAACTGAAGCAGTCATCAAAGCCCTATCCAAACAGGGAGTTCAAGCTCAGTGCATCAGGAGCATCAGGATCCTCTGCAAGCTGTATTCACCACCAGGATCTATCCATTCTACAAGGAAGTGATCATTGGCATGAAGAGAGGGGTTCGGCAGGGTGATATTATTTCACCCAAATTCTTTAGTGCAACCCTCGAGAATGTCATGTGATAACTGTAATTGGAAGGAATGCCAAATGTTAGATGGTTGGCAACTATACCACCTCTGCTTTGCTGACATCATTTCTAATAACACCAAATATTATGCAAGCTGCACAAATGCTAGCCGATTTCAACTGCGAGTGTGGAAAGGTCAGAAAGCAGCTGAATCTCACCAAGACAATGTTCATGAAAAATGAACTAGTCCCAAACTATCTGCTCCCAACAGAACAAACATCTCCAAATGCAGCAGCTATGTGTACCTGGGTCAAGAACTTAACATGAGGAACGATTTGGTGCCAGAACTGCGCAGGAGGAAGAGAGCAACAGTGTGGAATGCCTTCAAGAGCATTGAAAAAAGTTGTTAAGAGGACGATGGAACTCCGACTTCAGGCACATCTTTTTAGGTCCACTGTTCTTCCTGCACTAACATACGCCTCAGAGACCTGGGACCTACAAAAACAGGACAAGAATGTTATTGGAGAATCCCAAAGAGGAATCAAAAGAGCTATGCTTACAGTTTCATGTTTAACTCAAGTGAGAGAAGGAATCTGGACTTCTGACTTCTGTCAATGATGAAGAATCAGGGATGCTGTCTCATCTGCCAAGGCATCAAAATCAGATGTGCCAGACACATAATGCAATTTAGAGATGACTGCTGGACTAGAGCTTTTACCCACTGGGATCCATGAGATATCAAAGACCATGTGGCCAGCCAACTACCAGATGGTCAGACCTTATTGTCAAAACCCTGAATGAAAGATTTGAGGCTCTTCATGTTCCTGGAGTAAGTGCGTATTATTGGGCTACACTAGCACGTGATAGGGATGAATGAAGACGTTACTATCACCCCCAAGAGCAAATCGAAGATCAATGGGATGACAGGTGACAAGTGGCAACTTTAGCTTCATTCTTTCCTTTTCACTTTATGTTGCTGAGATCCCTTCCTACACCCATCAACATGTCAATTAACTTTTCTATTTCAACTCTGTTCTGTTGCATACTGACCTTCATGTCCCCAGTTAATTATAGGTAGCATATACAGTGCAAATAACACATTTTATATAATCCCCTGATTTGGACCTTGGATCGCCTTCTGCCCTTCCCGCCCCTCCTGAGAGAAATCTCACACAGGGCCCACCTACCCTGGGGGTTTGCAAGTGCCCCAGCATCCCCTGAATAATAGTTACAAAAATATTTTAAAGAAATGTGGAGGTGATTATTTAAAGGTGAAGTGATTAATTCATTTAAAATGAATGATTTAAAATAATTTACAATATGTATTTATTCCTAAATTTAGGTGAAAGTAATGAGACAGACCACTGATATTTTCTTTCATTTTTTTTTTTTTTTGCTTTTTGGGTCTTACCTGGCGATGCTCAGGGGTTACTCCTGGCTCTGCACTCAGGAATTACTCCTGGCAGTGCTCGGGGGACCATATGGAATGCTGGGAATCGAACCTGGGCCAGCCGCGTGCAAAGCAAATGCCCTACCTGCTGTGCTATCACTCCAGCCCCATTTTCTTTCATTTTTAAAACTGTATGTTAAATAACTTATTTTTTTTTTTAACCATATGTAGTGGCATCCCTGTGTTGGTGATAAATGTCCTGGGTGAGTTGTTTTGTGGTTCATTTGTGTATGAGAGAGACATAGTTCTCACTGTCAAATAGACTGGCTATAAATATTAATTTGATTGAATCATGTACATTTTATTAACTTTTGATGCAACTTACAAACTACCTCATTTAGTACTTTACTAATAGTGTCCTTAAATGATCTGAGCACAGTCTTCAAATGACCTATGTTTTTCGCTCAAAGATATTTATCAATAAAATGTTTTTAATTATGACTATAATTTAAATACTTCCTATATATTATTTTTCCCCAGGGAAGAGGAGTGGTGCTGAACCACTTCCCTCACAAGGCAGTGCCTTACCCCCTCACCCATTCACCCTCTGCCACCTCCCCAACTTCCTATTCTGGAGCCTGGCTCCTCAAATCCACCCAGTCCAGAGTAGGCACCCAACGTTCCTGTGGCACACGAATGGCGCCAGCTCCCACTGGACCCCAGAGTCACTGCTCCCCGATGTCCAGAAACCCACCCCCAGGCCAGGACACAGCAAGCTCGGTCTTC
Organism: Sorex araneus; assembly: GCF_027595985.1. Classification (NCBI taxonomy): domain Eukaryota; kingdom Metazoa; phylum Chordata; class Mammalia; order Eulipotyphla; family Soricidae; genus Sorex; species Sorex araneus. The sequence goes on along the minus strand of NC_073303.1, from coordinate 172,197,582 downwards.
CTAAGAGGGGTTCCAGGGCGCTCTGGTTCACAAGCGAACCCTCCAGGCCACTGGCTAGCCAGCAGGGATTAGGACGTACCTGCCTATATATTAATTTTAAGATTTTTATTGTCACTGTCACTTGTCATCCCGTTGAACTTTGATTTGCTTGAGCAGGCGCCAGTAACGTTTCCATTTTTCACTGTCGCATGCTAGCCTAGCCCTATGATATCTGCTGGCTCCAGGAACAGGAAGAGCCTCAAACCATTCATTCATTCAGGGTTTTCTCGTTGGTGGGTAGCCACACGGTCTTTTGACATCCCGTGGAATACAGTCTGTAACAGCTCTAGTCCAGCAGTCATCTCTGAATCGCATTACATGTCTGGCACATCTGATTTTTGATGTCTTGGCAAACGAGACAGCATCCCTGATTCTTGACTGTTGACGTTGGTCAGAACTCTGGATTCCTTCTCTCACTTGAGAGAGACGTGTTCCCCCTAGTATAGCTCTTTCGATTCCTCTTTGGGATACCAGAATAGTGTTCTCATCCTGATTGTGTAGGGCCCAGGTCTCTGAGGCATATGTTAATGCAGGAATAATGGTGGAGTCAAAAAGATGTGCCCAGAGCTGGAGGTTCTTTGTCCTCTTAACTACTCTTTGATGCTCCTGAAGGTGTTCCACACTGCTCTCTTCCTCCTGCAAAGTTCTGGCACCAAGTCATTCCTCATGTTGATTTCTCGATCCAGGTATACATAGCTGCTGCATTAGGAGATGTTCATTCCATTGAGAGCAAATGGAGCATCAGGGACTAGAGTTTAATTAACAATTTTATATTACACGTGAATTTTGATCAATTTAATCAATTTTAAGTAACTAAAATTTCAAATACAAATGAAAAAACTATATAAAAATAATTGAAATATCTACAAAATGAAAATGTAGATTTATCTTAAAGAATTAGTTCTAATATATTAAATCTCAATAATTTTTAAAAAAAATTATTAGTGAATCACCCTGAGGTAAAGTTGCAAACTTATGAGCTTTCATGTTTGCATTTCAGTCATACAATGATTATTTACTCCTTCCTCCGGCAATGCCCATTCTTCTCCAACAATGTTCCCAGTATCCCTCTCACCACCCCCAACTCATCCCCCACAATCCCACCCTGCCTCTGCAACAGGGCATTCCTTTTTGTTCTCTCTCTTTTTGAGTGAGTGTAGTAGTTTGGAGTAGAGGTATTGAGTGTCCTTCATGTTCAGTCTAGGCTCTACTTTCAGCATTCATATTTCAAACCGAATGGGTCCTCCCAACATCCTCTACTTGGTGTCCCCTTCTCTATCTCAGCTGCCTTTTCCACCAGCATGTGACGGCAGTTTCAAAGCTGTGGGGCAGACCTTCTGGTTCTTGTCTCTACTACTTTTGGGTGTTAATCTCCCACTCTGTTACTTTATATTCCACAGATGAGTGCTATCCTTCTATGTCTGCCTCACTCTTTCTGACTCATTTCACTTAACATGATAGTTTCATGTTGATCCACTTATATGCAAATTTCATGACTTCATAATTTCTAACAGTTGCATAATACTCATTGTGTAGATGTACCAAAGTTTCTTTAACCAGTCATCTGTTTTTGGACACTCCAGTTTTTTCCAGATTTTGGCTATTGTAAACTGTGCTGCAATGAACAGACAAATGCGGATATCATTTCTACTCTATCTTTTTGCCTCTCCAGGAAATATTTCCAGAAGTGGTATTGGTAGGTCCAATCGGAGCTGAATTTGTAATTTTTTGAGAATTGTCCATATTGTTTTCCAAAAGGGCTGAACCAGTCGGCATTCCCACCAGCAGTGACGAAGAGTGCCTTTCTCCTCACATTCAAGCCAACACTGATTGCTTTTGCTCTTTTGGATGTGAGCCAGTCTCTTTGGTGTGAAATGATATCTTATTGTTGTTTTAATCTGCATCTCCCTTATGATTAGTGATGTAGAGCATTTTCTCATGTATCTTTTACCCATTTGTATTTCTTATTTGAGAAAATTTCTGTTTATTTCCATTCCCCTATATTATGATGAGGTTGACTGTTTTCTTCTTGTAGATTTCAACTAGTGCCTTGTATATCCTTGATAACAACCCCTTATCAGATAGGTTTTGGGTGAATATTCTTTATCATTCTGTAGACTTTCTTTTTATTTTGGTCACTGTTCCTTTTCAGGTGCAGAAGCTTCTTAGTTTAAAATAGTCACATTTGTTTATCCCTGTTTTCACTTGCTTGGCTAGTGGCGTGTCATCTTTGAAAATACCTTTAGCATCAATGTCTTGGAGGGTTTTGTCAACCTTGTCTTCCACGTACCTAATGGATTCTAGTCTGATGTTGAGATCTTTAATCCACTTTGACCTGACTTTTATACATGGTGTTAGGTAGAGATCTGAGCCTATTTTTTGCATGTAGCTGTCCAGTTTTGCCAGCACCATTTGTTGAAGAGGCTTTCCTTGTTCCACTTCACATTTCTTGATCCTATATCAAAGATTATATGATCATATATTTGAGGGTGTGTGACAGTACATTCAACCCTGTTCCATTGGTCTGCAGATCTGTCTTTGTTCCAGTACCATGCTGTTTTAATTGTTACCTCTTTGTCATAGAGATTGAGTTTGAAAAGGGTAATTCCTCCCATATATTTTTTCCCAAAAGTTGCTTTAGCAATTTGTGTGGGCTTATTGTTCCATATGAATTGCTGGAGTGTTTGCTCCATTTCTTTGAAGAATGTCATGGGTATTCTTATAGGGATCGTATTTAATGTGTACAATGTTTTTTGCTAAAAAATGGTATTTGCTAATAGATAAACATAATCCATGATAAAAAAAAATTACAGATAAATAGTCAAAGTACTTATGGGTAACAAAAATTGTCTTGGGTGTAATGATTCGGGTTTTTCTGCATAGAGAAAGTATGTTATCAAATAAACCTAAAGACCTTGTCACATAATTAAAAGGACTCTAGATCATAGTAACATATGTATGTGATATTATCAACATTGATTGCCTTATATAGTATTTCCAAATTGTTCAGCATAAAATATGGAGAAAAGTAAGTAGAAAAAAGTGGATCAGAGACACACAGAAGCTGCTTAAGCAAAGGTTTTGATGATGTTAACACTTACTGAATAGAACTATAAAGCATGTGGAAAACTTGTGTGTAATTTCTCCAGTTCTATAAATTATAGCATATTTCAAAGTAAAAATTTAATTATGGGATGTTTGTTATTGATACTTGTTTCTAATATTTAAAAAAATGAAAAAAGTTTAAGAACAAAGGTGTTCAGAATAAATGAAATAAAATATTTAAAGCATAAAGTGTTTTTTAGAAGAAAACTGTTAAGAAAAAATGAAAACAAATGATTACAGGAAAGGAAATAAAAGGAAAAGTGAAATATAAAGGTTAATTATAGAACTTTGGAGGATAAGAAGGTAAGATTTTAATTCATGTGTTTTTCAAAGTTGCCAACTAAGATTAGTGGAAAAACTGTAATGTAAATGCAGACAAAAATCTAAATCTCATATTCTATTTTTTCTCTACATGATCATGCAGTGGCATATACCAAAGCAATTCATTTATTCATGCAAGAAACTCTTGAACAAGAACTGATGTCCATATTGTTGCAGAAAGTGCACAAATTTGGAAACCAGACAAATCTACATTTGAATTTCCAGCTTTTTGACAAATGTTGTCTCCTTTTATAGAAAAGAAAACTGTCTAATTTGCTTGCACTATGCATTTTAAGATGAGTAAAATGAACACAAGAAATTTAAATCTGTTCTTTTTAAAAGACTTGCGAGTTTCATTCAGTTAAGTGTTTGCTAAGGACTGATCCGTATTTATCTGCATACAAAATTTCCTCCAGAAATTCTGCTTCAGTGGATGTGGAGGTGGATCCAAGAACTGGCAGTTTTAACAAGAATCCCCAGATGATTCAGATGCACATTATTTTTTATGAACCACTTATTCTGATTGAGAAGCCCCAAGTTACTGCATTTGGCTAAGCTTGCTTTAAACATTAATGTTGTATGAATCCTTTCCGAAAAGTTATTAAAGAGGTTCATAACAATCTTTTCCAAGTTGTGCCACATCAGCATGTGAATTATTCTGACAAATCCCTGAAGCTTTAAGAGAAACTTTCACCACCTCCTTAAAGACCTAAAGTTGATGGAGAATGTAGATTTTATCCAAATTAGGGTTACTGATAAAATACATTCTGATATGTATACATACAGATAAAATACATACTGATAAAATACATTCTGATATGTATGATCGCCAATTTGTATGCAAATATTTCATTACTGAGCACCAGTCCTCTTCTACTTGTAAATTAACTCACTGGGTGAGTTAAGCCCAGTGGTACTCAGGGCTTACTACAGGGATTTTGCTTGTAAACTAACTCGCTACTACACCCAGAGGTATTCAGGACTTACACTGGTTCTGTGGCCAGAGATCATTCCTGACAGGGCTCAGAGCACCATGTGAGATACCAAGGATCAAACCCTGTTTTGGGGTCTCAACAGCCGGCCTGAGACCCTGGCCAAGTCCCCTGCCCTTAGGAGCAGGAGCAGGCTCTCTTCACAGGGGCCTTAGGCCCTGTGCCAGCACTCCACCCAGAAAGGAGCCCTGGTTGAGGAGATAATGGGATGAAACTTGAAAGTCACCACTTTTCTGAGCTAACATACCCGGCCTTGAGAATCGGGCAACATAAATCATTAGTTAACATCTGTAATGGGCCCGGCAAAGTGTATATGATGAGCGTTGATAACCAGATGTTCACAATATCCAAGCCACTCAAAAAATTTTATATAAATATCAGTGTGTGAGAGCTAATAAAATGAGAGTTGCTTGACCTCCAACTCTCCCCCCTCTGCGTGGTTCTTTCTCGGTGGCGGCAGTGGGATGGCCCCGGTGCGCAGGGGGGCAGGGCAGAGGCTTCTCCCTCCCCCACTTCCTCTCCCTTAAGGAGTAAGTCCGGTGGCTTGGGGGATCATACTCCAGTTTGCCAGGGTCGACCGGCCAGGACCCTGAAAACCCTGGTAGACCAGGTCCTCTCCTCTGTGCTGTGTCTTTGGCTGCCAGTGTAGACAGTTTCAAACAGTTCTGAGCAGGTGAGGAGGTCAATGAAGCGAGAGAAAATTGCCCAGGACACAGGAAAACTTCAGATTGCCCTTTTGTCTGGGTTTTCAATTTTTAAGAATGAAAAAGAAAGAAAGAAAAAAAAATTGGTGGAGTTTATATCTGGATAGTACAATAATGTTATCTGTCACACAAGTGCCCAGTTTTTTTGGTGCAGACAAAATGGGATACCAGATTTTCACCTCACCCTAACTCATGCCATCTGCATTGCAGTTGTGATTCTGCCCCAGAGGTTTCTCTTATACCATCATAAGAGAAAGCCAAAATGACTGCACATAAGTCAGGACACACTTCAATAGTGAGACAGTTTGAGTAACATGTAGAAGAGGACTGGAAAGAGAAAGAGATTGTCAGATGAAAACCATCACAGCCCCATTTAAGTGCTGCTTCTACTCTCACCCAAACCAATGCTTGTGGCTAGTACTATCTGTTCTTTGATTTTCTTAATACATTTTTTTGTCTCACCTTATTTCATTTTGGGTCTTTTGAGTGGATTGTTTTCTCTTGGGAGTCAAGAATGATGCACAGTGATACCTCTGTACTGATAAACAATTGAATTCCTAGTAAGATATTCATTTATTTTCAATTAGTATTACAAATGTTATATTGTGGGCAAGGCAAGGGAAATTAAGGAGAAAAACTGTAGCACTAATATATCTATAATAACCAGGACTAACCATCCATCTAACCAAAACTGTTTTATTTTCTTTTGTGAACCAGCTTAGGTAGTGTGTGGGGTAATTCTAGAATTGTGCGGGTGGCAATGTTTTGATGGCTATGGGGCCCTAGAGACTGAACCTGTGTCCTCTCCCTGCAAAGTATGCAATGCATCTCATCAAGATAGCTCTTAGGTCCTATCTAACCAAAGAACTTATACTAAATTGTTATTTCTCAATTTACATTCCCTTTCACCAAGAATTGTTCCTGATTTGGGTGCTGGAGTGATAGCACAGAGGGTAGGGTGTTTGCCTTGCACGTGGCCAACCCGGGTTCGAATTCCAGCATCCCATATGATGCCCCGAGCACTGCCAAGGGTAATTCCTGAGTGCAGAGACAGGAGTAACCTCTCTGCATTGCCGGGTAAGACCCAAAAAGCAAAAATAAATAAATAAATAAAAATTGTTCCTCATTTAGAAATGAAGACCTCAAGTTCAAACTATGCAATTATTGTTTGGCCAGGTTTTATGAATTATCGTATGCCATTAAAACTCATTTTTTTGTTTAATGTTATTTATTTCCTCTGTTGAGAGTAGACAGTTTATTTCAACTTCATGTAAGTTTGAACCCACCTTTGGGAGGAAAAAAATACAGCAAATCAAAACTGTTGATGTTACCTTTTCTTTTTTTTTTTTTCTGGGCAGCACTGCCTGCCTCAAATAAACTTATTGCATACATTCAAATATGAACATATAAGTATATGGTTAAAAATATTACTAAAAGTTATTGTTTAGGGACAGGAAAACCTACATTCACTGTTTCTGCACTGGCAAATAAATTACAGTACTTCTCACTTTGTCCTACTTTGACTTTGTAGTCATGCCCTCATTACCATATTCAATTAATTAGTGCATAAAAGTAATATTCTAGTGCTCACAACTCATGGAGTTGCATTATTGACTCCAAATAAACAGGGCAGATTTTTAATGCAGGTGAACAATCAGAGATCAGAAGGAACAAAGCAAATACTTCACACCTTTGTGAAATTACCTGCACTAAATATCTCATTGCCTGATTAAGAAGAGAATCCTACAAGGACAAAGAGATGGAATATGGTGGTCGTTCCAGATGATGGTGGAGGGTGAGGGGGTGGGGAGGGCAGAAATAAAGGAGCTAGGACATGGAAATGAAGCATAGGAAAGGTAAGCTGCATGAATTTTATTTCACATTGACTTGATCTAAGAAGGATTAAAATAATTATTTATTTGAAAATGTGTCACCTCACTGATAGAGATCTCAAGGGTTATTTTGTTGTGTATTTGGTGTCACTGTCACTGTCATCCTGATGCTCATCGATTCGTTTGAGCAGGCACCAGCAACGTCTCTCATTGAGACTCTTATTGCTACTGTTTTGGGCATATCCAATACGCACAGGTAGCTTGCCAGGCTCTGCCGCTCGGGCTCAATACTCTCTGTAGCTTGCTGGGCTCTCCGAGAGGGGCAGAGGAATTGAACAATGGTCGGCATGAAAGGCGAATGCCCAACCACTATGCTATCGCTCCAGCCCATATTTGGTGTATAAAATATTGTAATGTTCATATATTTATATTTCCGCACAAGTGGCCTTTCAAGCCATGATGGTTTATATGCTTATTATTTTTTTCTTAATTCCATGCTGAGATACAATTTGAAGTTTATTCTGCGTTCTGCAGTATCAAAAGTCATTTCAGCATGAAATTTGGAAGTATTGTCCTTCTCAATGGCAAATTATATAGTAAGGATTTGTTTTGTTTTGTTTTGTTTTTTGCTTTTGGGTTACACCTGGCAATGCACAGGTATTATTCTGGGATCATTACTCCTTGCGATGCTGAGGGGAACATATGGGATGCTGGGAATTGAACCCCGGTTGGCGGCATGCAAGGCAAATGCCCTACCCTCTGTGCTATCACTCCACCCCCTGAGATCTTTCATTTGATGTTTAAACAATGCCAAATCCTATTACCTCTAACACAGAATAACATCCCTTTAACACACATAACAGTGGTGTGGTCAGCCACAGCCTCTGTTTCCACCCAATATTCTCCACTGATCAATTTAATGATAGCTTTCCTCTCTTGTAACTTCTATGAACCACATCATCTCGAATAAAATAATATCAATATAGCTTATGGAAAACTGGCATATTTCAAATGATCTTCTTACCTTTTCTAAATATGGAATTTGTCTCCCTCATGCTATTTTAACTCCATGATGAAAGGACATTAGATTAAGTTATATATATATATATATATATATATATATATATATTTTAAATTTATATTTGATGTTACCTTTTCTTTTTTTTCTGGGCAGCACTGCCTGCCTCAACATAAACTTATTCAATACATTCAAATATGAACATATAAGTATATGGTTAAAATATTACTAAAAGTTATTGTTTTAACTTTTTTATAGTTAAAACTTTATATATACACATATATATATCTCCTCTTAGTTTGGAGTTATATATATATATATATATATATATATATATATATATATATATCCTCTTAGTTTGGAGTTTTATTCTGTTAATCTCCAAATTTCTAGCATGGGGCTGGAGTGATAGGACAGCGAGTAGGGTATTTGACTTGCATGAGGCTGACTTGGGTTCGATCTCCAGCATCCCATATGGTCCCTCCAAGAACCTCCAGGAGTAATTCCTGAGTGCAAACCCAGGAGTAACCCCTGAGCATCGCTGGGTGTGACTCAAAAAGCAAAAATAAATAAATAAATAAATAAATAATAAATAAATAAATAAAAGGTCTAAATTTCTAGCATGTCCTTCTTTTTGGTTCTTGGTACAAAGCTGTTACTAGGAAAATATTTCTGTTTCAAAGTCCTCTGTTTTTGTCCCAAAATTTCCTCAAAGAATTGAATAGTAAAAATGAATAAACTAATGTCATAGAGAATTTATTTGTAAATTGGTTCTTAAGAAGCACTTTAGCTTGAAGTTGTTTAATAAGGACAGTATAGGATTTTATGCAGAAGTTTTTAGAGAAAATTGATATTCAAATTTTTCTCTAGGACTGAAATTACGAACAAACTAGTTCCTGACATTCTGTTTGCTCTCGGAATGAACATGTCCGAATGCAGCAGTTATGTGTTTCTGGGTTGAGAACTCAACATGACGAACAGCTTGTCACCAGAACTGCACAGGAGGAAGAGAGAAACATGGAACACCTTCAAGAGCATCGAAGAAGTGGTTAAGAGGACGAAGAACCTCTGGCTCCAGGCACATCTTTTTGACTCCACCGTTCTTCCTGCACTAACATATGCCTCAGAGATCTGGGCCCTACAAAAACAGGATAAGAACGCTATTTGGGTCTCCCAAAGAGGAATCAAAAGAGCTATGCTAGGAGTATCACATTTCACTCAAGTGAGAGAAGGAATCTAGGGTTCTGACCTCCTTCGATGATCAAGACTCAGGGACACTGCCTGGTTTTCCAAGGTGTCGAAAATCAAATGGGCAGGACACATAATGTTACCATTACCAGCTGGATTCCATGGAAAGTCAAAAGAATGCCTGGTCGTCCACCTATGAGGTAGTCAGACTTTATCATCAAGACCCTGAATGAATGGTTTGAGGCTCTTTGTGTTCCTGGAATGAGCAGATGCCATTGGACTACACTAGCACGTGACAGGGTTGAATGGGGACGTTACTGGCGCCCTCTCTAGCAAATCCATGAGAAACGAGATGACAAGCAATACAAGTGATACAACACCAATAGTAATGCTACATATTGGTAGTATTGCTGCACTATGACTACAACCAACATTCCAAGATTTCTCAGATATTATCTCAAGGTTACTCCATCACAGGCTCCCATCTTAACATCCACAAATTGTTGCCCTACTGACCAAAACTCAGGACATATTTCCATTGGAGATTGTTGATTCTCTTATTTTGTATCTTTATATATTCTGCATATGAGCAGGTTCATGTGGCATTTGATTTTCTTTCATTTTATTTAATGAAACATATCTACTTATTAATTTAATATATATAGACAACATAATTTACAATACAATTAAGTGTTATGAGTACAGAGTTTCAATTCCACACATGATTGCCCATATGAGTGTCTCTCCATCAGTGTCTAAAGATCTTTTCGAGTATGTTAGTATTATTATTAGTTGTTTTCTAACTATGTTTCTTTAGATCCTGCATAGGAGGAATATCATTCTGTATCTGTCCCTCTTCCTTTGACATTTCACTCAGCATAATACTCTCAACATAGTCCCTTCTAGTTCTAGCCACCTAGAGACAATTGCCTTATTTCATCTTCTTTTTTATAAGGGCTGAAGTGATAGCACGGCTGCTATGGTAGTTTGCCTTGCATATGGCCAACACGGATTCGATTCCTCCATCATTCTCAAAGAGCCTGACAAGCTACCAAGAGTATCCAGCCCACAGGACAGAGCCTGGCAAGCTATCCCTGACATATTTAATGTGACAAAGATAGTAACAAGTCTCACAATGGAGATATTACTGGTGCCCGCTCGAGCGAGTCCATGAACAATGGGACAACAATGCTACAGTGCTACAGTGCTACCTGTTATGTAGCAGACTTGGGGGGATGGTGCTGGGAAAATGGGAATAAAGTTGGAGGAAAGGTCACTTTGTTGGTGAAGTTGATATTTTCTTTTGGACTATTTTATTTACCTTGATTTTCTCCAATTCTGTCAAATTGCAGCAGACTGAAAGATTTCATCTTTCCTTGTAACTGAGTAGCATTATAATTGACATTTCAAATAAAATTGCATTGTATCAGTGAATTATTTTACAATGCTTAGGCCTACGATAACTTTGTGAGGAAATAATCTTATTTGAATCAACTTTAGAGAATCTTTATTCTTCACAAAACCATTTCCTCAAAGCCAATACACACCATTAAATTTCATCATGTTTTATTATGTGTCTTTAGCTTAATATAAAATATCAACATTATTTATGTCCTACCTATGGATGGAAATTGCACATCTTTTAAAATATCAGCTGTATGAATAATTAAAATATATTATTACATCTTGCTTATTTCCTAAAAATTATAATAAATATTCTCACATTTCTTTTGATCAAATACTTTGAAAATAACATTGATTTCTATTGTTTTTTTTTAAAGAAATATTTTATTGAACCACCGTGAAAACAAGAAAAAAAATACAAAGCTTTCAGGTTTAAGTCACAGTCAAATACTGATTAAACCACCATCCCTTCACCAGTGCACCCGTTCCACCACCAAGAACCCCAATACACCCCCCTCCCACCCCACCCCCCATCTAAGTAGCTGATGATATTCCCATTATTCTCTCTATATATTGAGTACATTTCATATTTCCATACAGAACTCACTATTGTTGATTGGAAATTTTCCCCAACAATCAGGCCTGCTGAATAAGCATCATCTAATAATTTCTCTTCCTTGGTAAAAGTGAAGACTTTGAGTCCGCGTGGCCGCTATCGCGGCCGCACGGTTTTGGGTTTCTAATATTTTAGCTCAGTTCACAGTCAAAATGGATGGCTGCAAGAATCTGCTCTGGTGCCAAAATGGGTTAGGAGACCTCAGGATCACAGTCAGTAGGCGGGAGGCTCTGCTTCTCGTGCCGCGGCTCTTGGTTCATCTCTGGGTGGAAGGCGCACCGGGAACACCTCCCCTCCCAGGATCACCTACTGACTGTGATCCTGAGGTCTCCTAACCCATTTTGGCACCAGAGCAGATTCTTGCAGCCATGCATTTTGACTGTGAACTGAACTACAACCTCGTGCAGCCCGGGGAGGGATTTTTTTCCCTCTCCACCCCATTTTTCTGAGCGAAAATGGCGGCAGCGGCAGCAGCCACGCGGTGAGAGCCACCCTCTAAGAACCCTCCACCAGGAGGTAGGACTTTCTTTAGTGACGTAGCCGGTAGGTGATCCTGGGAGGGGAGGTGTTCCCGGTGCGCCTTCCGCCCAGAGATGAACCAAGAGCCGCGGCACGAGAAGCAGAGCCTCCCGCCTACTGACTGTGATTTCTATTGTTTTAAGAGATTTCATGCATACCTATCATAAATAAAATATTTGGCTTTTAATTATCTAATCCATCTTAACACATTAAGTCATATTTTACTGCAATAGAAGTACAATAATAATTATACTAATAAAAATGTATATATAATTAAAATGCTTGATAATACACAATGAAAGATATATTCTTATGAAGATATTTTGGAAATGCAACGTATTGTTCTCAAGTTTTACTAAAAACATCACCACCATCTTACAAATAGCGAGAAGAAAGACCTATGAAGTTAACCAAGAAAGAAGTAAACTATTGATATAAAAGAATATTTTGATATTTCTGAAGTTATACATAAAATACACTGTGAATACCTAAAATTCAAACAAAATAGAATAAAAGCCAAAGTATTTTTAGAAATTGTACATTTGGCATGGAAAGTCACCTATTTAAATATGATTCAGTACTGAATTGCTGAAAAGTGCAGCACTTTCCCAACATTTTCTAAATATACACGAAAATACTCATGGCATAGAAATTAATTTCTCTATATTCAAACTGAATTAAAAGAAAACATATTGGGGTTAGAATAATTATGTAATTACGAGTGATCTTGTCTAGACAACTCATAACCATTAAAGCTCCAAGTTTAAAACAGACATTTAAATGTCAAACTGGTAATGCATATTTTAATTATTCAGTGCTTAAAAGCTCAAAGGCATATAAGAAACCTCAGCATGTAAGTATAAAAATGCCAATTGAGTAGCAGCAACACATATTTCTAAGTACTCAGATGTGTACACGATGAAAAATAAAGTGGACAGTTGGTAACTTTCACTGCTTCTCTATTTGGAGAGAAACTTCAATTTTTCCTACATATTCTCTCTTTTTTTTCTGAGTATCAACTTGGAAAGTGACATGGTGCTATATGCAAGAACAGATTTTGTTTAAGAAGTGTTTCAGTGTAATGTTCCCCTAGACTAAGAGATCACTTTCTGTCCCTTTATCCTTGAATGGCCTAGGTAAAAATAGCTTTTTGTAATATGCATCCAACAGAGTCAAAATAATAATTATCCTCAAATGCACAGTAACATTGTTTTGTACCTTTCATTATTACATTAGTTCTTCTAGCTATTTAGGATTTTGCCCACATATAAGAATTTAGGAAACTGGGCAAATGTTTGTAACAGAGCTTTATGTCTTTGACAAAGGCAATAAATTTTACTTTAAAAAATGATTGATTGTTACAATAGATGTTGCAGTAGTTTCAATAGTATGATTTCTGGTTCAAAAACATGTACATTCAAACTAACATTAAAATGAGGTCTTTATTTACTGATAAATTGTCTGGTCGAAGGTCATAGTTAATCATTCTTTTGTCAATATAATTTCACAGTTAGGTCTTTCTATTCACACATATAATCTTTTAATAAGTTTCCTTCTAATTTTGATCTTCATTATATTTCTTTCATAAAGGAGTAATGGACTTTCTTCGAAGCTTCAGTAAAAGAAATTGTCTTATTTTTTTCACCTTATATATGAGTCTTAAGATTCTTGAACTAAATAGAAAAATCACTAGCAAAATATTTTCTTTAAATAGTGTATAATTTAAAAGACTATAAATTAGTGTATTAACTGTACAGAGAGCCAAAAAATTCTCAGTATCAGAAGCTTATCCATTTATTTCCATGTTGAGCTATCTTTCCGGTGGATCATGAAAGAGATTCTTTCATGGTACTTCCATATAATTCAATGCTTTCTTCTCTAATTGCTGTTTCCATGCCATCTCTTTCCCTTTCTTTCTCTCACTCTCACTCTCTCACTCTGTGTCTCTGTGTATCTCTGCCTCTGTCTGTCTATCTGTCTGTCTGTCTCTTCTCTTAATCCAAGGACTATTCTCAACTGGACTGAAGCCTTTGTAAAGAAGGTTCTGATTCTGCTTGTAGGTCCATTTATTCCTATCTTTGGATTCACTTAATGTGATCATGAATGAATATGATTCAATTTCAGTTCAACTGAATGGAGATGTTATTGAATCAAGGTGATATTCATGTGCCTAGGATATAAATATTATGAATTTTGGACAAGGAAAAAAACTTTACTATCTTAATCCCTCAACTCTTCTTTGTTTGGAGGGTGAAGTTTTGAAACAAACCCTCCAATGTCCAACAGTTACTCCTAATTCTGTGCTCAGAAGTCACTCCTCGAAGTTCTCAAGAGAACATAGTCAGTTCCTTGAATCAATCCAGGGTCAGCCACATGCAAGGATATTGTGTGAACCCCTGCATTGTCTTTCCAACTGATTTCTCTCCATTTATTAACCATCACAGTTGGGTGCAACAAGGAAGTTTCATCTGCACTGTAAGTAGACTAGAGACTGAACACAATGGCCACTCAATACCCCTATTGCAAACCACAACACCCAATTGGAGAGAGAGATCAAAAGGGAGTACCCTGCCACAGAGGCAGGGTGGGGTTGGGGGGAGATGGGATGGGGGGAGGGGTACTGTGTTTTTTGGTGATGGAGAACGGGCACTGGTGGAGGGATGTGTTTGTGAACATTGTATGAGGGAAAAACAAATTCTAACATGTGTGGATCTGTATCTGTACCCTCATGGTAATTCACTAATTAAAGAATAAAATTTAAAATAAAAAGGAAATTTCAACCATACACAGTTCATTCATTCTCAGTCAGTATAGACATACCCAAGAGGGGCAGGGGAAAAATGTGTATTCTTTTCTTTCTTTTATCACTTAATATGTCAATATATTTTAATATATAAAAACTAGTTTGATACATCAATGGTTTTGTTTAGCAAAATATAGATTAGAAAAAAAAAGATCCAGCAGGGCCAGAGCGACATTACAGAAGATTGAGTATTTGCCTTGCATGACACTGACCTAGGTTCGAATCCCTGACACCCCAAATGGTCTCTTGAGCACACCACCAGACATAACTCCTGAGTGCAAGGCCAGAAGAAATCCACTGAGCACCACCAGGTGTGACCAAGCCACCCTCCACCCCCACAGAAAAGAAAACAAAGACCAAATAATAATATTTTTTCAAATATACAGTACATAATAAAACGTAAGATAGTTCAGATGAAGACTGTGATGCAAATTGTTATTCAGAAATTATTGACTGGACACAGCCCTAAATTACTATATCATGTATAAACTCTCTTGCATCATTATCTTGCCCCTGCTTCTCTCTGTCTTTCTCTCTCCCTGGCCTTCTCTGATAATATGCACATCAGTTGTAATTGCAAAGTGTCCTCCTTCTCTCTGGTCATTTGCTTCTTGAGCTCCAATATCATCCCATTACTTAATACTTCCTATGGAGGCCAATTTACATGTATGAAGCACTATAACAGCAGAGTGGCCATAATTTGGAAAAGTCAGGCTAGATTGAGATTGAGGGATATATTAGGATAAAAAGACAAAACCCATCTGTTAAAACATTATCACAAGGGTATCACTTAAGGAAAAATGGAGCTAGATATTAAGATCTGTTCTAGGCACACATATAATTAAACCACTATAAAAATTATGTCACCACTTATTCAGCTACTTGTAAAGCAAATTTTATTACTGTATGAATGGAATAATTTAGGGGTCTAATAGAACATCAGGAAAAGTAATAGCTAAAATATTCCCTTGTAAAGTCTATATTCTAAGTGTGGAGACAACAATAACCAGCAAAACTAGTATTTGTGGATTAAATGTTTTAAAAATCTTTTTGTGACCAAAAAAATATTTCAATGTAAGAAACAGAACTTAAAATTATGTATTCAATATGGGAATCATGAGACCATACCCAGAAATAACCATGATTCTACTTATCTAATTGAGCACTCTAATAAAGAAAGGCATAGAGATAGCAGGATTAGGACAAATAGCTGAAACATCATCAGTAGACAGCGGACAGATCAATTGATTTATTAGTTAATTCATGGTAATCCTAATTGTTAATCAATTGCATACACTTTTTAGTAACATACCTGACTGTAGAGGCAATCAGAAGCCCTGTACAGACCCTGAGGCATGACTCTACATTTAAGCCACTAGCAGAAACTGATTGTTTCAAGGGTGTGAGGATATGCTTAGTTCTGAAGATCTGTCTCTCTGACTTGCTCTCTGTGGCAGTGAGTGCTGAACTTTGTGCCTCAGTGCCAAGTACAGATTGTGATGAAACGTGTACTTTCAGCCTTCTTAACATTATCAACTCTTTCCAAAAAAATTCTTAGAGCACTATGTAGGTATAAGAAGTTATAACTCTCATAGCTCTGTCATAACTCCTGTTTGTGAGTTATGCCAAAAATATAACAAAAAGGGGTATAAAGAATGAAGTGTGGATAATCTAAAACTTTTATTTAATTTTTTTTTCTGTTAGTGTACCATTAGGAATCAACTTGAATGAGGGAAAAGAATGATTCATGCAGATATCCAGGTGAAGTGAAATTTATTTTACATATTTAGTCTGTAATCCCTGTCACGGGCTGGAGCAATAGCACAGCAGGTAAGGTGTTTGCCTTGCATGACGCCGACCCGGGTTCAATTTCTCTGTCTCTCTCGGAGAGCCTGGCAAACTACAGAGAGTATCCCGCTCTCATGGCAGAGTCTGGCAAGCTAACGGTGGCGTATTTGAAATGCCAAAAACAGTAAAGACAAGTCTCACAATGGAGATGTTACTGGTGCACACTCAAGCAAATCAATGAGCAACGGGATGACAGTGATACAGTGACCGTGAATCCCTGTCACAAACAGCTGGTTTCATATGGTTTCAGGCTGGTACCTAGAAAGCTGCCTATAGCAAGACAGATATGACTGAAAGTCTGTTGAGTACCCTAATGCTTTTCTTTTTCATTTTGTAATAGACACAATATATTCCAATAACATTTCTTAAAAGAAAAATTAGGACAGTTTTATTAAAACCACTTTACTGTTGCATGGTAACTTTTAAACATAGAACATTTGCCAGGCTTGAGATAGTTTTCATAATATTCAAAACCATCACTATCACAATTACTATCATTTCTCTGTTCATCGATTTGCTTGAGCGGACACCAGTCACACCTACTTTTGTCCATGTCACGTGCTAGTGTATCCCAATGGCATCTGCCTGCTCCAAGAACATGAAGAGCATCAAGCCACTCATTCAGGGTTTTGACAAAGAAGTCCAACTATCTCGTAGGTGGGCGACCAGGCATTCTTTTGACTTCCCATGATCTCCTCTTGGTCAGTCCAATGACATCGTACTTGATCTTCTGTGCTTGCACCATCAGGTCCTCAAGGGATGCTTCTGAAGCCAGCATACGTGCGTTAAAAGTCCAGTCATTTTATTCCTTCATTTTGGCAGCCTAGTTCGGCTCTGAGATTTTAACAATCTCTCCTTACTTGTTCTTCTCAACGCTGCTGTATTGGGGGTTCTTTCAGGGTCAGGAGAATGAGGCCCATTATTGTTACTGTTTTTGACATATCAAATATGTCACATGTAGCTTGCCATATAAAGTAAAATAAGAAAATATTACTAGTAACCAGAATAATGAAATGCTATTACAGGGCTCTGTTTGCTTTAGAGATGTGAAGACACACTAGTAAGCTGAAAAGTTAAAAAAAAAAGTTTAAATACAAGATTTCAAAATACTGAACAAAAACTAATATTTATGAAGGAAGTACATTTATTCTTTAACTTTGTGTCAAGGAATTTTTTTTTACCTTATGAAACTCTTTTAGGTAATTCAATAATTGAATTTACTGAACGTACCAATCATTGTTAATTTAAATGTTTATCTTCTCAGATATGATTGTTGATCAAATTTTTGTAAAGCAAGGCAAAAGATAATATGAAATATATCATCGCATAATTTATATTGTGAATTCTAATTAATGGATATTTAATAAAATACTAACATAGCTAGTGTAAGATAATCTAGTGTCAAGTAATAGATTGTAAATAATTGATTATCTAATGGAGCATCAAGAAGTTATTCATCTATTTTATATCCTGACACAATATCACTAGCATCCACTACACATAATTTTTATAATTGTATTATGAATTCAGTTTTCAATAAATCATATACTTCAGGCACTATTCACTGTCAATTGTCAAAAATGAGATATTTAAATGTGATATATATATATATATATAAAATGTAATAGCACAGTGGGGAGGGCACTTGCCTTGAACATGACTGTCTCTGGTTAGAATCCTGGAAGCCCATAAGATTTCTTGAGTCCCACTAGAAATGATCTTTGAGCTCAAAATCAAGAGTAAATTCTGAGCTTCTCTGGGTGTGGCCCAACAAACAAAAAAGAAAGTGATGTTTATTTATTTCAAAAATAATCGAGTAAAATTATTTTAAAAATTGCTATCAAGTTCTTGAACACAAAAAGAGCATTATTTAAATTCTGAGTGAAATATGTTTTGTAAAATTAAAATAGAATATTATATCTAACCTTTGAGTTTATGATATTATTGAACTAGTAATCATTTTAATGATATGTGACAATATCTAAATCTCAGTAATATCTATCATCAGTTAAGTAAAATGCCACTTTTTCATTATAAATAACAAATGATCACTAATTATCTCTGACTAAAATATGATTAATAAAATTTTCACTCAAGACTTCAGTTAGTCACAATGGAAAAAATAAACAGTTTGTACAAAAATTATCTACACTTGTTAAAAGTGTAGTGAGCACACTGAAAAATTTTAGTTCTGCAATATTGACAACATCTTATAATGCTTTGAGATTAATTGAAGCCTTTAATCTTTACAGATAATATAAAGTTAATGCAGGTGTAAAGTGCAGAAACAGAATTCATATCTATTTTTTCTGATGTAAAACCAATATTTGTTGAGCTATTAAAACTATTCACAGTATTTTTAAGTGCATATCAATAATTTTTTTTAATTGAAGCACAGTTTAGGTTTTAAATAAAATGCTGAAAATTACAATTTTTTCAAACAAAAATAAAGGGTAAAATATTTCAAGAAGAAATAATTTTTTAACTGAGATTTTCTGGTCTAACTAAATTTTCTCCCATTAAACCATCAGTTTCCTCTTCTTTCTTTAATTTAGGAGAGAATTCTTTCAAAACTGGCCAAGCTGTTCTAACAGACTTGACACCATTTCGACAAAACAAAGCAAGGCCTACCCAGAGGCATTAGAGAGCAAGGCTTACCAAAGTTCATGTGTACTTTGTCCATCTGTGTATTTCAAATTTACAAAAACATTCAATCTCACAAAATAGGATAGATATTCTGTACAGACATTTACGTGTTTTCATGCCCCTGACAGAGTAATATTTTTAGAATCTGATATATCTCTAAAGATTTTTTTAATCAGTATAAAAGAGTAGGATGTTGTTTTGCCACTGATTTTATTGTATCACTTGGTATGTGTTTTATATGAAGTATCTAAAACATAAACTTGAAAATCCAATTTTGGTATCTGAGGTACTATGTTTTCTACCACTTAATATGTGTATCTTTTAAAACATAAAGTATAAATTCAAAAATGCAATAAACTCAAATTAAGATATCTAAGATTTGGATGTTTAAAATATCAAAATAAAAATAATGCTCAGAAGAAATTGTGATCGACAAATGCAAATTATAGAAAGCTTTTTACTTATCTTTCAACCCCCATTTAATTTTCTGATGAAATATCAAAACTTACTGTCAAATTGAAAATAATGATATAGTTTCAAATTTGCCTATTTTTTAAATTTTTTTAAATTTTATTGAATCACCATGAGATCATTACAAGCTTTCATATTTGGGTTGCAACCTCACAATGATCAAATACCCATCCCTCCACCAGTACACATTCCCTACCACCAATATTCTGGGTAAACCCCCCTTTACCCACCTTCTCCCTGTCTTTATGGCAGACAATATTCCCCATACTCTCTCTCTACTTTTGAGAAGTATGGCTTGCAACATAGACACTGAGAAGTCATATAGAAAGAGCCCACAGAATGAGAAAGAATATTTACCCAATACCCATTTGATAAGGGATTAATATCAAGGATATACAAGACACTAGTAGAATTGTATAAGAAGAAAACCTCCAACCCCATCAAAAAATGTGGAGAAAAAATGAACAGAAATTTACTCAAAAAAGAAATGCAAATGGCCAAAAGGCACATGAAAAAATGCTCCACATCGCTAGTCATCAGGGAGATGCAAATCAAAACAACAATGAGATATCATCTCACAGCACAGAGACTGGCACACATTCAAAAGAACAAAAGCAACCAGTCCTGACATGTATGTGGGGAAAAAGGTATGCTCCTTCACTGTTGGTGGGAATGCCGACTGGTCCAGCATTTCTGGAAATCAGATTTGCTTATTTTATATTTTGTATTAATCTTTTTCAAATACCTGCTTTAAATAAAATCTTTGAAATAGTCCTTTAGGTTCTTGGTTGTTTTTAAAGGTAATTTTAAAAAGTTGTACTATGATTAATGTTCAGAAAGTTGAAAATTGCCAACCACTGAGCTAGAGATACCTTATAGAGGTAAAGTTGCTTTCCCTGTATGTTATCTAACCTAAGTCACTCCCTTAAAAAACTATGTTTCCTTGAGTTCAAAGCTAGGAACCACTTCTGAACACAACCATGTGTAATACTATCAATAAAATTATTCATTGTTACATAGCTAAGCATTATAACTGTAGCACTGTAGCACTGTCCTCCCATTGTTCATCAATTTGTTTGAGCGGACACAGTAGCGTCTCCATTGTGTGGCTTGTCATTACTGTTTTTGGCATATAGAATACCCACAGGGAGCTTGCCAGGCTCTGCCATGCGGCGGGATACTGTCAGTAGCTTGCCAAACTCTCTGAGCCAGAGGGAGGAATCGAACCCAGGTCGGCTGCATGCAAGACAAATGCCCTACACACTGTGCTATAACTCCAGCCCATAATGCATTATAAAGTCTCCTTATATTTGATCAACATGGAGTCAAATTCAAGATATTTAACATTTTTCTGTATATATAATCACCCAAGCATTCTATGTATTATATATACTATATAACAACTTGTGAATGGTATTACTATTATTAATCAAAAAATTCAGTTGCATAAGAAAAAATTAAAGGTTTTTTTTTACAGCCGTCTGCAGCTTACATGGCCGCAGATATTCTCCTCAGGACCATGTCCAAGACTAACATCCTAGCTATTTGTAAACAGTAGGACAATAAAACACAGGACTTCACATAATGATTGAAGGGACATCTCGGTGGGAGGCCAGGTTCTAGACGGGGGAAATAAAAAGGCAACCACCATTGACTGAGCCCATCCAGAATCCTTTTTCGCAACAAGAGGGAACAGGGATACTGATCTTCAAGGTCCCTCTTCCATACCACCACAACAACATGAAGAAACACTGCAAATCCCCACCACAAGCAGAGGACGATGAAAGGAGTCCAGAAACCTCAATTGGCATTTACTACAAACTTGAGCTCTCTGATAAAGAATTCAAGAAATCCTCAAGATGTTCAATGAACTCAATGCAAAGACTGACAACTTAAAGGAGGGCCTGACAGAAACAATACAACAAACAGCTGACAAAATACAGGAAGAAATGAAAGAAGAAATAAAAACCTACAAAAAGAAATGAAGGATTCGGTGGATGAAACAAAAAATCTCTGGCTGCCCTCAACAATAGAATGACTGCAGCAAAAGACAGAATCAGTATGCTTGAAGATGAGCTTCAAGAAGCTGACAAACAGCAACAAACAATGGGAAGAGACCTCAAAATAGCTCTAGGGCGAATCAGGGTCCTAGGGGATGATTTCAAGAGGAACAACATTAGAATCATTGGAATACCAGAAGGACAGGGAAACAAGTCCAACGAAAAAGTCACACTCAAACCAATAATTGCTGAAAAGTTCCCAGAGCTGGACAATGCAGGCCTCCAGATTCAAGGTGCCTGAAGAGTGCCAGCTAAAAGAGATCCTAACAGAAAAACCTCAAGACATATCATATTTACAATGATGGACATCATCGATAGAGACACTATACTGCAAGCAGCAAAATCGAAGAAGGAAATCGCATACAAAGGAGCACCCCTTAGATTCACAGCAGATCTATCAGAGGAAACCCTCCAAGCCCGAAGGCAATGCTGGGATATAGTGAAAAAACTCAATGAAATGAACGCTTCACCAAGAATACTTTATCCGGCCAAACTTTCATTCAAACTCGAGGGAATGATACACTATTTGGGGGATAAACAGCAGCTCAGGAACTTCATAGACCCAAAACCAAACCTAAAAGAAGCACTAAAGGGGCTATTGGAAGATAAGAACAGCCCCTACAAGCACAACAAACCCTTACACAAAGATGGCGCAAAATCCCATAATAATAATCTCCCTTAATGTCAATGGTCTAAATTCACCAATTAAGAGACACAGACTGGCAAAATGGATTCAGAGACTGAAACCAACATTCTGCTGCATGCAAGAAACACATCTGAATAGCCAGAACAAACACAGACTCAAAGTCAAAGGATGGAAAACAACCCTGCAAGCAAAAAACTCCCTCAAAAAAGCTGGGGTGGCTTTACTAGTATCGGACATCATAGACTTCAGGTTGAAAAATATTAGAAGGGATAGTGAATGCCACTTTTTATTAATCATGGGGTATGTACAGCAGGAAGAAATCACACTCCTAAACGTCTACACACCCAATGAGGGACCAGCTAAATACCTACAACAGCTGCTAAGAGACCTTTCAAAGGACATTGTGAACAACACAATAGTAGTTGGAGACTTCCACACCACTCTATCACCTCTGGAAGATCAAGAAGATCAAAACTCACCAAGGAAATACTGGCTTGGAAGAAGAAATATAATAGAGAGAGCTAGTAGATTTATACAGGGCTTTATATCTCCCAAAAAAGGAATATACATTCTTTTCCAGTGCACATGGAACATTTCCAGAATAGACCATGTGCTGGGCCACACAGCATACCACAACAGAATCAACAAGATAGACATTGTCCCAGCTATCTTTTCAGACCATGATGCACTGAAGATAAAAGTTAATCATGGATAGATGCAGAAAACCAAATCAAACACCTGGAAATTAAATAGCTCAATGTTGAACAATGAATGGGTCAGGAAGGAAATCAAAGAAGAAATCAAAAGGTACCTAGAAACAAATGAGAATGAAGACATGAGCTACCAGAGTCTGTGGAACGCAGCTAAAGCCGTGTTAAGGGGAAAATTTATAGCTCTGCAAGCATATCTCAGGAAGGAAGAAAGGGCCCACATAAATAACTTGACTTCACAGCTCAAGACCTTAGGAAAGGACCAACAAAAGGAGCCCAAACCAGGCAGAAGGAAAGAGTTAATAAAACTTAGAGCAGAAATTAATGACATGGAAACCCAAAAGACAGTCCAAAAGATCAATGAAACCAAGAGCTGGTTCTTCGAGAAAATAAACAAGATTGATAAACCACTAGCAAGACTCACAAAGAAAGAGAGAGAGAGAGCACCCATATAAGCCAAATCAGAAATGAAAAGGGGGACATCACAACAGAAACCAAAGAAATTCAAAAGATCATCAGAGACTACTTTGAAAATCTGTATGCCACGAAACAAGAGAACCTAGAAGAAATGGATAAATTCCTCGACTCCTATAATCTCCCAAGGCTGAATCAAGAAGAACTGGAGTACCTGAACAGTCCAAGTAATATCAAGGAAATTGAAATGTTAATCAAAAGTCTTCCCAAAAACAAAAGCACAGGTCCAGACGGATTCAATAGTGAGTTCTTCCAAACATTTAAAGAGGACCTATTGCCACTTCTTCTCAAGCTTTTCCAGGATATTGAAGAAACAGAAACACTCCCAAACAGTTTCTCTGAGGCTCATATCTCCCTAATACTAAAAGCAAACAAAGACACCACAAAAAAAGAAAACTACAGGCCAATGTCCCTGATGAAAACAGATGGAAGGATTCTCAACAAAATATTAGCGGATACGTTTCAACAACTCATCAAAAAGATCATACACCATGTCCAAGTGGGATTCATCTCGGGGATGCAAGGATGGTTTAACATTAAGAAATCAATCAACATAATCCATCATATCAACAAAAGAAGAGATGAAAATCATATAAACATATCAATAGATGCAGAGAAAGCATTTGACAAGATCCAACACTCATATATGATGAAAACGCTTGCCAAAATGGGTATAGAAAGGACCTCCCTCAATATAGTCAAAGCCATTTATCACAAGCCAATGGCAAGTATCATCCTCAATAGGGAAAAACTAAGAGCCTTCCCTCTGAGAAGGAAGAGAACAGGGACGAGACAAGGATGCCCACTCTCTCCACTTCTGTTCAATATAGTACTGGAAGTACTTGCAATAGCGATTAGGCAAGAAAAAGATATTAAGGGCATTCAGGTAGGAAAGGAAGAAATCAAGCTCTCACTATTCGCAGATGATATGATACTATACCTAGAGAACCCTAAAACCTCTGCCAAGAAACTCCTAAAAACAATAGACTCATATATTAAAGTTGCAGGCTATAGAATCAATACCCTAAAGTCCATGGCTTTCCTATCTGCAAATAATGAGAGAGAAGGAATTGACATGAGTAAAGCAATCCCGTTCACAATTGCGCCTCAAAAAATCAAGTACCTCAGAATCAGCTTAACAAAGGAGGTAAAGAACTTATATAATGAAAACTACAAAACGCTTCTTCAGGAAATAAAAGTGGACACGAGGAAATGGAAAGACATCCCCTGCTCATGGATTGGAGAATTAACATTGTCAAAATGGCAATTCTTCCCAAAGCATTGTACAAATTCAATGTGATCTCCATAGGGATACCCTTGACATTCTTCAAAGAAATGTAGCAAGCGCTCCTGAAATTCATATGGAACAATAAGCCCCCACGAATAGCTAAAGCAATTCTTGGGAAAAAGAAAATGGGAGGAATCAACCTCCCCAACTTCCAACTCTACTACAAAGCGATAGTCATTAAAACAGCATGGTACTGGAACAAAGGCAGAGCTGCAGACCAATGGAAGAGGGTTGAATACTCTGACACACCCCCCCAAATATATGATCATCTAATCTTTGGTAAGGGAGCAAGAACTATGAAGTGGAGCAAGGAAAGCATGTTTAACAAATTGTGCTGGCATAAATTGGACGGCTACATGCAAAAAAAATGCGCTTAGACCTCCACCTATCACCATGTAAAAAAGTCAGATCAAAATGGATTAAAGACCTCAAAATCAGACCAGAATCCCTAAGGTACATTGAAAACAAGGTCGGCAATACCCTCCCCGACATTGAAGCCAAAGGTATCTTAAAAGCTGACACGCCACTGGCCAACCAAGTGAAAACAGAGATAAATAAATGGAACTATCTCAAACTAAGAAGTTTTTTCACCTCAAAAGAAACAGTGACCAAAATACAAAGACAATCTACAAAATAGGAAAGAATATTTACGCATTACCCATCCGATAAAGGGTTGACATCAAGGATATACAATGCACTGGTTGAACTCCACAGGAAGAAAACTGCCAACCCGATCAAAAAATGGGGTGATGAAATGAATAGAAACTTTCCCAAAGAAGAAATCCGAATGGCTGAGAGGTACATGAGGAAATGTTCAACATCACTAATCATCAGAGAGATGCAGATCAAAACAACAATGAGATATCATCTCACACCACAGAGACTGGCCCACATCTCAAAAAACAAAAGCAACTGGTGTTGGCGTGGATGTGGGGAGAAAGGGACCCTCCTTCACTGCTGGTGGGAATGCCGACTGGTCCAGCCCTTTTGGAAAACAATATGGATGATTCTAAAAATATTAGAAATTGAGCTTCCATTTGACCCAGCAATACCACTCCTGGGAATATATCCCAGAGAGACAAAAAGGTATAGTAGAGATGACATCTGCATTTCTATGTTCATTGCCACACTGTTTACAATAGTCACAATATGGAAAAAACCAGAGTGCCCAAAAACAGATGACTGGTTAAAGAAACCATGGTATATCTATACAAGGTATATCTATGTAGCTGTCAGAAAACATGAAGTCACAAAATTTGCATATAAGTTGATCAAAATGGAAAGTATCATGTTGAGTGAAATGAGCCAGAAAGAGAGAGACAGACATAGAAAGATTGCACTCATCTGTGGAATATAGAATAATAGACTAGGAGACTAACAACCAAGAATATTAGAAATTGCACTCATATGTGGAAGTAGAGATTGCACTCATATGTGGAATATAAAATAGCTGTGAGGTACAAGCTTACAATGATGCAATTTCTGGAAGATATTTCTCTGGATTTAGTTACTAAATATTAAAATACAGAAATCCAAAACCGTGCGGCTGCTAGTGCGGCCACTCGACCTCATATCTCTTCATTCTCAGCAATGGAAAACAAATTATCAAATGCTTCCTTTTCAGCAGGTCTACTTTAGGGGGGACAAAATCCAAACAATAATAGTGAGTTTTTTGTTAAAATATTGAATATAATCAAAGTAAAGTGAAAGTAAAATGAAATTTACCAGTTACACAGGTGGGGTGGGGGCTGCGGAGTTGGGGGGAGGTGGGGAGTTGTACTGTGATTCTTGGTGGTGGAATATGAGTACTGGTGAAGGGATGGGTTCTTGAGCATTATATAACTGAGACTTAAACCTGAAAGCTTTGTAACTTTCCACATGGTGGTTCAATAAAAGAAGAAATTAATAAAAAAAAAAAAGAAAAGAGATTCGGGCATCCAGCGCAGCACCCGAGAGCAATGCATTGGGACACCAAACTGGGCTACAACTCGGTGCTGCTGGGGGTGGATTTCCCCCCCCCCCACCCTGTCTTCCTGCATGGAAAGCGGCGGGCTGGCGGCACCATGTGGCAGGCGCCATCTTCTGATTCCAGACCCACAGGTATTCGGATTTTACTTTGGGGGCTCCCAGGAACTCATGGGAAGGGGGCGTAACCGGCACGCCCTCGGCCCAGATAAACCCGGAGCCGCTGAGCGCAAATCGGACCCTCTGCGCCTAAAGACTTTGAATTCAGAGACTTCTTACAGCAATGCACTGGGACTGTGAGCTGGGCTATGTAATTTCTGGCAGAATTCTCCCTGGACTTTATACAGAAATCCAAAACCGCGCGGACTTAACATTTATAATTGTCAGCAATGTGAATTGGTTCCATTTGAACAGGTCTGACTTGGGGGGGAAACTCCAAATAATAACAGTAAGTTTTTGTTGAAAATATTGAAGGTTTTTAATGTAGCAGCCACCTCTGGACTGTGAACTAAGCAAAAGCCCCACGCTGGCCGACGTGGCGTGGCGTACACCATATTATGAGGCGCAGGAAGGGGGATGAAGGGGGAAAAGAAAAAAAAAAAGGGAAAAGGAAAAAGAGAAAAAAAAAGAGAGAGAGAGAGAGAGAGTTATGTCAACTATAGTGAGTTTTGTGTTGAATTATGGAATGTAATCAAGGTAAAGAAAAAATGAAGTGAAATTCATTAGTTATACAGTAGGGGGTAGGGGGTGGGGGCGGGGGGTATACTGGGATTTCTGGTGGTGGAATATGGGCACTGGTGAAGGGATGGGTGTTTGAATATTGTATAACTGACATATAAACCTGAGAACTTTGTAACTTTCCACATGGTGATTTAATAAAAATTTTAAAATAAAAAAAAAGAAAAGAAAAACTTAAAGATAGGCAAATGATGTAATAGAATTTGTTATAACAAAAAGATATTTACAGAATATCAGGTGTCTATTGTCATTAAGCATTACCACGGCTCAGATTTATAATTAGTGGTGACATGAAGTTATTCACCAGTATTCTATTTCTTGTTCCCCAAATGTAACCGTTTCCAGGATTATATACAGTTGGTGTGGCTACCACCATGGTGGTCTTATAAATAACCTAGAAATTTAGATTCAGAGTGAATTGCTGAATTTTGAATCACAAGTATTTATTTTATTCTTTTTTTTTGTTTTTATTGAATCACCATGTAGGAAATTACAAAGCTTTCAGGCTTAAGTCTCAGTTACACAATGCTCGAACACCCATCCCTTCACCAGTGCACATATTCCACCACCAAGAACCACAGTAAACTTCCCCCTCATTCCCCTAACTCCCCAACTCCCCACCCCACCTGTGTAGCTGATAAATTTCACTTTACTTTCTCTTTTCTTTGATTATATTAAATATTTAAACAAAGAATTCACTATTATTGTTTGGAGTCCCCCCCCACAAAGTCAGACCTGCTGGAAAGGAGGCATTTGATAATTTGTTTTCCATTACTGAGAATGAAGAGATATGAGGTCCTATTGTGGCCACAAGTATTTAATTTTATAATTGGTCCCTAGATGAATTTTAACAAGCCACATAATATTTTAAAATTAAATTATATTTAAAAAATTGAATATCATTGAAGAAACAAATACACCCAACAGTTTCCATGAAGCACATTTCACCCTGGTATGAAGGCAGAGAGAAATACGACAAAAAAGAAAATCACAGACAAATATCTCTCATGATTCAAATCCTCAACAATATATTAGCATATATGACTCATTATAATCATATACCAACATTCCCAAAACATTATATAGATTCAATGTAGTCTCTATAAGAATACTCATGATATTTTTCAAATAAATTAATCAAACATCCCTGAAATTCATATGGAAGAATAAATCCCTATAAATACCTGAAACAATCCTTGGAAAAAAGAAAATGAGAGGCATAACTTTCACCACTTCAAACTGTCCTGCAAAGGCGAAATTGTTAAAAGAGAACGGTATTGGAATAAAGACAGATCCTCAGACCAATAGAATAGGGTTAAATATCCTGACACAGTCCCTCAAATATAAAATCATTTAATCTTTGATAAGAGATTAAGAAATGTGAAATGCAGCAAGGAAAGCCTCTTTAAAAAGTAATACTGGGAAATCTGGACAGCTATATGCAAAAAAAATGATTCAGACCTTTGTCTAACTCCATGCAAAACTCCAATCAAAATAGATTAAAGACTTCAACATCAGATGGGAACTCATAAGGTATATGAAGGAAATGTAGGCAATGCCCTCCGTCATATTGAAGCTAAAGCTATCTTCAAGGATGAAGCACCACTGACGAAGCAAGTGGAAGCAAGATAAGCAAATGGACTACATTAAACTAAGAAGCTTCTACACCTGAATAGAAACAGTGACCAAGATACAAAGACAGCGTACAGAATGGAACTTTACAAGAAAAAAACATCTAAACCTACCAATGATGGTGAGATGAAATGGACAGAAGCATCCTCAAGGAAGAAATTCGAATGGCCAAAGGCCACAATCAAAAATGATCTTTATCATTAATCATCAGGGAGGTGCAAATCAAAACGATAAAGTATCATCTCACACCACAGAGACTGACATACATCCAAAGGAACAAGAGCTACCAGTGCTAATATGGATGTGAGGAGGAAAGCATCCTCTTTCACTGTTGATGAGAATGCTGAATGGTCCAGCATTTTTGGAAAGCAATATGGACATTCCTCAGAAACCTAGAAATTGAGCTCCCATTTGACCCAGCAATTCCCCTTTTGGGAAAATACCCTAGAGTACCAGAAATGTGCAGCAAAATACCATTTGCACTCCGAAGTTCATGGCAGCATTATTCATAATAGCCAGAATCTGGAAATAATCTGAGTGACAAGAACAGACAATAGGATAAAGAAACTATGGTACATCTACACAATGGAATAATATGAAGAGGTTAGGAAAAATAAATTTTGCTTATAAATGGATGGACATAGAGAGTATCTTGTTGAATGATATGAATCAGAAGGACAGGGACAGATATAAAATGATGCACTAATTTGTGCTATATATATACATATATATATATATTAGAATAGCAGAAGATTAATATCCAAGGCTAGGGAAAACAAGGGCTAAAATGACTAGTCATTGTTGGAGTATACCACAAGTATATTAGGGACAGAAGGTAGGTTGATAGAGAACAGACCTTTATGACAATAATAGTTGGAAATTATGCTGGACAAGAATTAGCGTGCTTCTGTTTATAATAGCCAGAATCTGGTAAAAACCTGAGTGCCCTAGAACAGATGACTGGTTGAAGAAACTTTGGTACATCTATACAATGGAATATTATGCAGCTGTTAGAAAAAATGAAGTCATGAACTTTGCATATAAGTGGATCAGCATGGAAAATATCATGCTAAGTGAAATGAGCCAGAAAGAGAGAGACAGACATAGAAATATTGCACTCATCTGTGGAATATAGAATAATAGACTAGGAGACTAACAACCAAGAATAGTAGAAATATGTACCAGGAGGTTGACTCCATCACATGGAGGCTGGTCTCTCATTCTGGGCAACTCAGAGAAGGGAACACCAAGTAAAATGTGGTCGGAGGTCATGTGGGGGAAGGGTGATGCGTGCCAATTGTAGGCTAGAGACTGAACACAATGGCCACTCAACACCTTTATTGCAAACCACAACACCTAATCAGAGAGAGAGAACAAAAGGGAATACCCTGCCATAGTGGCAGTGTGGGGTGGGGGGAAGACAGGACTGGGGAGGGTGAGAGATGCTGGGTTGACTGGTGGTAGAGAATGGGCACGAACTTTGTATTGGGGAAACATGAGCACAATAATGTATAAATCTGTAACTGTAAAAAAAAGATATTATACAGGTATAAAAATAATATATATATATATATATATATATATATATATTTGCACCTGGAAAAAAAAAAGAATTAGCGTGCTTGACAAAAAGTAGGGACAGGGATATAAATGGCAATCTTTCAGTATCTGTATTGCAAACCACAAATCTAGGAGAGAGAGAAAAAAAAGAGAGGGGAGAGAGAAATAGAGAGACAGAGACAGAGAGAGACAGAGAGACAGAGACAAAGACAGAGACAGAGACAGAATGAAAGAGAGAGAGAAGAAAAGTGTGCCTGGCATAAAGGCCAGTTGGCAGGGAGGCTGGGGACATTTGTGTTGGGAAAAGAACACTGATGAAGAGATGGGTATTGGACTACTATATGACTAACCTAATCTCCCCAACCCCAGCCCAGTTTTTCAAATGTTAATTTTACTAGTGCATTATATTATACATCACAACACAAATATTGTTAAAAGATAATTATATTAACATTATTTCACTATGATTTGTTTCAGTAGCTTTATGGTATCAAGTATCTTATGTGGGTTTTATTTTTAATTTCTATTTTTACTTTTCTATAAATAATTCTGAAATCGGGCTGTGAGATTATTTTCAAGCAGAGAAACTTTCAGCAAATAGCAAACCTAATCAAAAATGAAACTCTATAGTTCCAAAAGCTATATTGAAATACTCTGGCTCACTGCTTGGCTATATAATCCTCTTTCACCTGCATATCAAGGATATACTCCTCAGAGAAGTATAAGGATTAATAAAAAAGTCATTAATAGTATCTTCTATATGCTTCCTTGTTCCAAGAAACTTCAATAAGAGATTGTTGTTGTTGTTGTTGTTATTACTTCAAACCTTTCCAAAAGGCATATAGGTAGCAGCAATCTTAGAGATAAGAAAACTAATTCAAAGGGATTAAAACTTCACCAATATGATGTCAAATATTTGTTTGAAAAGTGAAAACTCAAAGTCTTCAATGGTTGTTTTATTGAGTCAGCAGTAACAGGTAGTGGACAGGCAAGTCTTCAATAAACTGTTACTGGGAAAATAGTTTATTTTATGAACTGTAATCTAAAGTCTTTCATAATATATCAAAATACTGTAGATGTTTAGAAAGTTGGAAATGATAAGAATCTCAAAGATCAAGAAATCCTTAGGATGTATAAAAAGACACCATGAAAAATGCACTGTTAGCATTGAATACAAAAGCTTGTTACTTTAATAGCTACTTGTCTATTGAATTAAGTAACTTTTGTACAAAGGATTTTATTTATACTTGGTATATTATATTTATACTGCTAAAAGTTTTGAATGCGTCTGAAAATTTTATCAATCTATTATTAAGTCTTATTTTTTGAGTAAAGCTATTTTAGGTCCTATTTCCTCAAGATTTAATTCTCTAGTTTAAGATCATACCTACAATTATGATCTTTATTTAGATAAAATAAGCCACTTTTTATTAATAGACATAGAAAGGATAAATAGTCTGTATTTGTTTGTCTACAGAGACTTGCGTGTTTCATACTAACCACTACCTTACAAAGTAAGCTTTCATTCACCAGAAATTATCTCAAACTGTAAACATTTTGGATTAGATGTTCTAACAACTCCATCCAGAAGTAAAATGAAAAGCTGGGGAGATAGACATATATTCAAAAGCAAAAGGAAGTTTTTATCATCCCATTTACAAATTTTCTGCCAAATTAATGTTTGCTTATGGAATGAGAAAGAGACAAAAGATATTTCTTATTAGAATGTCTATTATTCTTGTTGACCTTGTTTTATAAAGATTTTGAAAACTATGGAGACATCATAGAGCTGCTTATGATAATATCAATGAAATTTAAAGTTATGTTTATTTGATAGGAACAGATTAAATCAATAAGTGAAATATATAAAAATATTTCCTCTCTGAGATTTTTGATAACTTTCATTTGTAAATTTAATAGCGGGTATGGCATTTGCCTTGCACACGGCCGACCCAGGTTTGATTCCTCGTACCTCTTGGAGAGCCTGGCAAGCTACCAAGAGTGTCCCACCCACAAAGAAGAGCCTGGCAAGCTACCCATGGTGTATTTGATATGCCTAAAACAGTAACAACAAGTCTCACAATGGAGACATTACTGATGCCTGTTTGAGCAAATCAACAGGGTGACACTGCTATTTAATGAGAGTGAATAATGAATTATTTTTGTGAAGATAGTGATTTCATGTTGACTATACTAAGACCTCCCTATGATACAGATGAAGTTATAACGCTGAGATTAGCAACTATTTTGAATGACTGTATTGTTTTTCAAATATCTTGGAAAATTCAAGCTGTACTAACTTAGCAGCAGATTTTCATTTAATAGTTTAAAATATAGGCTGTAAAGTTATAAAGAATATTGAACTGTATGTTAAATAAGAAAAATAACAAATGGAGATATTGGTTGGAAGAAAGTAAGTCACTTTGTTGAAAGAAAAGCTGCTTGTTTTTGAAGTGGAATAAAGAAAATTTACACTATATAGTGACTATAATAATTGTGTACAAGGTTTGAGGATTGCATGGTCAAGTTACATTGTTTTAAGAATCTCCAAATAAAGTTTTAATATTTGTAATTTATTTGAGTGAATTATGTTTTATCTTTCCTTTCTTCAATGATTTAACATATTACAAAAAACAGTGATTTTGATTAGACTATACATTTTTAATAGATCTTTCTTAAAAATAAGATATGATAATAATGTTATTTTTTATAAATTTTTCATTTGGTCATTCAGTATCCTAGTTTGGGTTTTAAGGCAGGTAACTTTTTATTTTTAGTTGTAAAAGTTGATACATTGTTTGAAGTATTTTAGTGTTATTTTAGGGTTATCTCTGCTTTGAGCCACAGCCATTCTCAAGGCCCCTCTCCACATGTTCGGATGAGCCTCACGGATGAAAGAACCAGGAGAGAAACCAGATGTGTGGGACCTGGGGCTGAGACCTCCAAGCCTGCTTGGATTGGGACTGGGCCTCTTCTGCCCAGATCCCCCATTTTCCAGTAGCTAGGGGGTCACACCCAGGAACTGCCCTGGGTACCATGTAATCCCACCAACAGCCAACATCCAGAGACTATAAAACCAAGTTCCCAGAAGCGGCATCTTATAGCCTAGATCTCCCTATGGGAGAACCTGTCAAGCTACTGAGAGTTTCCTGCCTACATAGGAGAGTCTCACAAACTCCGCATGATGTATTCATATGCCAAAACCATTTACAATGTAGTAATTGGCCAGTCCCTTGCCCAATCCCTCCAAAGAAGCTCCATCAGAAGCAAAGGCAGGAACGGAATATGAAAGAAGACCATCAACTACTCTCAACTCTACCCTTTGGCAAACACCGTAGCAATGAACTCTGACCTAGGTAGAAAGCCCCACTTGAGGCAGTTTGGGAAAATGCTAAATAAGCCAACCTGAACAAAGGAAGCACGCACATTGCTGTCTGAGCCTTATGCACTGCCTGTGCTCACATGCTGCTGCCAAACATACGTGGTGACTGAGCATGTGTCAGCAGTATCTCCCCTCGTGAGATGTGCACTTTCATGCCTTCAGTCTTTAATGCCGGAATGTATTCTGGCGCTCCCTCTCCACTGTGAAAAAGCTGGTGTAATTTCTTGAGTGCTTTCTCTCTGTCTCTGTCAATCCATCTTCTTGTCTGTCTCTCTTCCCTCTCTCCCTTTCTTGGAATATTGGGCTATCCTTGTTCCTCCCTTAGAGAGCTTAAGTTTTATTGAGCCGCTTCCACAACAGTGCCCCTGAGGCACACCCAATTCCATGAAGCACTATTAATCCTATATTGCTTTTCTCTTTTCTTTGTCATTTGTATGGTTTAATTATAGTTAGCAATGTCCTTTTTGTATAGACACAGGAAGACAGTTCATGCTATATTTTGTTACATGGAAGTTAATTGACTTCAAAATATTATTTACTCCTGGTCATCCATATTTACTTGACTTTAGCCTCAGTTGCCCTTAGTTCCTAGCACTATAAAAGCAGGGTCCCAGTGGGGGACTGGATGGAAACAAAGCAATCTGTGTACTCCCCTGGCACCTAAATGGTCCAGGCCAAGTGCCATGATACTCAATTATAATTTAAGAGTATGGTCATAGACAAACTCTCTCATGATCCAAAAAGAAGTAGCTGAATAAGGACCTTGTTGGGGTTAGGAAAGAGTAAACTGTCCTGGGACTATAGTCTGGAATATATAGTGAGATGTCCCCAGGAACAGCCAACCTTTACGTTTATATCTCTTACTGTGTTCATAGAAAATAATTAGAAATATTATAAGAAGTAAATTTAATATGATTGCTTAAATGGATTACTACCTGAGGAAAGGATAAAACAACACAGCCTTGAGGAATCCCGACCTTAAGCAGATCTCCTAATAATCTGGAGTACTGAAGCTTCCGATAAGATTTTGTCCTTGAATTAATCTCCTGAAGGAGTAGCTTTACATCTGTTTGTTGCTATGATAATGTTCAACCCCAGCTTTGTGTACCCCCACCCTTTGTATATAACTATGCTGTAAGGTGTCAGCGGGGAGTATAAAGTCTATGACTAAACGTTTAAGACTACAGGAGGATAATGGGGACTTCGGGACTTTAAGTCTTTGAGGACTTGAAAGTGAAAGACAGAAAGTGGACGACTAGAAAGAGGATGAGAACTGAGACTTTGGAGACTTTGGAACTTTGAAGAGTAGAAGGAGGACCAGATGATGATGATGACAAGAAGTTGAGGACTCTGAGACTCGGATGATACAAGAAAGAAGAGAAAAGAGAAGACTTTACAGTTAACAAGGAGACTAGGATGAGGGAACTATGATGACTGGGACTACGACCAAAATTACGACCTGCCATGAGGGGACAGATTGGATGACGCTGGGAGGAGAGAGAAATAAACTGTCTGCCGAGCCCAGCTTGTGTTCCTCCGTTCACCCAGTCCTTCGTCCATACACCAGTGTTGTATGATATGGGGAGTCGGCTCTTGGCCAATAAATACTCAAGTCCTGTGTGTGTCTCTGTTCATGTGCCAACATTTTCCTTTGGAAATTCACATCCTTTCTCCTTTTCTCCTCCATCCCTTCCTATTAACTTCATAATAAAAACTTGTTTTTACTTTACTGCTTATCTCCTGAAATCCTTTTCTGAGAGACAAAGTCAAGGAATGTGAAAGGGCTGGGTAAGGTCAAGGACTGACTTTCCTTTCCTGCAAGAAGCAAGTTTATAGCAGACTCTTATCAGTCCTAGACTCCCACAGCTTTTCCCTGGGTGCCAGAGGCCTCCCCACTGATTCCACTGGCATCAATACTAGAATAGGTAGGCACTACATAAAATAAATATCCCATTTTCTCTATTAAAAAGCATATATTCAAGTCTATTTGTTACTTAATGGGAGAAATTATAAGATGCAGAAATTATCACTTTTTAACATATATGTAAATAATGAAACAAATATGCTAAAAAATTTGAATTACCAAATTTTTGCTAATTCTGGTTAATGCTGGATGCTTTTGGAATTTGTGTGCCACAGTTAGGCATACTTCCTTACCAATGGTATCACTTTCCTTGTATCACTTGTCATCCCGTTGCTCAACAATTTGTTCAAGTGATTACGCCAGTAACCATTTGTTCAGGGTCTTGACAATCTCACAGGTGGGCGGCCACACGTTTTTTTGACATCCCATGTAATTCAGTAAGGAACAGCGCTAGACCAGCAGTCGTCTCCAAATAGCATTCTTATCCTATTTTCATAGGGCCCAGGTCTTTGAGGCATATATTAGTGCAGGAAGAATGGTGGAGTAGAAAATATGTGCCCAGAGCCAGAAGTTCTTCATCCTCCTAACAACTTCTTTGATTCTCTTTAAGGCATTCCACACTGCTGATCTCTTCCTCCTGCACAGTTCTGGCACCAAGTCATTCCTCACATCGGTCAGGAAAACCTTTGATTGACTATGATGTGGTCAATTTATTTGTGAACTGTCCATTGGGAGATCCCATATCTAACATTTGGATTCGGCCTTCTGGAACTGCGGGTTACCATGAATGCTCTTGGTGGACATGATGAACTCAGACAGTGTCTCACCCTGTTCGTTGCATTCTAAACCATGAGTCCCGATGTGGAGTTCTTCAGGTGACCTTCTCAGTCCTATCTTGGCATTAAAATCACCAACAGTGATCTTGTAGAAGGTGCGGTCTTCTTTATAGTACTTTTCCAGCTCCATGTAGAGCTACTCATTTTTTTCTTCATTGTAGTTGTATGTTGGTGCATAGATGACGAAGATAGAAACTGCCAGCTATGAGCTACACCTATTTAAACGTAAGTGTCCAATTCGAGTTGTTAAGCATTCTAAACAATCAATGCTCGTGGTCAACTTCATGTTGACAAGGACACTGACACAACCGTCACCTCAATTGTCACATGTTCTGAGGAACAGTTTTTCTCCAGTGTCAAAAATGGCGTGATGTGTTTGATGCCTTCTCATCTAGGTCAATCCAATGATGTCATACTAGATATTCTGCACTTGCATCTCCAGGTCCTTGATGGATGCTTCTGATGCCAGTGTATGTGTGTTAAAAGTGCAGACAGTCATATTAATCTTTCTTCATTTTGGCAGCCTAGTTTGGCCCTGAGATTTTAGTAGCCTCTCCTTGTTCATCCTTCTCAACACTGCCATATTGGGGGCTCTTTCAGGGTCAGGATAAAGCCCATTTTTGTTGCTCTTTTTGGTATATCAAATACACCACGGATAGTTTGCCAGGTTCTGCCGTGCGGGTGGCATGTAGGCAAGTGGCTCCCTTTCTACTCCTCACTTATCTACAATAGCTGGTCCCTCCCTACTCCTCACTTATCTACTGTAGCTGGTCCTTCCCTCCCTACTTGCCAATAGTATTAAAATAAAATTTCGTTAAAGATGTTCTAAAGTGTTTTGCCATTTATAAAGTGCTCTAGGGCCTCGTATTCAGTATTTAAAAAGGCTGAGATGTATACTGATGTATTTAGTTCCAGGGAACTAAAGAAAAATTACAGACCTCATGGAAAAACTTGACATTTAATC
The DNA here is from genome assembly GCF_027595985.1 of Sorex araneus. Classification (NCBI taxonomy): domain Eukaryota; kingdom Metazoa; phylum Chordata; class Mammalia; order Eulipotyphla; family Soricidae; genus Sorex; species Sorex araneus. The sequence goes on along the minus strand of NC_073303.1, from coordinate 172,159,957 downwards.
ACAGATTGAGTGGACCTTTGTTAGTATCTCTTTAGATACTAACAGCAGATAAAGTGCTTGCCTTGCACAAGACTGACCAAGTTTAATCCCTATCCCACCAAGAGTGATCCCTGAATGCAGGTACAGGAATCAGCCATGGGAACCACTGGGTACAGCATAAAAAAAAAACAAAAATTGCAAGTTGAGATTTTTAGACTTGGAACTGAGTGGACTATTAAGAATAAATAAATTGTTGTCTAAAGAAACCTGGATAAAGTTTGACTGTATAAATAGAACTGAAACATTTCCTTTCATCTTAATATACTTAATTTTAAAAATTAATTCATGGCAACATGTCTTATCAGTGCAAGAAAATTTCTTTAATTTTGTAGTAGATAATTTGGAGACTTCTGGATTCTTGTCCTGAAGTATTGTCTGGAATATTATGTCCAATACTACTTTAGACAGTAAGGTTAACTCAACAAAGGAGAGCAAATTAATGCCTCAATTAAAGAGTTCCAGTCTACTAGGAGAGCGATAAAGAAGTTCCCTGACTACTTGGGGATCTCAAAATTGAATGACTAACTCCAAAATATAAGTGTTGCAGGTGGATCCTAATAGTAATGCCATATTAACTTTCTGTTAATAGGTCTTCATGTGTCCTAAATTTTGGGATCCACTCCTTAACATCCAGATTTGAGTCCTCTCACAGGTGTGCATTTGTTCAGATCCCATTGCTGTGACACTTTGGCTATAACCTGTGACTCTAAAAGGTTAAAAAAAAAAGGGATAGTTTGTAGAAAGACAGTGCCTCTCGAGAGAGACTTTCTTCTCTCCTTCAAGACCTTGACTAATTCTCTGAGTTTATGCAAAGTAAAAGTAACGAGCCTGAGACCTATAGTTTGCTAAATAGGACAAGATGCTCTGGGAAAGAAACCACCTCTTTATTACTTAATGATGATGTGCTAATAAAAACTTTAGACTCCTATATGTGTAATATGGTTCAGTGAAGACTGACATTTGGGGAGAAAAACGGACGAGACTAAGCCCATAAACTGAAAACTCAATCTGTTGTTTCTAAACAATAGATGTTTCTAAGCCGAATCTACATGGAATTTCATGAGGTTGGGCCTGAGTGGCACCTAATAACTTAAGTGTCCTGGGCAATGCTGATAACGCTAATGAAACAGAGTAATGAGACTTGTTTCAGTGGACCACATTCTTGGAAGACAATAGTTTACCAACTCCCTTTGTTAAAAAGCTACAAAAAGGGAAAGACATGAGCTTTTCCCCAGAATCTTTCTTTAGGAGAATGCTCCCATAATCTGAGTTTCCCTACCTTCTATTCCCTTTCTTTCTTTTTTTTTTTTTTTTTTTTTTTGCTTTTTGGGTCACACCCAGCGATGCTCAGGGGTTACTCCTGGCTTTGCACTCAGGAATTACTCCTGGCGGTGCTTGGGGCCCATATGGGATGCCGGGGATCGAACCGGGTCGGCCGCGTGCAAGGCAAACGCCCTACCCGCTGTGCTATCGCTCCGGCCCCTATTCCCTTTCTTTCTTTTCCCTTAAATGAAATTATTTCCTAAATCTGGTGGGTGTTTGATCGATGGTCCCTTACTATCAATCATTACTACCCAAGGACAAGAATCTGAGAGCCTATGCTGTTATAACAGCATGTATTAGAAATTGTTTTACTGTCAGTTGTTTAGTAGATTATTAGTAAAATCAAAGAGAAAAATGTTTCAATACCAAAAATTTTGTGGCAATCACAATCTGCTTCTCAATGATTTTTTGAATTGCTTGTACACTAGAATGAATCCTAATGTTTTCTAATATCTGAACAAAATTTAAAGTAGCACATTAACCATTTTAGCTCGTCTTTGGATTTCTTGGAATATAGAACTACTACTACTGCATTTAGGAATATTTGCAATTTGAGGCTTTGCTTTTGCATAACAGAAGAGGCAGAGCCTTTATCTGACAATCATAAATTTAAAAAACTGGTATGAAAAGAACCTGTCAAAATGCTCTTATTCACAGATAAAATTTAAAATCACAACAAATAAGACTCATAAAACATGACTCAAGGAAGAAATACATAGTCAGACTCTCGCAATGTGTGTGGAATCATTGAGTGGGTGACGGAACTCATAATTTGCTAGCTAAAGGACAGAAAATTTCTAAAGATTAGTAGTTCTCAATTGCCCTTATTCTCTCAGCATTGATTCTGTTTCTCTAGTTCATTAATGAGTTTAAAAAATTTGTGAATAAGGTGGCTTATACTTCAGTTTCTAACCTGACGTAAACAGTTCACAATTCTCATAAAGTGCAAAAGTAACTTTTGAATCAAAATTTCCCTTTTTTCAAAACGCATTTCTGGAAACTAACAGACACAAGTGCCATGCATATTAACCAGGTATAGGATAATTCAATCCCAGGAATAGCCTTAGATTTACCTGAGAAATTCTCCAAAGCCTGGGTTCTGCTTTATATATTATGTATATTTGAAAGGAGTTCAGAGTAAATTTTTTTAGGAATTATTCTATTCTAGAGTTACCTACATATTGAGAAAAAAAAAAGAAAGCTCAGCTATTGATTTATTTTTTTTATTTATATTTTATACTATTAACCATTCACTCCAGGGAACTGAACAATGGATATATTGGACATATTGGGCCGCATCTTTTTGTTTACTATAGAAGTTGGTGAGTCCCCATGGATGTCTTATGTGACGCAAAGGAGGGAAATGGTCACTTTCTGCCAATCTGTCTCTGCCATCCCAGCACTGGGGAAGTCTAGGACTGATAAAGTCTGTGAATGAGCCCCTCTTGACACAGGCTAGTGCCCTGCCAGCCCCACCATATGATGCTCAAGCGAAACCTATTGTCTGCCTGGTCTTCTTGGCAAAAAATTCATCCCCACTACCCAATTTTCAAGGAGCCATGGACTTAGGCTGGAAGCGAGAATTGCTCTTCGCAGGAAAGGAGAGTCAGTCTCAGGCCTTATCCAGGGTCTCCAGGTACTTTATCTTGTCTCACAGAAAAGAATTTCAGGAATAGACAACAAGAAGTAAAATGGATTTTACTTGGAGGCTTTTAGGAAGAGGAAGGACGGAGAGTGAGGGAGAGTGACATGTTCATGTGAGAATGCAGGCTTCTCCAAAAGCAGAGAGAGCCCCGGTACACATCTCTAGAGGGGAAATGCAGGTGACATATGTGCTTGGCTACCATAGGTGGTTGGCCACTTGGGCCCAAGCCGCAGGTGGATTCAGGCAGCATGTGCACACCCTCTCTTTGTTCATGTGCCTTTTATAGGGTTCCTCCACCTTGGTAAAATCTCCATTGCTAGGGTAGTTGACAAGTGGGTATAACTGGAAATGGTCTATGGTCTTCTTTGAAATTATTTTCATGGACTTTGTTCTTTCAGGACCCTCTCTTGGAGGGGTTTCCAGCCGTCTCTGGGTCTGGTGGCCCCAGGTGAAGCCTTATCAGGTCTTGCCTCCTGTTTCTTCTGCAAAAGAGGCTTTTTGTAGCTTCAAGGCTATTGGTTTCATTATTTTCCAGTAATTCCATATGTCATGGGAACCCTTTCCTATCTACCTGGCTGAAAATACTACTATTAATGGTTAATGATTGATCTGACATTAAAATGTTTAGTTGTTTTTGTTTTTTGTTTTTATTTTCCTTTTTTCCTTTACAGGTGTGGTCTGCTCACAGAACAGCAAGCCTAGTTGGTTTAATATTTACTTTCTTTTTTTTGGGGGGGGGGGTGAATCACACCGGGCGATGCACAGGGATTATTCCTGGCTCTGCAATCAGGATTTACTCCTGGAGGTGCTCAGGTGACCATATGGGATGCTGGGAATCCAACCCGGGTCAGCCTCATGCAAGGCAAATGCCCCACCCACTCTGCTATCGATCCAGCCCATGCCCATGTCTTTTTGCTTTTTTGGGGGGAGGAGGTTTGATATTTATATGGTGGAAGATTTATATTACCATTAGCTCCTTTACAATGATTTTTTTATAAAAATGATAATGGATTTTTCCCGTTATAATTTAAATAATCAATAAAAAGTGTAAAGAGAAAAACTTGACCCCCAAAGTTAGAGTTTTCTAGGGAACAGTATTAAAAAATACAGAAATATAAAATATAAATTTTATATGAAATTTTCTATTTTCTAAAAAGGTTTGAGGAATGTGTACAATTAATGGTTAGACTAAAATATCTAGCAGTGGTGAGAAGAAAATGCATAGATATTATTTTCCTGTGCCTACCCTGAACCATAACCCGAGCCTCCAAACAAGACAAAAATGGAGAATCATCCCAAATTACCAAAGCAGCCATTTGGCAAATAGTTTAGATTAATATTAAATGATTCAATTAATGCTCCTCATGAAGAACTAGAACAAACACTAATATTAAGCACCTCTGCTGAAGCAAGTGTTTAAAGAGTGTTTTCAACAAACTATTAAAAATCAAGAAATTTAGTTGAAATCTAACCAACCTGAGGCTAGGGCCTAACTCCAACAAATAGATAAAAGACTTCCTTTCTATTAGAAAGGTAGCATACATTTTTCGTCTATGCCATTTAATGTTGCCAATAGGCTCACAGAGGACAATTTTGATTTTGTTTTCTCCTTTCAAGTTATTTTTGTTTTCTGTTTTTTGTTTTATTTTAGCTGATGATGTTCAAGTTGAATTTTAGAAGGTGAAAATTTTATTTTTTAAATTCATGCAGCTTAATAACTTAAACTTGGAGGGGAAAGGTAGGAAAATAAGGAAATAGCAAATGACAATTATAAAAGCAGTTCTTTGGATATAAGAATAAAAGATACTTCTTCTTTTTATCAATTTTTATGTACATTAACAGTTGACTCATTTTGTAATTAAAGAAAACAATTGATTTGTAAATGAATTCATAAACACAGGGAAAATTAACAGTGAAATAATTACCTATGATACTGTAATGTGGATATTTAGCACTTGCCAAAACCATTGAATAAAACCATCAATAATAACTCACAATTAATATACATTGAGTCATTATTAATAACGTACTGATATAAATCTGTCAGTTGTAGAAATGATGCATACTAAGAAAAAATATGAATAAGAGAAACAAAGAAGTTGGGAAGGTGTTATACTAGAAATATGCACATTGGTCCTGAAACAGGTCTAAAAAAGAAAAATGTATTAAATAGCTAGGCGTTAAATTCTTGTAAGCCAATATAACTTTTATCAACTCTACACTGACAGTTTCAATGTACATCCTGTCTTATGTGGTTCCACTGACTGTTGCAAAGATTCAAATTTTAGGAATATAGCTAATAAAGATCAAAAGCTCTCCAGAAAATAAATCTATCTATCTAGCTAGCTAGCTAGTTAGATAGATTATGATAGCTAGCTAGCTATCAGTTTATTTGGGAGTCATATCTGGCAATACTTAGGGGTTACTTACTCTTGTTTCTGCACTCAGGAATTATTCCGAGTGGTGCTTAGGGGACCATATGGAATGTTGGGGATTGAACCTGGGTTGGCCACATGCAAGGCAAGCACCCTACCAGCTTTACTATTGCTTGAGCCCCCAATCCAGAATTTTTATCAGAAACAATCAATTATATTAGACATTTCAGAATTTTTTAAAATGTCATAGTTTTTAACGTTAATAATTACAGTCATTGGTATGGATTAAATAATGTTCCCCAAATACTCCTGGGTTGAAGACCTAATGAACAACTAATGAGAGCATATTTAAATAGGAGGGTTTCAGATCAAAGTCTTGATTCAATGAAGATAGTACAATAGCACTGTTGTCCAGTTGTTTATCGATTTGCTCAAGCGGGCACCAGTAACATCTCCATTGTGAGACTTATTGTTACTGGTTTTGGCATATAGAATATGCCACGGATAGCTTGCCAGGCTCTGCCATGCGAGTGAGATACTCTCAGTAGCTAGCTGGGCTCTCTGAGAGGGATGGAGGAATCAAACCTGCGTCTACCACATGGAAGGCAAATGCCCTACCCACTGTGCTATTACTCCAGATATCAGAATAAAATTCTTTTGACAAGAATTTTGACTTCATGAGAAGCAACCATACAGAGTTTTGGTTTCCTTGCTCCCCTAGTCTCTAGAACTCTTTCCTCTTCCTTCTTCCTCTCCCTTTCTCATTTCCTTTGTTCTTGCACTCTATATATTCTTCACTTCACTCCATACCCTCTGCCATGTGGAAAAGTTCCATTGTTCAATTCTAGAACAGAACTTTCGCAGAAACCAATCATGTTGTTACATCCCATATTTTATGTCCCTAGAAAATATGTTTCTATCCTTTAAACCACTTTATCTAATTTTTTTATAAGACTAAGATAGTAACCCTTCCTTGAGGCCAACCTGAGCACACCATTGTGCATAAGACATAAAAAGAATAACTAGTGAGATAGGCATGAGCCAGAACTGAGAATATTCTGGACATAGTTATCCTTAGAAGTAAACCAAATTTGGAATGTGGTCACTCGTTACATATTTTAAATATGAGAATTTTTAACCAGAATTATTGCTCAAGTAGTCAAGAACCTGACTTCTCATGTGTCAGGAGCCTGATTTGGTTCTTAGTACTACATGCTCCCTGCCGGGGTGTTGTGTGTCTTGACCTTGTGGTTTTAAATCACTCTCAGGCAAAAAACACAATGATATGGCCATCAAGGGCATGGTCCAGGATCCCTGAATACTGGCAGCCCCAAATGAGGGTTTCAATGCTTCAAAATAAGAGTTCCACACATTGACATTTCTATCTTGGTCTGAAACTTTGGTTGACTAGATGAAACTGATAACAATCAATTTTAATGTATGTCATATCTCCTATACTATGTAGGATACATAAACACTAACTGTGTTTTGTTCTGAAATTATAGTATTGATGGATCCACTTACTTTGTATTTTGTTTTGTTAATTGATGTATCCTGCTAATTCTAGATAAGCACAACAGGTTTAGGGTTTAGTTTAGGGTTTTGGAAAATGGACTGGTAGGAGAATAAAATAAGAGAACTTGATAATACAATTTATTGGGCTTTCCCAAGCTCATCACAATTTTTTAATAGACTGGGAAGATGACATGCTTGCATTTATTTTTGTCAATATTTGTTTGTTTGTTTTATTTTGAGGCCACACAGTTCTACTGAAGGATAACTCTCCTGTCTGTACTCAGGGATAACTCCTGAAGGGCTCAGACTATATGAAGTTCTGGGGATCACGCAAGGGTCGATACCTGCAATACTCTACCCTCGGGGCCATTAAAATTGCATTTCTATTGTTTTCTCTTTATATTGAGAGAATCAGACATGAGATTTGAACTCCTGAGCTTTAATAATGCATCACATTTTTAAGATACTTCAAAGTGATTAATATTTTGTTTGGGGCACCTGTAAGTAATAACCATTAAATCATCACTGAGAAAAATTCTAATTATTTATCTTTAAGATGTGCTCAATATAAACCATAATTAATAAAATATTTAGGATATTTAAAAATATTTATGATGACCCTTACTTTAATATATAATTAATACTCTGAAATGTCTTAACATTTTTTTATAAAGTTGATACCTACATACTAAGAATGCCTTATAAACAAATGCTGTTATCTGTAACCTTGACACAATCTTTATTTCTTTTCCTATAAGTCCAAATTCTCTAATGAACTTTAAAGTTATACATTTTCTGTAGTTCAAATAACTCCTGAAGAAACAAATAGCTTTGGTGATAAAATAGCCTTAAGCTACTTTGGCGTTTTGTAGATTTGGGTGTAAGAAATGCTATATCTCTATCGAAAAGTTTCTGTTATTAGTTCCTGTTTCTCATAATGTGTGTAATTTAGGTGCCATCCTATCCGTTTTCTTCACAGACTTATCTTGGATCTTCTTCTTGCATAGACACGTCCATGAATAATGTATCTGGCATCTGCTGTTACATTTCACTTTCTAAGTCATAAACTTTTGTCCCTTTAAAATCATATGAGACACAGGAAGAATTTGTAACTGCCTTTTCTTAGATGGACAACATAATGATTTACTCATGAATTTTTTGAGCAAAATAAATATTTTTTGTTCATAACACTCATCTTTGATATGCATTATGGATACAAGACTCCAGAAAATACCCTAACATTATGGCCAACTTTCTCACTTTAAGAAACAAGTGCATTTATGGAATTACCCTTTTCTCCTCTCTTTCTCATATTTCTATGTTATCCAGGTTTTTTCTCTAACTCATCTGGTTTTGCTTCTTAACATGATTTGTTTTTTAAAAAATTGTAGTTATTTTCAATGCCTTTGTACATATATATTTTTTTATTTGGGGGCAATATCTAGTAGTTCTCGGGTCTTACTCCTGATTCTGCACTAAGGGATCATTCCTGGTGAAGATGGGGTTCTATATGTGGTTCTAGGGACTGAACCCAGTTTGGGCATATGCAAGGCAAGCATCTTACCTGCTCTACCATCTCTCTGAACATTGCCCATGCTTTATCTTTAACTAGTTCCTTTCTTATTACTCCTAAGTAGAAACGGCTGATATTTTTACAGTACCTATATTTTGCCTGTTTTCATTGCTTTGAATCACTGTCCAAATTTTCTGGTGATATTAAAGTATACATTAACAATTCCACTAGCAATGTTTCATAATTTGTAATATGAAAAGATTGTCTTCATGACTAAGAAAACATTTTTCAGAAAATTAACATTTATGAGTGGTGGAAAAGATGTATTAGGAACCATCACTGAATTTGGTTATTGATGTCTAATAAAGCTTACTCATTTTTTTGTTTTAGTTTTATATGTACCTTTTAAAAATGTTTATTCAAAATGTTATTGCAATAGGTGCACACATAAAGCTCAAATACATAAACCTATTAAAATACTCAGAACTTGAAAATCCCATGTAAGTGATATAAAAATTATGGATAAATTGCATTTGACCAAAGGATTATGATTATTTGCATATAATTTTTTTTAAATTCTAAGTGTAAAACAATGCAAAATTGTTTTGAAATTTGACATGTAAAGCTGCATATATGGATTTCAAAATATAATTGAATCAATAAAACAAACTATCATGTTTATATGATTATCTGTAGGAATGTTTATTTAGTCTTTAGACTTTCAGGGTGATTCCTGGGATAACATGTGCAGAGCCAGGAACAAACCAGGGTCAGCAGCTGTCGGACAAGCATCTTAGCAATTGCATTCTCTACACCTGAAACAAAACATGTTCTGTGGGAGAAGGAAACTGAGTTTATAAAAGAAGATGGAACCAGGATTTGCAAAATGGCACGACATATGGAATCCCAAGCTCTGACAGGAATCAATCCTAAGAACTGAGAGAGGAGAAAGCTCTGAGAATCCTGAGCACTGATAGGTTAAGCCAACCCTCTGTCTAAAACCCCTTCCCACACCAAAACAAAGCATAAAGGAAATGATTCCAATGTTACAACCTTCCAGGGTATCAGGGGAAAAATATAAGAAATATAGTTTGGGAATAATATGAGCTCTGATGATATGGAGTACATGCAGGATATAAAAAAGTTTCTGATAAATTGTTTTTCTCGCAAATTGGAAGGCAGGCATCAATAGTTTACCTTCTCTATTAATGACCATGGCATGGGGTAGGAGCTGGAAGACGAAAACATCTGTAAGAACACTACAACAATCATATTTCTAATGTCGTTACTTATTTAAAGGCAATAACTGTTATCATTTTCTAAAAGTTATGATATTTCATAAACTAAGTGTGTTTATTAACTATATGCACTGTCTGGCATACATTCTGCAATGGAAATTCTCAAATTTAACTAAAGAGAAAACTATAGACAGAGAATATATGACAATTATGAAATAATAAATATCATGAACTTTTAAAGTAAAAATCCAATGTATATAAGTATTTCCTTGATAAAATCTAAGATGATTAATAAAATACATTAAATTCTGAACTTTGGCTAATCAACAAAATAATTGTTTTAATATAATTAGTGTCCCTGAGAGCAGAGCAAAGATAAGCCCTGATGAATGTGAAAAAGAAAATTTGCAAACCTTCACACTGAGAATGAGATCCACAAAATTCCAAAAATCCTCTTAATTCTCTGCTAGCCAGATTTTGTGAAAGACTTAACTTATCACTTGTAAATAAAAGTGATATTTATGAGTAATATTATCAAGCACACATTTATTAATAGATATTGGAAAATACCTTACATTTTCTGCCTAAAATCTAATAGATATATGACCAAAATAAATTAGACCAATCGCCTGGATGAACATTGATGCAAAAATCTGAAACAAAATCTTAACAAGCCAATATCAAAATCAAAGAAAAAAAAAGAAAAATGTCATACACTATGACCAAGTGGGATTCATCCCACGGATATAAAAAGGATGTTTCTATAATATGCAAATCAATTAACAAAATATGCCACCTTAGAAACAGAATAAAGTAAAAATATAATATTAATTGACCTAGAGAAGATTTTAACAAGATACAGCACCCATTCATGATTTAAAAAAAAAACCCTCAATGAAATAAGAGTAGAAAGAACTCTCCTCAAGATAGTAACAGATATCTATCCAAAAAAGTACATAGTTATATAGTTATATTATCTTAAAGATAAAAAAAATAATTGAAAACATTTCTCACTGATATCAGGCACAAGACATGGATGTCCACTGACTCCTCTCTTACTAAACATTGTATTAGAAGTTTTAACAAAAGCAATCGGTAAAGTAAATTAAATTAAAGGGATCCAAACTGGGAAAAAAATGAGGAAGTCATATTGTCTCTATTTGCAGTTGACTTGATAATCTACATTAAAAACCCCAAAAAGTCACACACAAACGTATCTATAAACATAATTCAATACAGCAAAATGGTCAGCAACATAGTCAATGCACAGAAATTGGTTAAGCATAGTCAATGCACAGAAATTGGTTACAATCATATATGCAAATAATGAATCAGAGGAGAAAGAGATCAAATAGTCTATCACATTTGAAGTAGTGTCAAAGGACTGGAGTGATAGCACAGCAGGTAGGGCATTTGCCTTGCACCAAGTGGATTGAGGTTCTATTCCCAGTATCTCATATGGTCCCCAAATACTGTCCTGAGTAATTCTTGAGTGTATGAGCCAGGAGTAACCCTGTGCATTGCCAGGTGTGACCCCCAAAATAAATAAATAAGTAAACAAATAAATAAATTTGTATCAAAAACATCAGGAACTTAGAAATCAACTTAAACAAAGGGGTGAGAGATCCATACTACAAAATTTTAAAAACACTTAAAAAATTGAAGAAGACCTTAGAAAATGGGAAAACAACCCATGCTAATGGATTGGGAGAATCAATATTTTCAAAATTATCATCTTATTTAAACTATGATATAGATTCTATGCAATCCATATCCAAAATTAGATAACATTCTTTAAGGTCTTAGAACAGTCAATTATAAGGTTTTTGTGGAATTATAAAAGTTTGTGTGGAATTTTTCCAGCTGAGCAAAACCATACTGAAAAATAAGAAACTACGAGGCATCTCATTACCTAATTTGAAGCAATCTTATAAAGCCATAATGATCAAAATAGCATAATATTGGAACAAAGAAAGACTGATGGATAAGAATAGATATTTAAGGATAAACTCCCATATACTTTGTGAGATACTTTTCAACAAAGGGGCTGAAAGTATGAAACAGACAAAAAGACAGTTATTTTAAAATTGATTCAGGAGAACTTGATAATGACAATGATGTGAAAGTAATTAAAGTTGGATCCTTATCTCATACCTTGTACATAATATAACTCAAAGTGGATCAAAGACCTTGAGAACAGACCTGAATCTATAAAGTATATTGAGGAAAACATAGACTAAAAAGTAGAAGACCTAGATTTCAAAGGAGTCTTCAGTATTATGATGCCATTGGCAAAGGATACAGAATGAAAACTAAACAAATGGAACTATACCAGACTGAGAAATTTCTTTATGGAAAAAAAAATGGGCTAAAATTAAAAGACAGCTAATTGAGTAGGAGAAAATAGTTATGCTAGGCACATAAGATATAGAATAATATCTAGGATATAGAGGGTACTCAAAAATAATAACAATTAATAAAACTGAACTGAAAAACCCATCAAACAATTGGGAGAGGAACATGGATATCCTGGTTTTCATTCTCTTTGGGCACCGTTCAGGTAGTTTACAGAAACATAGGGCTCTGCACCCCGGTTTACTGTCTTTTTCCACATCACTAGAGATCAACACCGTGTCTGCATATTCCTACAGCTTCTCAGAGGTCTCTGGATGTTGACTGGGCAGACAAGCCATACATGAAACAATGAAAAGAAAAAAATGTGTGGAGAGGATATAAACAAATACTTCTCTGAGGAAGGCCAGCGGATGACCCACAGTCACATGAAAAAAATGCTTATATTCACTTATTATTAGGGAAATCCAAATAAAGATTATAATGAGAAATCTTATATCAGTGAGAGTGTTATCTTATATCAAAAATTCTGGGAACAATCTCTGTTGGCCGGGTTGTGAAGGAAAAGGAATTCCACTGCTAGTGGAAATATTGTCTGGTCCAATCCCAATGGAAAATGGTATGGAGGGGTCCTCAGTAAACTCAGAATTGAATTGAATCTCCATATAATTGAATCCCCATAAAACCTAGAAATTCTACTTCCGGGTGTCTATCTCCAGGATATACAAACATTCATTCGAAGGAACTTATGCACACCATTATTCATTGAAGCACTCAGTGCAATAGCTAAGATTTGGAAAAATCCTAAATGTCTTATCTAAAGACAGATAAGTTGATAATGAAGATATGGGATATATACATAATGGATTTGTACACAGTTGTAAGGAATGATGACATCATGCATGGATAGAAATAGAAAACATCATGTTACATGTAGTAAGTCAGAGAAGGATAAAGACAGAATCATATAACTTATATGCAGTATTTAGAATATCTGGATGAGGGATTGAACTGTTTTAAAGGAAAGATGCACAAAACAACCTTGGATCCAGAGTATGGGAGGAGAAGGAAAGAAATAATGGAGAGATGGGGGGAAAGAGACAGATGAGAAATAATGGTGTCCAAGGCAGGGGAGACAGGTACAAAGATGGTGTTATGGAATGATAGAGCCAAATATTCAACCCACAGAATCAACACCAATGAAATCATAAGACTGATGCTCTAAATTAATCAAATTGGCAAAATCTAACAATTTATAAAAAATTATAATAAAATTACATTGCAATTGTTTTATTCATAATAACTATTTAAATATTATCATCTATAGTCATTCTTCTCAGTTCAAATCCATAGACTTCATGGCAACTTTTTAAATACTTGAAAGTAAGTGATACACATTTTTATAAAATTTCAAATTGTACAAACCTACTGTCTTCAACATGTTTTTCCTTTTGCTTTGAATTGAAAATTGTTCTATAATTAAGAAAAAATATTCTGTAATTTCTGTGATAGATCACTGTAGTCTCAGAATATTGAAGCATTTTTTATTGTGGAATGTTGGCTAGATTGATTTTATTCAAGCTGTCATATATCATGTCAGTAGTCATGATTTCATCCCAATTAAAAAAGGGGTGAAAGTTTATAGCAAAACAAAGTTGAAATACTTTGGGGAAATAAGTACTACAAATTTAAATGGCACAGGAGATTGGCACAAACCATCATTATCATTACATGGATGCATCTTTTCCATCACTGCCTGTGAAATGTCAATAAGAAATATAACAATAGTCTAAAAGAACAAGTAGAATTATAAATCTTCAGCAATGCAGAAACAGGACTAAAGTAATATTGGTACATACTCATATGTATTTAATAAGCCTGTCTCTTTTCCTCTATACACATAAAATCAAAACTTTGCAAATGTCCATACAGCACACTATGAACAACTTTACAAAGATCTACATAGATATACCAGGACTAGTATACAGAATATAGCCCAAGGCATGATTCAGCAAATACATCTGATAATAATTCCAATCCCCTCTACAGATGTCTAAGATGATCCTATCAATTTTATTGACCTATAGGTACTTATTCTCAATATAAAACCCCCTAATTACTATATATACAGCACTTATAGTTTTATATACCATTGCTAAAAGTTAAAAAGAGCATAACTGCCCATCACAAATGATTCAAGAAGGCTCATACACATAAAACTGATGCTTAACTAACAAAAACAAATGATTGTCCTCTAAAACAAGATGGGATGAACCTTTCAAGATGGAAGGCTGGCACTGAGGTAGAGGAGGAGAGGAGTGTGAGAGAGGGAACCTAGGAACACTGGTGGAGCGAAGTAGACATTGGTGGTTGGTTCAGTGGAGGTACGTTGTATTGAAAGCATCCAACTATAAATAAGGTTGTAACTCAAGGTGCTTTAGTAAAACAGAGTTAAACAGAAAATGAAATAAGATGGAATAGACCTAGATTTATATTTATATGTTCAATATTTAAAGTTTCCTGAAGAAATGCAAACATTATATAATGATATTTATATTTGATACACAAAGAAACTAAACTGTGAGTGAAATAATTTTTTTTTTTAAATTAGATTTTAGTGTTATATTGGTCATTACCTGAAGTAAAGGAAAAAGTAAATTTGGTAAAAAAGATAATGGGGAAAAATGGGGAAAAATGGAATATAAATCTTAGTGGTGAATCTCATATAATATATATACATATATACATATAACATACATACATATATACATATAACATATATTGAGTTAATTTATAAGATGTATGTCTGAAATTGAAGTAAAATTACAAATATTTTAATCTTTATTTTTATCTTTTAAGACCCCAATATCTTTGAATTAAGACACCATTATTTATATTTACATTATTTACAGCACAAATGCTGGCCGACTTTGACTCAAGAGTGTGGGAAGGTTGAACTGCAGCTGAATCTCACCAAAACAATGTTCACGAAAAATGAACTAGTCCCTGATGCTCCATTTGCTCTCAATGGAACGAACATCTCCGAATACAGAAGCTATGTGTACCTGGGTCGAGAACTCAACATGTGGAATGACTTGACTCCAGAACTGCGCAGGAGGAAGAGAGCAGTGTGGAACGCGTTCACGAGCGTCGAGAAATGGTTAAAATGATGAAGAACCTCCTGCTCCAGGCACATCTTTTCAACTCCACTGTTCTTCCTGCATTAACATAGGCCTCAGAGATCTGGGCCCTACAAAAACAGGGTGGGAACGTTATTCGGGTATCCCAAAGAGGAATTGAAAGTGCTATGCTTGGTATATCACGTTTCACTCGAGAGGGAAGGAATCTGGAGTTCCGATCTCTGTCGATAGTCTAGAATCAGGGACGCTGTCTCGTTTGCTAAAGCATCAAAAATCAGATGGGCTGGACACGAGTAATGTGAGCCAGAGACAACTGCTGGACTAGAGCTGTTACCGACTGGATTCCACAGGATGTCAAAAGACCTCGTGGCCACCCACCATCAAGATTGACATACTTCTTCATCAAAACCATGAATGAACCGCTTGAGGTTCTTCCTGTTTCTGGAGCGAGCAGATATCATTGGGCTACACTAGCACACGACAGGGACAAATGGAGATGTTACTGGCACCTGCTCGATCGAATAGAAGGTCAACAGTATGACAAGTGATACAAGTGATACCATTATTTACAAAGTTATTTATAGTTCAGTTAAATCATAGTATGTTCCTGCACAATTCCACCACCAATGTTATTTTACCTCCAGTGGCATCCTCAGGTGGCCTCCTTCCCAGCCCATAACCCCATAACCCGTCTTTTTGACAGGCACACTTTTTTTTCTCTTAAGTTTGGTTGTTGTTGTTTGGGTTTCCTGATTTCATTGTTATTTACTCTGTGATCTAGATATATAGCTATATCTCTCCTCCAGCCACCAGTGGACATGAGACTCTTAACCTCTGCCTCCAACCCCTGTTGTGACTTCCAGTCTGTCTTTACTTAATTTTCTTCTAAATTCGTTTTTTTCCTTTTCTTCTCCTTCCATACCCTGGCTCAAGGGCATTCCAGCCATCCCCTTTTACTTCATTGCACTGCCTCATTCAGTGATTCTATATCCCACAAATAATCAAGATCATCTTATGTTCATTATTCTTTTTTCTTCATTTAACATGATATCTTACATTTCTAATCACGTTGCAAAAAAATCACATAATTTCATCATTCCATCTAGCTGTATAGAATTTCATTGTGTACGTTTGCATGTGCGTGCATGTGCACATATTATAAAGATTTGTTTTAGATGGGTACACATATATAAATTACATTTAAAATATATAGATGTTATATGTAACTACATGTTAAATATAATGTATACATTACCAATCTCTGTTGTTTGACATCTAGTTTCTTTCCATATCTCAGCATTGCAGTAAGTACTCCAATGAATAATTGTGTGCCTATGACTATGAATGCTTTTTTTGTGTCCTGAGGTTGATGTCCAGAAGTGGAAGTTCTTGTTCATGTGTCAGCTCAATTCTTAGTTTAGAAAGAAATCTCCATATTGTTTCTATAATGTTTAATCAGAAAACATTCCGAACAGCAGTGGATGAAGCCCTTTTTTCACCAAATCCCCAACCAACATGAAATTTCCACAGTATTTTTGATATGTGCCAGTCTCCCTAGTATAAGATGATATCTCATTGAATTCTTGATTTATATTTCCATAATACTAAGTGACAATGATTACTTTTTCATGCTTTTTTTTCTTGAAGTGTCGGTTCATTTCCTCTCCCCATATTTTTAGGTGTTTCTTTTATGGTTCTATTAATATTTCTTGATATGTTGTATATCTTCAATATCAACATTTTATCTAATGCTTTATATGAGTATTTCCTTCCTGACAGTTTGCTGTCCATTAGTTTGAGCCCATATTTATTTTGTCATACAGAAACTCTAACTGAATGTAGTCCTAGGTGTTTGTTTTTTGAATCTGTTGCTTTTGTCAGTGCCATCATTTGAGATCTCTTTGAGGTCCAAAACTCAGAGATCTCCTCCTATATTTTACTTAAGATGCTTAAGAGCTTCCAGTCTCACATCAACGTCTTTGATTCATTTTGAATTGATTCTATGTAAAGGGTAATATATGGTCTGTTTTAATTTTCACACCTGTTTATCCATTTTTCTGAGCACACTTTGTTGAAGAGGCTATCTTTAACTAATTTTATGTTCTCAGATGCTTTGGCAAAATATTATCTGGGCATATATGTGAGAATTTGTCCTTGGTTATTCATTCAATTCTGTCAATTCTGAACCACCATTCAGGGAAAAGAATCTAACCTTATTCTACAACCAAGCTGCCATACTGGGGTGTGTATGTGTGTGTGTGTGTGTGTGTGTGTGTGTGTGTATGTGTGTGTGTATGTGTGTGTGTGTCTTTGGTGAAGTTGAAATTTTAAAGGGAGATACAAAAGCACCAAGAAGGTTGATTCCCTTGCAGATTCTCCACTTACAAATTTATAATAGTGTATCATTTTCTTACATCTTAATTTGTCATATGTCTTTTGTCCTGAGATTTTATAATTCTTTTAACCAATCAGATGTATTTTAGTCCTGAGACAGGTTCCATTTGCCAGCTGTGTGAATTGCTGTTCCTTGCTGCTTGTTACTTTTTCCTAGGTCATGTATTTGAACTTTTTGTTTCAGTTTTTGAGCCACATCCTAATGTGCTAAGGAAGTATTCCTGACTCCTGCTCAGGTATTACTCCCATAGGTATTTGGGGAGCGATATGATACTAGGAAGGGTCTCCCACATTCAAAGCATATGTTTTAGCTCATTAGGTATATCCCTAGATAAAGTATTTTCAATCTTCAAAATAGCCACACAAAGTAATTTGAAAGGTTTATATTATATGTTTATAAGTACAAGCACTACTAACTTATACATCAAGAAGTACACAAATAAAGAAGTTCTTTCTTCAATATTAATGTGAAAAGAAAGTCAGAGTGCAAATTTGTATTATATTTTGCATTTCATAAATCCTAAATAGCATGTTTCTTCTTTCATTGTAATTTACAAAATCAATTCTAAAGGGGAAATCATGAAATTATCAAGGTTATTATTTAACATGCTCCAAGTTTAGTTAAAAAAAATTCTAGTGAAAATTTCGGTATAGATGACAATTGTTTAAATGTGCAATGCAAATATATGTGAAAAGAACTAGAGAAAAATGAAACAATCTAATATTCTTAAATTGCAAATAAACAGCAAAACTATTTAATGAATATCAGTCTAGTGGCATAATTGGGTCAAAACTCAGATTGCTTAACACAAACCACTATCAAAATCCACTGATATTTTAAATAGAGTGCACAAAAATTCAGAATAAAAATTAACTTGCTCTCTTTTATTTTTCAGGGCTTCACTATTAAAAAAGGAAATAGATAAGTGAACCCTGGAAATAAATGTCATCAGATTCACTGCAAGGCACAAATGCTAATCAACAATGCATATAACATGATACATACTTATACCATATAAGAGGCAGATTTATCTTTTCACAACAGTGAACGATAATATAAAAAGAACCTGCTATGTCATATCCATGATAATTGCATTCTTCAAATACTATGGATTAGAGTTTCTTGTAATGCCACTTTAATAAGTTTTTATATTCTACATTTAGATATTTAAATATCACATTAATAGCAAATATTCAGATTTCATTAAAATTTATTGCTATACAATTACTATAGAATCCTAAAATGCATCTTCTAAGTAAATATAAGGAACACTCTTCCTATGAGACATTCTGCAACCTAGAATATAATATTCTCATATAATTATAGAATATACAGCTATTTCCTTCACTATTATTTATTAGATATGGAGGGAAAGACAGGGAGTCCTATGGCTTTGAGTTTCAGAGTGATCTATGAAAGAATAAATAATGCTTGCTTCTTGCTTATTTGAATAAAAAGAAAAAAGAAATCTCTCTTGTTCTTTATACTCTCTAAGCACTTGTATTGTTGATTTTGCAAGAAGAAAGACAGTATTAGAGACCTCAAAAGGGAGATGAACATGAAGAAAAAGCTTTCTTGCATTTATGATGCCTGCATAGGGAATTCAGGAAAATGTGTGTTACGGCTTATGGTGTTTACAAGGAAGCACCTAGGTATAGTATTAAAACATCGAGGAAAAAACAAGTTATTCATCCTTTTCCTGAAAAGTGTTCTGCTTGGGTCATCTCCAGGTCAGTATTTATTTATACTGACAGAAACTCCAAGATATTTTGTGTAGATTCTCGTATAATAAGTGAAGTGAGTTGTCATATACATATTAATCCTCTACTCTTATCATTGGCTATGGTTCTAATTAACCAACTTTTTGTTTTGTAAGTGTTTCTAGATATCTTTTGCAAATAGTTTTCTGAGAAAAAAATGGGAGATTTATGCCTTAAATGAAAGCTTCAGATCACTTTGGAATTATGTGTACTCGAACTGTTTAAACCATTCTTTTCTCAGAACATATTACACACATTTCACATTCATTGTGCTAAATTTATTTGAAAGCAACCTAGGAAAGTCTTTCTGTCAATATTTAGTGTTTGTTATGACGGCAAAGGAAAAATTTCAGTCACTAAATCAAATTCTTAGTCAGATGTTTCATTGCTTTATTTATTTCATAACTTTGGAAAACAAGTCGTAAATTTTAATAAAGTCCCTCTTGACCTGTAGTTGAAACATACTGAGTTGTACTAATAATGTCTTTGTTTAATAAATACTAAAATTTGAATACTTTGGTATGTTTGTCTATAATTTCATAGAAAGTGATAAATTAACTGTGTATGGAGAAATAAAAGAAGAAGAACAATGAACAATGGGGAAGGACGAAGATGAGTTTCTTTTTCTTTTTCTTTTCCTTTTTTTTTTTTTTTTTTGCTTTTTGGGTCACACTCGGCAATGCTCAGGGGTTACTATGGGCTCTTCACTCAGGATTCACTCCTGGCGGTGCTCAGGGGACCATATGGGATGCTGGGAATCGAACCCAGGTTGGCAGCATGCAAGGCAAACGCCCTACCCGCTGTGCTATTGCTCCAGCCCCAGGAAGGATGAAGGTGAAATGCCAAAAAAAAAAGAAAGAATGAGGAATAAGGAAGGAAGGAAAGAGGAAGGAAGGAAGGAAGGAAGGAAGGAAGGAAGGAAGGAAGGAAGGAAGGAAGGAAGGAAGGAAGGAAGGAAGGAAGGAAGGAAGGAAGGAAGGAAGGAAGGAAGATAATAGAGCTCATTATTCAACTTCAACATTGAATTCCTAGAGATGAAATTTTGCTGTGCTGAAATAAGGTAACATTAAACAAGTGAATAACTTCCTCCTTCCTATACTTTTAAATTCATTGATAAATATGCCTGTCGTGTTCTGTCTAAAAGATAAAAATAAGTCATCTCCAATAATTACAAATAAATTTGTAATGACTCTAGGGAAAACATTTCCATTTTTTTAAAGAATATGGTTAGAATACTAAGTGCTGGAGATGCCAGAGTGTTGTCAGCCATTTTGTAAAATTCCTTACAAACCAAAGGATATCTAGCTTGGTTTCAGATCCATCAAGATTTCCTGGAATTAATATTAATCAAAAAAAGAGAAAAAAACTAAAGAAAATCAAGCAATTCTCTGTACTGAATTTTAAAATATTAGGAAATTTCAAGACCCCTTAATTAAAACCTTAGGCAACTTAAAGATTACTTATGGGTCTATGGATTTTCAGGTATGAGTCTGCATTCTAGATATACACAGAAATAGAGAGTTGATAAATTTTAAGCATATATACCACTACTGATTTATTGATATGTTTCATTTAATTTTGATGGAGGATATTGAAATTAGAGTCAGTAAGTGCAAAGTATATGCATAACAACTGAGCTCTACCACTGGCTAAACCCCGAGGTAAAATAGTACAATAGTCTCTCTCTCTCTCTCTCTCTCTCTATATATATATATATATATACACACACACACCATTATATACCATGTATATGGTATGTATATTATATATGAATAGTCATATATGTGTGTATATACATATATACGTATATTCATATATATATATATGTGAATTGGAACTGGCAGAGGAACCCAGGTATGTGGGACCCAAGGCTGAGACCTCCAAGCCTGCTCGGATCGGGACTGGGCCTCCTCCGCCCAGTAGCTGGTGGTCACATCCAGGGATTGCCCCGGCACCATGTAATCCTGTCAATGGCCAGCATCCGGAGATTTAAAAGCAAGCTCCCGGAAGCTCGATATCTTATAGCCTACTTCTCCCTCTTGGAGAATCTGGCAAACTACTAGGAATTTCTTGCCCACATGGGAGAGCCTCACAAGGTCCCCATGGTGTATTAATATTCCAAAACCAGTAACAAGCTGGGTCTCATTCCCCTGACCGTGAAAGAGCCTCCAGTATGGCATTGTTGGGAGGACAAGTAGAGAGAGGCTTCTAAAATCTCAGGGCTTGGACGAATGGAGACATTACTGAGACTGTTCAAGAAATTCAACAATCAACAGGATGACGATGATGATGATGATGATGATGATGATGATGATGATGATGATGATGATGATGATGAAGATGATGATGATGATGATGATGATATTTGAAAGTATATATATACATGTGTACATATATATACATGTATATATATGTGTGTGTGTGTGTGTGTGTGTATGTGTGTGTGTTCTTCAATTTAAAGAAGGCTTTTGATTCTGTTGAGGCTAAAGCAGTCATCAAAGCCCTAGCCAAACATGGTGTTCAAATTCAGTACATCAGGATCCTCCGCAAGCTGATTCACCACCAGGATCTCACCATTTTACAAGGAAGTGATCATCGACATAAAGAGAGGGGTTTGGCAGGGCGATACCATTTCACTGAAACTCTTCAGTGCCACCCTCAAGAATGTCATGCAAGGACTGGAATGGAAAGGAATGGCAGTGAAGATAGACGGTAGGCAACTCCACCACCTCGGTTTTGCTGATGACATCGTTTTAATAATACCAAACATTAGCTAAGCAGCACAAATGCTGGCCAACTTCAATAGTGAGTGTGAAAAGGTCGGACTGCAGCTGAATCTCACCAAGAAAATGTTCATGAAAAATGAACTAGTCCCTGATGTTCTAGTTGCTCTCAATGGAGCAAACATCTCTGAATGCAGCAGCTATGAGTACCTGTGTCGAGAACACAACATGAGGAATGACTTGGCACCAGAATTGAGCAGGAGGAAGAGAGCAGCGTGGAATGCCTTCAAGAGCTTTAAAATAGTTGTTAAGAGGACAAAGAAACTCGGCTCCAGGCACATCTTTTCAACTCCACTGTTCTTCCTTCACTAACATACGCCTCAGAGACCTGGGCCCTACGAAAATGGGACAAGAATGTTATTCGGGTATCTCAAAAAGGAATTGTAAGAGCTTTGCTTAAATATCACATTTTAGTCAAGTGAGAGAAGGAATCAAGTGTTCTCACCTCTGTCGATGATTAAGGATCAGGGACAGTGTCTCGTTTGCCAAAGCATCGAAACTCAGATGTGCCGGACACGTAATGAGATTCAGAGATGAACTCTGGACTAAAGCTATTACCGACTGGATTCCATGGGATATCTAAAGACCCCACGGCCGTCCACCAATGAGATGGTCAGACTTCTTCGTCAAAACCCTGGCCAAATGGTTTGAGGCTCTTCGTGTTCCTGGAGCAAGCAGATACCATTGGGCTACACCAGCACGTGACAGGTACGAATAGAGTTGTTACTGGCACCCGATGAACAATTCGATAAACAACAGGATGACAAGTGATACAAGTGATATATATATATATACATATATATATACATACACATATATATGTTTAATATTTGTTTTTAGGTCCAATGGTTTATAAAACAGTTGGTGATAGGATGTTAGGATTTCTTACATAAAACATTCTAGCAATATATCCTCTATTAGAATGTTTACCTCGACTATATTCCCAGTATCTCCATGTCCCACATCTATTACCCTACACATACCCCTACTGTGATAAGCTTCTACTGAAGATCAATTC
The DNA here is from genome assembly GCF_027595985.1 of Sorex araneus. Classification (NCBI taxonomy): domain Eukaryota; kingdom Metazoa; phylum Chordata; class Mammalia; order Eulipotyphla; family Soricidae; genus Sorex; species Sorex araneus. The sequence continues at coordinate 172,136,861 of NC_073303.1, read as the reverse complement.
TCAAATTTTGTTGCCCTTGAACATTTATTATTCCCTTACTCTATTTCTTTGTAACTTACAAGAAGTATCATTCTATGTATTTTTCTTTATCACAAATTTCACTCAGCATGACCCTCACCAGATCAATTCACATAGCACCAAATCTCATGAGTTTGTTTTTTTCTAGCAGCTCAATTACCTTTTCCATATGCACCACAGTTTGTTTATACAATGCTCTGTCCTTGGAGAATTCGATTGTTTTTAGATTTTGCGTACTGTGAATAGTGTTGCAATGAACATAAGTGTACAAGAGTCTTTTAAATAGTTTTTGAACCCTTGAGCAAGATACCAAAACGTGGAATTGCTAGTTCATATGGAACCACAAACTAAGTTTTTTTCTGAGAAGTGTCCATATTGTTTATTTAAAGGTTAGATTATTCACCATTCCCACCCACAGTTATTGAGGGTGCATTTTTCCCCATATCTACACCAACCCTGGTCGTTTTTGTCATTTGAAATATCTTCCAGTCTCACTAGTATGAAATTGTGAATTCACAAAATGTGTGCCTGGTTGTCGAGAGCCACCTTCCCAGCCTCTCCAGTAGAGGAACATAGAGACAGGGGAACACAGACTGATTGTCAAAATGATCTGTTTAATTCAGAGCTGCTAGCATACTATAGAACACCTGAGGGGGAAGTTGGGGTATAGGACTATGCATAGCTGTGATTGATCATTTACAGAGGTAAAGCATTTCGGCAGAGACAATTCTCTTGGATGGACTAACTCGAGGATATCCTATGTTTCCAAGGGACAATTTATACTGTTTTTCTCTTTCCCTTTAGTTGCACATACTAAGCAACTAAGTTTACTTCTCATTAATACTTACAGTTATTTGGATAAACACAGTCAGAGATACAGATTTCAAAACTTAGTCTGGGCTCTGAGAGCAAGCAAGGTTTTTACTGTAAATCCCTGTTCAGTTTGTCTTTCCCCATGGGGGGTCCTGTCTCTTAAGTCATAACAGCTTGTACCGAGACCATGCTTTTATGCTTTCTAGACTGTCCCATTCGATGTCCCATTTCGATGCTGGGGTAGCTTCACCACTCGCTCTGGGTCTAACCCAGACATCCAGGGGGAAACTCACTTTGTGGGGTTTTAGAAACTATGGCCACCAAAGCCTGAGTCAAGTAATTATGACAAATGTCCAGGAGTAATTATATTTCAGAGTCAAACAACTCCCAAATATTAGGAGCACGGCATTAATGGTCTTTCTGTGTTGAAGCAAAGGACACAGCTCTACTGTAAAATATGGAAAGGCTATAGGGGAACAAGTAATCAATTACAAATACAAAATTCAGAGTTACCAGAAAGTTTTGGCTTATAAGTAACCGATACTGACTTAGGGAATTGTGACAATGAAAGGTAAAACACAAAGAAATGTTGAAGATAAACCAGGGGATTAGGAATGCTTGCAAGAGCATTGTAAGTTTCTCTGGGAGGAGGAAAATGGACAATTCACTGATGAAGCCTGTAAAACACTTAGGGTTAACATCCAACAGAGTGATATAGCATTGCTTTGATTTGCATTTCCCTGACTAGAGGTAGTATATGTCACTTTTTCACATATCTTTTGCCCAGCTGCAAGTCTTCTCTGAAGAAATCTCTGTTCATCTCTTACCCCAATTTTTTTCTAAAGGCTTGTTTTTTCCATTTTCTTGTTAAGTTCTACGAGCATTTTATATATCTTGAATATTAACTTCTCACTTACCTACACTCATTTTAAGAACTTATTCTGATCATGCCCAACACCCTACTTATCAACCTTAAATGACATTTGGTTACCTTTAGAACAAATTCCAAGTGCTATAGTTCACTGTTTATAAATTTTGGGAAGAAGCCAAACTTTAGAGGAACTACTTCATCTGTTTGTCCCAGCCAACACAATGATGTAAAGAATTGGCATTTACTAATTCCATAGGAAGCTTATAACTAATGCATTCCTGGGCTTTTTTCCAAACATTGTGATACTCTGAAACTATGTATGAATCCTGTAATCGAAATGAGGGCTATCGTAAGTTTGCACACATGAGCATATACTCATAGATTAGAACTAGCATGTATCATTCAACTCATCAAATATTTTATTTCTCACAATGTCACTTTCATTTGCTCAGATAATTAATTCATGAGTTACATCGGATTATAATACTTTGGTGCTATTGCCCTTAGTCAAATGTCTTACACTCTCTCATCCACATTGTACATTATGAATAATCATTCATAGTTTGATTTAGAAGTCTCAGAATTCTATTTATAGAAAACTGAACTACTCTAACAGGTCTTTATTCATTAATTTAGATATTCATTGAGAACTGTTTTTGTTTGACTGTTTGCTTGTTTTTAGTATCCAGATATGTATTAGACTTGTAATAACTGTGCTTAATGAAATTAACTGAATATAAGTGACAATTTAGAATTTTAAATGAAAATGTTTGGTCACCTGTTTTGTTACCTAAGATCATTAGAATATTTCATGGAAGAATATGTAATCATTATACTTTTAATCTCCTGATTCAACCTAACTGTTCAATGTAACATTGAAATAAAGGATAATGTCTCTGAACATTGTTCTATGCTCAGGCTCATAAATCTTAATTATTTAGCTTTATATTTTCTGAGTCAATGGTAATCAGTGACCAGAACTGTTATATTTTGGTTCATATCATTTTATTTTAATTTTTATGCACTTACATCTGAATGAAGAAAATTATCATTTTTTAAATGGTACCAGTATATATGTCTCCAAAAGTGTTGTCCGAAGGAGCTAGAGCAATGGTACAACAGGATGATTCCCTTGTATGTGACCTACAGGGAATTGGTCTCCAACATCCCACCTTGTCCTTGAAGCACCTCCAGGAATGATTCCTTATTGCAGAGCCAGAAACAACCTCTGAGCATCACTGTTGTGACCTCCAAAACCAGAAAACTAATAAACAAAATGTTGGTTTAAAAACATAAAGGCCTCTCGGGTCACTGTATTTTTGTCTCAAATATGAAATACAAAAAGGATATATTTGAATATTATTGTTTCTTTCTACTTTTGATTTTTTAAGCATTTGCATTTTCATAACTAACAAAAATTAATTAAAAAAAACTGTGTATTCCATGAAGGCAGTCCATTGATACAATGGAATCAATCTTTCTGACAGAAGTAGAGAACAACCATATGTTTTCAAACTCTACCTAACCACAAAGAAGTTTGTAAAAATTGCATCTATTGGAATAAGAATAATAGTCAAATTGAAATATTGTTAAGCTTATAAGAGGAAAGTGCCAATTTTTTTGATGCAAATATTAGCAACTTACACGGTGCCAGGGGCAGGGCGGGGGAGGGGTATAAATTGTAAATTGCGTGTAAATTGTAATCCTGTCAATGGCCAGCATCCAGCTACATAAAAGCTGCCCTGCGATATCTTATAGCCTACTTCTCCCCCTGGGAGAACCTGGCAAACTACTGGGAGTTTGGGAGAACCTGACAAACTACTGGGAGTTTCCTGCCCACATGGGAAAGCCTCACAAGGTCCCCATGGTGTATTAATATGCCAAAACCAAGCGGGGTCTCATTCTCCTGGCCCTGCAAGAGCCTCCAGTACGGCATCGTTAGAAGGATGAGTAGAGAGAGGCTTCTAAAATCTCAAGGCTTAGACGAATGGAGACGTTACAGAGACCGCTTGAGAAATTCGATGATGAAAAGGACAATGATGATGATGATGATAATTAGTTAATTAGTTTCCTAAATAAATTAATTCAAACAAATACAAATGAAAAATCATATGGTAATTGTTGTAAATAAAATTTGGCAGCATTCAATATGAGAAATAAGGTCTTTAAATAAAATTAATGCAATCTTTACCAATTTACTATTTCATTTATATGTGCATATATTTGTATGTGTGAATATGTGCATACATACAAAAACATCTTTTGTTGAGTCAAGCTTTTATATTTTCTGGCCTGTTTACTTAATATCACAATATAATATAATATATCTTGTCTGCTATCTTTTAAATTAAAATAGGGTTTCAAGAAAAATCTGCAAGTACATGAATACAGAATATGTCTAAGCTTGTTTAATGATGTTTCTAATATCTCATAACACAGTATTTGTTAGTTCCTTGAATATCACATATACTTGCAATAAGATAGACTAGCAATGGTAATATTTAATAGTATTAGAAGCAGAATAGCAAACCCATATAAAATCGAGTCTTGAAAATAAGTGTTTTGGGGCTGGAGCGATAGCACAGCAGGCAGGGCATTTGTCTTGCATGAAGCCGACCTGAGTTCCATTCTCAGCACCCCATATTGTCCCCTGAGCACCAGCAGGAGTAATTTCTGAGTGCAGAGACAGGAGTAACACCTGTGCATTGCCGGGTGTGACCGAAAAAGAAAAAAAATAGAGAAAAAAATGTTTTATTGATAACAAAATATAAATGAGAAAATCACTAATACCAAAATCAAAATTATAAATATCAATCAATATATTTTTCACTGGGAAACAGCTTTAGCATTCTGGAAAAGTAGTAAGAGAACATTCATGAAAATACTCTTATTAATTAAACATTATTTGAATGAATGAAAGAATATATAAAGTAATCAATTAATAATTAAAGTTATGCAAATTATAAGGCATATATTATTCTTAGACTAAATTTTGATGAAAATCTAAATTTATTAAATCATTTTTAATTTCTTCATTTTGCATGTGTTTGCATAATATTCATTTAAAATACAAGCTTAAATATCTTGTTAGCTTTTGCTTTAAGCATAAATCCCCCAAATTCCTACTTATTCCACATTCTCAATAATATAATAGTTTGCATGTACATACAATGAGTTAAGTTTTTTAAATTAATATTATAAAAAAGAAAAACTTGTTAAAATGCCTGCCAATATCTTTTACATATTTTCTAGGTTATTTTTGTGTCTGTTATAAGAGGATCTAAATTGAAAATAAATGGTAAATAAAACAATGCTTAAATAACTATGTCAACGAAGAAAATTGCTGATACTAAAATCTGAGCAATATAACTCTAATTCTAAATTCATGTATATTCAACTTTATACTGTGTATCATAAATGTATTATACACTTTTAAACTCTAATGTATTATATTAGTAGCAGCAGAATATTCATTATTGTATTCCTATTGCAAAGAGTATAGTCAGGGAACCAGAAATATCTTCAGGTTTGATAAGAATGTCTTGAATGAATAGAAATATGCAACCATTGGGGCCAGAGTGGCAGTAAAGCCAGGAGGGCAATTGCCTTTCACACAGCCAACCTGGCATTGATCCCTTGTGTCCCAAATGGTCCCCCAAGCATCGACAGGAGTAATTCCTGAATGCAGAGCCAGGAGTAACCCCTGAGTATCTCCGGTGTGACTCAAAAAGCCAACAAAAAAATAATGCAACCATTTAACATCCGATAACAAAACCTATAAATCATTTCTGAATTTGGGAAGCTTGGCAGTTTTAAGGTCAATTTATTTTGACACTGTTATCATAAATATTTTTGCTTCAGGCCACATTAAGTATATCACTTGGGCTTTGTATCTATTTCATGTTGCAAAGTAAACAATATTGCTTAAGCAATATTTACTTATTTTCCAACATTGTAAAATTGTAAGTTTTTAGCACATTTCTCTTAACATTCACCTTTTATTTAAATAATTTATTGGGAATTATTCACTCATTTATTTGTATTTAGTTCTGACACCTCTTAAGAATGCTTGAAGACATACAAATCTCTCTGCTCAGCTGGATTTTCCTACTCCTGCTGTAGAAGGTACAATTTGATAAGAATGTTCTTAAAACTTAAAATAATTGGATGTGAGATGTTGAATCTCAATAACCTGGAAAAAAAAGACAAGTTATTCTCAGGAGAATCAATAAGGAACAGAAAGAGGGTTAAAAAGTTGTGAGTGCAGTTCCAGGGAGAGGAATCAAAGTGACTCACACAAAGACATGGCACTGCCCACATTAATCAACTGGAAATGGTTCAGAGAAAAGACTTCACAATTCTCATAAAAAAAGGTTGAAGAAGTCAGAAAAGGCTTTAAGATAATACTTAGAGGTTGGTTGATCTCCCACTGGGCATAAGACAGCAAGATGTAAAAGTTTCCTAAAACAAAGAGATAAAAGAAAAAAAAATAGAGCCTGAAAGATTTCTTTACCCAAACACCACACCAGAAATTTTGTAACACTTATTTATAAATAGGTAAAAATAAGATGGGGACATTATATTAACCTAAGTCTCTAAGCTGAACTATTGAAACTAAGAAATTCTAAATCAAAAAAAAATTTAAGGATATAATTTGAGCTATATGGTAACCCTCTAAGGATTATGATAGTATTTCATGTTCTTAAAATTCCAAGATAGTAAGGATCTGTTTCTGAAACAATAAATATCTCGTTTCTTTCTAATGTTATTTTGAAATCCATGAACACTAAATGTGGAAAAAAAGAGGGAAAAAAAGCAAAAATTACCACCTTATTTTGTAATAGTAAAGGAACAAGAGATAAATGATTGAAGTATTCTAAATTGAATGATCCATTAATTTTTTAAAAAATCCAGACTTGGAACCACCAGGGAGTATATAATAACAGACCTATTTTAATATAGATGGTTAAAGGCAGACAGAGATAAGAAATAATTTAGTCATTCTCAAGGGAGTCTTATGTCTGTCTTTACTGTATAAGTGTACAATAACACATTTCTTTGTTAAATTTGTAATTTCCATTGTTTAAAAAAATCAAAAGAAAATTTACATTCAGTATCAAAATGGAATGTCATATAATTTCAGAGAGCGAATGCTACAGAATAATATATATCAGCTGTGTAGCAAAAATGAGCTAAAAAGAATATGGCAGATGCCCTACAAATTATTATTTATGCTTTTGAATGTGCATTCATAGCATAAAATTTAAAGGTGTTATTACCTCCCTCCACGCTGATTCCACGATGTGTTTTAATATTTTAAATTTAAATTTACAATGTATTCAATTTATAAATGAATATTTTCAGTAATATTTGTAAATGAAATTCAGAAGTTTGTCAGCAAAATTTTAGAACCTTTATTTTTAGAAACTGCTATGAACCTTGATCCAAGATAGTTCGCTTCACTAAACATTAAGAAAATATTGCAACTCTCCACAATTGAAAAAATAATATAAAAGTAAATCATAAATTACATATATTTTATAATGGAGAAGTGCTACAACATAAAATCAACTGAATCCTGATATATGACCCTATTATAAATAGTTTTAGCATCCTTATTTTGAAAGGAGGAACGTTATAGACATTTGTGCACATTATTAAGTGGATGAATGGTAGAATTAACTCATTGAGCTGTAATTAAATTGTCTTCAGCTAAAATGGCAATAAGGTTTGTAAAGGGAATTAATAATTAGTCTCTTGCTTTAACTTCACATGTTTAGCTAACTCTAAGGTATGATGTAGATAAAAAATTCATAAAATTAATTTTATTTGAGAACAGCAATATATTACTACTCCCATTTTAAGGCAGTATAAAAGCTGTAAACAAATAATTAGTAAAAAATTCAGTTGGTCATTTATTTTATAAGATAGGGTTACATAGATAGAGAAGTAGGCAGAGGATCTCTATTCCTGGGTCCCTTTGAGCTCAGAGTCCAAGATTACAAAGTTCTACATTACGTGGGTTCCATGGGAACCCTGCTTCCCCAAATCTCCGGCGACCCAGGGGTCACACCCATAAGCCACCTCCGCCGGGACTGCGCCAGATAATCTCCTCATCAGCCACCCTCCAGAACTCAGGGCTGCTTCTCCCAGAAGGGAGCATAAAATGAGGCCCCCATAACCATGCCACCGGACTTCATACCAGGAGTGCAATAGAGGGAAGTGGGTGAAAGCCCTCCCCACCCCAAGGTACCCAGCCTTGGCAGACAACCTCCACTACCACACTGCCACCTCACTCCAGGATGCTTTCCACAAGCTCGGTCCGAGCCTCATGCATGAGTGAACACATTCTTGGACATCATAAATCATCATAAAGGGAAATATATACATATGTGTGTATATATATATTGAAGACTTATAAATCTCTCTGCTCAGCTGGATTCTCCAACTTATGCTGTAGAAGGTACAATTTGATATATATATATATATATATATTCATATATTTATATACCTCTAGGAGAGCCTGGCGAGCAACTGAGAGTATCCTGCCCACACAGAAGAGTCTGGCAAGCTCCCCATGACATATTCAATATCCCAAATACAGTAACAATAACAGGTCTCATTCCCCTGACCATGAAAAGAGCCTCCAGTTGTTTGGAAAAACGAGTAAGGAGAGGCTGCTAAAATCTCAGGGTTGGAACGAATGGAGATGTTACTGGCACCACTCAAGTAAATCAAAGAACAACGGGATGACAGCGACAGTGACAGGGTCACATAAATTTACAGTTACATACATGATTATTCCTTTAATTTGAAACATGCTGCATCACTAAAAACAAAATAGAAATACAACATTGGAGATGTTATTGGTGCCAACTCGAGCAAAATTATGAGCAACGGGAGGACAGTGACAGTGACAATGTCAACATAATTTTTTAATCATGTTAATCTCTAAACCATTGCTTTAGAGTTAATAAAAAGTCATTTTAATACATCGAAGCTGTATGCATCTATTTTTGTTGTTGCTCATTATACAAGATTCAGTTCAGTTATTGTCTATGTATTTTATATAATAACATTATCCTAATTTGTAATAACAAAGGCAGAATTTTCTGTGAAATTTAGTAATTAGTTATATAAAATAAGCTATGCCTTTAAAATTATTTTGTTTTAAAGGTCTTAGTTGAATTGTGATGTTTAGGTTAATATAAAAATCATAACAAAGCAATATGGAATAGATAATGATGATTTGGGTACAGTTCTACTTATCTAGATTACGTCATTTAAATGTTCACAATAAGTCCTTCTGAGCATACTATAGCTATAATCTCATTAAATCTATTGCATATTTCTTAATAGTTTTTAATATAGTTTAGATGGATAATGATATTACCATTAACTATCATTCAATTATCCATATTCCATGTAGAACAGTTATTTTCATTTCTTTGCTAAATTGCCTGCTATTAATCTGTGCATTTTTAGAAGCCCTATAAAAATTGCTTATTGCTTTTCAAATACTTGATACCTTCACACATAATGATCTGATTATTTATAAAGCCACTGAATCATTAAACCAACTGTAAAATAATTTTTACTAAAGCCAAAAATAAAATGTTTTGCAATTTAATCCCATAGAACTATGCATATAGAAATAATGGAAAAGGTGCATGGAGTTGAAAGATTTTAAATCAATGAGTAGACTGAGGGTATATCTTTTGTTGATGAGTTCATTCCTGGGACAAATTTGTATGCTAACTGAATCCATACTCCCTTCATCTTTTTTTCCTTTACACTCCTCCATATTTTCTCTTTTTTTGCCTCTCTTTCGCTCTTCCATTTAGTATTTTTGTCTGTTAATAATCTATCAACTCATTTAATCTCCACTTTAATCTGGAAATCATTTATTGGAGTCAAAATAGTGATTTCTGTAAGTAAGTGAAAACTGCTTTTGAATTTAGTGTAAGGTCACTTAAATAAAATATCTGTGGAATCCATGAATATTATCTCTTAATTAAACACAAAGATCACTGTATATTATTTTAAGACATAGTAGATTACCTAAAATATATACCTTCTCAAAACATTATATAAAAATAACAATTATTCTAATATCAAATAATCAGTTAATGGTCACATATCTCTCATATATCTGGCATTTATCTTGTTTGCTTTTTTTTCTTTTTGTTTCCAATTTTTTAAATATTTTTTGAATCACTGTGAGATAGTTACAAGCTTTCATGTTTGGGTTACAATCTCACAATGATCAAACACCCATCCTTCCACCAGTGCACATTCCCCACCACCAATATCCCGGTTTCCCCGCCATTCCCACCCTCTCCCTGCCTCTATGGCAGACGGTATTCCGCATACTCTCTCTCTACTTTGGGGCATTATAGCTTGCAACACAGACACTGAGAGGTCATCATGTTTGGTCCATTATCTACTTTCGGCATGCATCTCCCATCCCAAATGGTTCCTCCAGCTAGCATTTTCTTAGTGATCCCTTCTCTATTCCATCTGCCTTATCCCCTCTGCTCATTAAACAGTCTTCCAGCTATGGGGCAATCCCCCTGGACCTTGTATCTACTGTCCTTGGGTGTCAGCCTCATGTGATGTTATTTTATACTCCACAAATGAGTGCAGTCCCTCTATGTCTGTCCCTCTCTTTCTGACTCATTTCACTTAGCATGATTCTCTCCATGTTTATCCATTTATAAGCAAATTTCATGACTTCATTTCTCCTAACAGCTGCCTAGTATTCCATTGTGTAGATGTACCAAAGTTTCTTTAACCAGTCATCTCTTTTAGGGCACTCAGGTTGTTTCCAGATTTTGGCTATTGTGAACAGTGCTGCGATGAATATATAGGTACAGATGTCATTTCTACTGTGCTCTTTTGCATCGTCAGGATATATTCCCAGAAGTGGTATTGCGGGGTCATATGGAAGCTCAATTTCTAGTTTTTGAAGGACTGTCCATATTGTTTTCCAGAAAGGCTGGACCAGTCGGCATTCCCACCAACAGTGAAGGAGTGTCGCTTTTTCCCCACATTCATGCCAGCACTGGTTGCTTTTGTTCTTTTGAATGTGTGCCAGTCTCTGTGTTGTGAGATGATATCTCATTGTTGTTTGGATTTACATCTCCCTGATGACTCGTGATGTGGAACATTTTTTCATGTGCCTTTGGGCCATTTGCATTTCTTTTTTGAGGAAACTGTTCATTTCTTCTCCCCATTTTTTGATGGGGTTAGAGGGGTTTTTTTTTTATACAATTTGACAAGTGTCTTGTATATCCTGGATATTAATCCCTTATCAGATGGGTATTGGGTAAATATTCTTTCCCATTCTGTGGGTTCTTTCTGTATTTTGGTCACTGTTTCTTTTGAAGTGCAGAAGCTTCTTAGTTTGATGTAGTCCCATTTGTTTATGTTTGCTTCCACTTGCATGGTTAGTGCTGTTTTGTTCTTAAAGATGCGTTTAGCTTCAATGTCATGGAGAGTTCTGCCTACATTTTCTTCTCTTAACTATATAGATTCATGTCTGATATTGAAGTCTTTAATACATTTTGACCTGATTTTTGTGCCTGGCATTAGACAGAGGTCAGAGTTCATTTTTCTTGGCTTACTCCTGAAACTTTACTCCAGCTCTGTGTTCAAGGACCATTCTAGGCAGTGCTCAAGGGACCACTTTGGGTTCCAGGAATCAAATCCAGGTCAGTCACAAAAACACAACTGCCCTGCATACTGTAGTATCTCACTGGCCCCAGAATGTTTATAATAATTAGTTGTTATTGAGTATAAATAGTCCATTTTTTTACAGTGTGAAATGATGCTCTATTTTTTATATAACTACTTTCTCATAATATTGTCCCTTTGTTGAATTGATTGATAACAGTTTCTGATTTTTACACATAGGTTGTGGGAAGATTAATATTCCAGTTTCTTTATAAATGTGTTTCTATTTCGTTTGCATCTAAAATTCACAATTTATGTACAACAAACATTTTTTATCAAAACCAATAATAATCTTATTACTTTACCTTTTCAGCAAATGTTAACGTTTTCTTTAATTCCAATAATTCTGATGCAAATTTGAAATTTGCCTCATAGCTTTATTTGCATTTTTCAAAGTGGCTAATGTTTTGAGCAATACTTTGATACTTATATATAAAAATTTTATAATTAAAGTGTGAAGTGTCTTTTCAAAATTTTGGTCCATATTATTCACAGAAAAAAAGTATTAATGAATTTTAAAATATATTTATTCTAAGCAAAAGCTTTGTAGTATTATGTTTTCAAACATATCTTCGTATGAGCCAGGAAGAAAATTACAGCAGGTGTGGTACTTGCCATACATACAGTGAATCTGAGTTGGATCCCCAGAACTGCATAGAGTACCGTAAACCAACCAGGAGTAACCCATGAGTATGTTGGTGCGGTACAAAAATCAAAACTAACTAAATAAATAAATGTTTGTAATTTTTTGTTAATTTTTAATCGACTTTTAAGAGTTGTATTTAATCTTACTATATTACTATATTAATGGGTTTACTATATTAATGGGCTGGAGCAATAGCATAGCGAGTGGGTAGGGCATTTGCCTAGCATGCAGCCGAGGAAGGTTACATTCCTCGGCCGCTCTCCAAGAGCTCGGCAAGCTAACGAGAGTATCTTGCCCGCATGGCAGAGCCTGGCAAGCTGCCTGTGGCATAGATGAAATGCCAAAAGCAGTAACAACAATTCTCACAATGGAGACGTTACTGGTGCCCGCTCGAGCAAATCAATGAGCAACTATATTAATAAATCTTTTATATTTAGCCTTTTTCTATTTCATTCTATTAAACATTTGATCAATCAAAGTCACAAATGTATCATTTTATGTATTTCCCCACAGTTTATTTTTTTCTTATTTTTATATTCAGCCATCTAAACTTTTCCCTTTCATACATTTCAATTTTGAATGTGAAATCAGGTAAGATTTGGAACTTTGGGTGTCTGTAGGTTTGTTTGTTTTGTGGACTACACCCAGTAGTTCTCCAAGCTTTTTTCTGCCTCCATACTCAAGGATCACTTCTTCAGGGCCCAGGGAATCTTATGTGCAGTAATGGGAATTTGGCCATGTGTAACACAAGGACCCTATGCACTGTACTCTTTCTAGCCCCAAGATCTATAATGTTTTAAATTATAAATATCCAATAATTATTGCATTATTACTGTAAAGCCTTTTGTCCCACAATTAAATATTTTTAGTGTCCTTCCTTTAAAAATGTTAAATACTCATGTGCCTGAACTTTTTTTTTTTTTTTATTTTGTTTTACCATTTTAAGAGTAGTGGGTTCTCATGAGGCTACCATAGTATTGATTTTTGAGGCTTAACAGTAAGTTCAGTAGTCAAATAGTATATATAGAAACCTTTGTTTTTAAAATTAAACATAGTGTCTAACAAAGGATGAAAAGATTTGGTATTTGCATTTTGGTATGAAGTCACCAGATAATGAAAACAAGTGAATATTTCTACTCATGCCAATACAGAGAGACATGGAGAGAATCACAATAAATGAAGTAGCAGTGGAAAGACATATGTATTTCTTTGTTCATAATGTAATGCTGAAACAAATCAGACTAAGAAGACAAAATAAAAACAAATTGAGATGACTATAAAAATTGTGGTAACTAGTGGAGAAAGGTAAGTTAAAATATCGCAATTGTTTTGTAGTGATTGGAAATCTGACTTGATGGTGTTCACAATGCAATATATATAATGATTTTGAAACATAATGCTATATATCTAACATCTACATAATGTTATAAATCAATGTTACATAAGTACGAAACAGTAAAAAGAAACAAATGAATATTTTATATTTTTCACAGATTATTATCTGTCATCTTGACAATTTCCTGGAAAGTTCCTGAGGAGGTTCTAAGTAGAATTAAAGTGAATCTTTAAAACAAAATATATAACTTTAATATATTATTTCAACTAATTTTTGAAAACATTACATGTTCCATCTATCATACCCTCTTCTTTCTTAGCAATAATTTGCAGTCCTTAAAATGTTATTGAATTCATCCCTATTTTCCTGTTTTCCATGATAACATAAATCAAATTATTCATTTTAATTTCTCATGATTTTTAAATTTTAACTCAAAGACAAAATCATTTATTCTTTTTACTTGCCTATTTTTAGAGGCACCAATCTAAATTTTTAAGTCTTCAGTAACTGTTTCTTTTCTTTCTGTCTCTGCAATTGTGAAGACCTCTGCTTAGATTCTTGAAAAGTTTTAAATGTTTGGGAAAACTCTAATATTATATCAGTTTTAAGTATTTGAACATAGTTTTTATGCTTGAAAGTGTTCCATTGTACAATTTACTAGAAAATATTTATCACTTATAGTTTGAAATTAAATTTAGTGCTCTGTGTGCCTATCTTGTAATTATCAAATGCTTTTATCCTCAACCTGATAATTGTTTTCTTCACTAATTGACTTCCTTTTTTTTTTTTTTTTGCTGCATCCAGTTTAAACTCAGGGCCTCACTCATGTAAAACAAGAGATATTCCACTGAGCTGCATCCATGAACTCTCACTGATTTAATTTTGGAGGCTAGGAATATTGCAGGTGGAGCTTAGGAGAACCAGAGTCCCCATTGTGATTGGCTGGCCATTCAGTCAGTGGTCTCCTGAGGACCTCTTGGTTTGCCTTCAGTGTGATGCTCAGGGAACCATGTGGTGCCAGGTATTGAACAAAGTTCAGAACTTCTATATGATCTTCTGAACCTTATGGTATATATTTTTGATTAATAACAATAGCTGGCAAAAGCTTATTTGCCTTGATATATGGTCACCATATATGGAACAAATATTTTATAATAAATTTATGTTTAAGAATGGTAAGCATTAATTATTTTAAACTGCCTAAAGCCAATCCTTTGGCACTTTCTGTTTGTTAGTTTTGTTTTTTGGGTCACACCGGGCTGTGTTCAGAGTATGTTCCCAATTTTGAACTCAGTATTCATTCCTGGCACCTTACAGATGCCAGAGATTAAACTGAGGTGACTGTGCAAGGCAAATATCCTACACATTATACTATTGTTACTGTGGCCCAGGATTGGCACTTTCAACGATCAAATGGGGATAAAGTAGTCGGAATGGGGCATGACTTTAGCAGACAGTGAGATAAACACATAAGAAACAGGTAAACATGCAAGGACTGTCAAAGCTTTATGGTCACCCAGTGACCTGATAGGCTGGCTATTTATTCAACAAAATACCACTTCACCATCCTGCCTCCCAACACGCAAGCTATTGTTTAAGTTCACAAAGACATATAGATGCGGAACAGTTGGCAAGCACATCAGCATTCAATAGGTTAACTAAGAAAAGAGCCTGGAGTATTTCACATAGCCAATTAGCAGGTACCCTTAAAGTGTCTTATTGTGGCAACTTCTTGCTATATTTTTGTTGTGTTGCCCTCTATGTCTAGGACACCCCAAACTATTTTATTTTATTCTCTCCCGGGTACATTTTTTTTTGCTGACACATTCAAATTTGCACAGGGGATTATCCTTTTTTAAATTTTTTTTATTAGTGAATCACCATGAGGTACAGTTACAAACTTATGAACTTTAGTGTTTACATTTTGTTTACATCCCTCCACCAGTGCCTATTCTCCTCCACCAATGTTCCCAGTATCCTTCTCACCCTCCCACCCCATCCCCCTACCCCACCCCAACTCTGTGGCAGGGCATTCGCACAGGGGATCATCCTGAATTTGAAATTGGGTTTTGTTAGTGGAATGATCTTCAATAATATACAATAGCTTTTATAAATTGATAAAAATATTTACTGCAAGGTATCAAACACATTTTGAAAATATTTCTTGATTTCTTTGCTATTTTATAATCTATTATGTAAAATTATTGCTAGTTGTTCATTAAACTTGTTATCTACTATAAGATAAATTGCATTTGAGCTTTGCGGTTTCAAATTAATAGATAACTTGTAGCAATTAATGCACTAAAAAACATAGGTTCTCAATTTTTCTATTCTGTCATAACAGTTTAAAAGTAATATGTCCATTTTGAAAAAATTATCTATAAAATACTCTTGTTATTAGCACCTCATTGTTCACTTAATGACTTAATTGTCTATAATCATATCTGTGCTTTCTGTTAAAATTGGTAATTCACATTTTATAGTAAATTGTTAAAAATAAGTTATTGGTTGCTCTGTTGACATTTTTATAAAACTTTAAATGTTCTACTTTTCTGTCACTGTCACTGTCATCCCGTTGCTCATCGATTGGTTCAAGTGGGCACCAGTAACATCTCTCATTGTGAGACTTATTGTTACCGTGTTTGGCATATCCAATACATCACGGGTAGCTTGCCAGTCTCTGCCTTGCAGGCACGATACTCTCAGTAGCTTGCTGGGCTCTCCGAGAGGGGTGGAGGAATCGAACATGGGTCAGCTGAGTGAAAGGCGAATGCCCTACCGCTGTGCTATCTACTACTTGGATAACTGTTCTACTTTTAATAATTTAAAATAAACTTAAATAATTTAATAATTGTCATTTAACTATATTATTACTTTAATTGACTTTTGCTAGTTCAAACATATATGGATTCAACTTTCATTTTCACAGTCACAAATTTTCAAATGATAGATTGACCACAATTCTTTAATAACCATAAAACACTAACTTTTTTTTTTAATTTTTATTAAATCACCATGTGGAAAGTTACAAAGTTCTCAGGTTTATATGTCAGTTATACAATATTCAAACACCCATCCCTTCACCAGTGCCCATATTCCACCACCAGAAACCCCAGTATACCCCCCGCCCCCACCCCCTACCCCCTACTGTATAACTAATGAATTTCACTTCATTTTTTCTTTACCTTGATTACATTCCATAATTCAACACAAAACTCACTATAGTTGACATAACTCTCTCTCTCTCTCTCTTTTTTTTTTCTCTTTTTCCTTTTCCCCTTTTTTTTTTTTCCCCTCATCCCCCTTCCTGCGCCTCATAGTATGGTGTACGCCACGCCACGTCGGCCAGCGTGGGGCTTTTGCTTAGTTCACAGTCCAGAGGTGGCTGCTACATTAAAAACCTTCAATATTTTCAACAAAAACTTACTGTTATTATTTGGAGTTTCCCCCCCAAGTCAGACCTGTTCAAATGGAACCAATTCACATTGCTGACAATTATAAATGTTAAGTCGCGCGGACGCTGCTTTTGGATTTCTGTATAAAGTCCAGGGAAAATTCTGCCAGAAATTACATAGCCCAGCTCACAGTCCCAGTGCATTGCTGTAAGAAGTCTCTGAATTCAAAGTCTTTAGGCGCAGAGGGTCCGATTCGCGCTCAGCGGCTCCGGGTTTATCTGGGCCGAGGGCGTGCCGGTTACACCCCCTTCCCATGAGTTCCTGGGAGCCCCCAAAGTAAAATCCGAATACCTGTGGGTCTGGAATCAGAAGATGGCGCCTGCCACATGGTGCCGCCAGCCCGCCGCTTTCCATGCAGGAAGACAGGGTGGGGAGGAAAAAAAAAAATCCACCCCCAGCAGCACCGAGTTGTAGCCCAGTTTGGTGTCCCAATGCATTGCTCTCGGGTGCTGCGCTGGATGCCCGAATGAAAACACTAACTTTTTTCTCACAAAAATACTGTATAGCGTAGGACCTTTCCAATTATTTTATATTTATTTCAAAAATTATCAAATAAAAGATATGGAACTAAAAATATCTATGCTATGAAATTGTTTGCTGTATTACAGTCACTGTCATCCAATTGCTAATTGATTTGCTCAAGTGGGCACCAATAACGTCTCCATTGTTAGACTTGTTACTGTTTTTGGAATATTGAATATGCCATGGGTAGCTTGTCAGACTTTGCCATGCAGGCAGGATACTCTCGGTAGCTTGTCAGGCTCTCTGAGAGGGATGGAGAAATGGAACCCGGGTCTGCTTCATGCAAGGCAAACACCTACCCGCTGTACTATTGCTCCAGCACTATGAAATTGTTAGCAACCAGTGCTGGTGTGGATTTGGGGGAAAAGGGACGATCCTTCACTGTTGGTGGGAATGCCGACTGGTCCAGCCTTTCTGGAAAACAAATGGACAGGCCTTCAAAAACTAGAAATTGAGCTTCCATATGACCCTGCAATACCACTTCTGGGAATATATCCCGAGGATGCAAAAGAGCACAGTAGAAATGACACCTGTACCTATTTATTCATTGTGGCACTGTTCACAATAGCCAAAATCTGGAAACAACTTGAGTGCCCTAAAACAGATGACTGGTTAAAGAAACTTTGGTACATATACACAGTGGAATATTAGGCAGCTGTTAGGAGATGAAATCATGAAATTTGCTTACAAATGGATAAACATGGAGAGCATCAAGTTAAGTAAAATGAGTCAGAAAGAGAGGGAGAGAGATAGAGGGACTGCACTCATTTGTGGAGTATAAAATAACATCACATGAGGCTGACATCCAAGGACAGTAGATATAAGGGCCAGGGGGATTGCCCCATAGCTGGAAGACTGCTTCATGAGTGGAGGGGAGAAGGCAGATGGAATAGAGAAGGGATCACTAAGAAAATGCTGGCTGGATGAACCATTTGGGATGGGAGATGCATGCCGAAAGTAGATAATGGACCAAACATGATGACCTCTCAGTGTCTGTGTTGCAAGCTATAATGCCCCAAAGTGGAGAGAGAGTATGGGGAATATTGTCTGTCATAGAGGCAGGGGGAGGGTCGATTAGGCGGGGCATATCTGGGATATTGGTGGTGAGGAATGTGCACTGGTGGAGGGATGGGTGTTTGATCATTGTGAAATTATAACCCAAACATGAAAGCTTGTAACTATCTTACAGTGATTCAATAAAATTTAAAAAATTTTAAAAAAGATATTGTTAGATTCATATTTTATACAACATAATTTCAAGTATTTTAATGTCATTTAAAATGTACATATCTACTGATATCTTTTAGATACAGTTTAATAGTCTATGAAAGATAAATTTATATCAGATATTCTATTCATTCTATTTTTGGTCTCATCTTTTATTTATTTTGGGGAGCCTCCCAAGTCAGGTCAACTCATGATGATTCCTTTCACCCAAGGCAATCCAGCTGGTGCAACTACCCAGCTGTACAGTGCTGCTCTGTCCTGGGGTTCTCGGGCACCAGGACGATAACAGTGGTACTCTGGGACTTCTAGAGCAACACCAAGCAGGACTATGGTGGGGAAATGTGGTGCTAGGAGTTAAATCCAGGAGGATATATATATATATTTATATATATATATACACACACAGACATATATATGTGTGTATATATGTATATATATATTTATATATATATGTGTGGGCTTATTTCCTTTCTTCCTTACCTCACTCTCTATTATTTATTTTGTAACTACAATTCCATGTTTTATACATTTGGAATATTATTTTAATGCCTATATATTATAATTATTATTATTATTTTAAGTGTACCAATATATGGACCATTAAGTATTTTTTATATTTTTTGTCAATATCTGTTATATTTACCACTATCTAAAATACATATTTGTATATAAGCCTATGTTATTCTCATATTAATTAGGCGTAGAAAATCTATATATGTTCTTATCCATTGGTTTAGTATTCATTTCTCTTAATTTACGTCTAAATTAAATAGTATTTACTTAAAATAAATTTTTGTGATATAATGTGGTTCTGTATTTCAATATTTCATTCAATTAATATAATTGCAACATTAATATTCAGAGCAGAATATTAATTATATTAATATTAATTATATCTTTCTGAACCAAGATATAATTTTATTAGCCTATAATCAACTTACATGTAAAGCATATATCAGATTTCTTTTCCAATTAATTAATATGTTCTTAACCATATGAGAATCTTTATGTGATTCTTAAGTTTAGTACTTAGATATCTATTGAGGACTCCAGAATTCTTTTTTTTTGGGGGGGGGTCACACCTGGCGATCCTCAGGGGTTACTCCTGGCTTTGTGCACAGAAATCACTCTCCTGCCGTTGCTCAGGGGGCCATATGGGATGCTGGGAATTGAACCCAGTTTGGCCATGTGCAAGGCAAATGGCCTAAGCACTTTACTTTTGCTCTAGCCCCTCAGAATTCTTTTTTTTTTAATTTAATAGTTTATTTTTAATTAGTGAGTCAACATGAGGGTACAGTTACAGATTTATACATTTTTGTGCTCATGTTTCTCCCTTACAAAGTTCGATAACCCATCCCTTCACCAGTGCCCATTCTCCACCACCAGTAAACCCAACATCCCTCCCCCCCTCCCCAGTCCTGTCTCCCCCCACCCCACACTGCCACTATAGCAGGGTATTCCCTTTTGTTCTCTCTTTCTGATTAGGTGTTGTGGTTTGCAATAAAGGTGTTGAGTGGTCATTGTGTTCAGTCTCTAGTCTATATTGGGCCCACATCATCTTTCCCCCACATGACCTCCAATCACATTTTACTTGGTGTTCCCTTCTCTGAGTTGCCCAGAATGAGAGACCAGCCTCCAAGCCATGGAGACAACCTCCTGGTACTTATTTCTACTATTCTTGGGTGTTAGTCTTATAGTCTGTTATTCTATAGTCCACAGATGAGTGCAATCTTCCTATGTCTGTCTCTCTCTTTCTGACTCATTTCACTTAGCATAATACTTTCCATGCTGATCCACTTATATGCAAACGTCATGACCTCATTCTTTCTAACAGCTGCATAGTATTCCATTGTATAGATGTACCAGAGTTTCTTCAACCAGTCATCTGTTCTAGGGCACTCGGGTTTTTTCCAGATTCTTGCTATTGTAAACAGTGCTGCGATGAACATATAAGTGCAGATGTCATTTCGACTATACTTTTTGGCTTTTGTGGGATATATTCCCAGCAGTGGTATTGCTGGGTCAAATGGGAGCTCAACCTCTAGTTTTTTGAGAATCGTCCATATTGTTTTCCAAAAGGGCTGAACTAGTCGACATTCCCACCAGCAGTGTAGAAGGGTCCCTTTCTCCCCACATCCTCTCCAACAGCGGTTGCTTTTGTTCTTTTGGATGTGTGCTGGCCTCTGTGGTGTGAGGTGGTATCTCAAGGTTGTTTTGATCTGCATCTCTCTGATGATTAGTGATGTAGAGTACTTTTTCATGTGCCTTTTGGCCATTCGTATCTCTTCCTTGGTAAAGTTTCTGTTCATTTCTTCGCCCCATTTTTTGATGGGGTTAGATGTTTGGATGGTTGGTCCAGAATTCTTATACATAAATATGACTTATTTATATTTATGTTTTCAAAATAATTATTTCCATATGTTTTAATGATAGTGTTACAAATACTAATTAGCGTTTTTGCCAGGAACAGTTCTTCTCCAGTGTTGAAAATGGCGTGATGTGATTGATGCCTTCTGGTTTCAGTCAGACCAATGATGTAGTACTTGATCTTCTGCGCTTGCACCATCAGGTCCTCGATGGATGCTTCGATGCCAGTGTATGTGCGTGGAAAGTACAAAGAGTCATTTTAGTCTTTCTTCGTTTGGGCAGTCTAGTTCGTCCCTGAATTTTTATCAGCCTTTTCTTGCTCATCCTTCTAAATGCTGCTGGCTATTTTGGTGTCAGGCAAATGAGGCCCGTTGTTGTTACTGTTACATACCTACTTTTCTTGGTATTTTATTGATATTTAGAGAGGTTTTCTAGGTGTCAAGAGATAATAAAGACAATAAGTTAATATTCATTTAGTAATTAAAAGTTGTCTAGGCAGCATTTAAATGCTTCTGATTTTTAACTTTAACAATTTTTACAAAATTTGGCACATCCTTAGACACATTATTATCATAGAAAACCATTCTATTTTTGTTTTATTTAGTTAATACTTTTTTATCTAATACTTATTTTATCTAATTTACAAGACTGTTAATTATAAAATTTCATGTAGAAAACAATTTTAAACCTCCCCCATTTTCCTATACATAAATTCTATTTTGAAGTCAAATATGGGGGATGAAACCGATAACCATTCTTACTTCTCATAGCAACTATTAAGTCCAGAGTTCCTAAAAATCACCTTTCAGGGGCTGGAGCAATAGCACAGCGGGTTCAGTGTTTGCCTTGCACGCGGCCAACCCGGGTTCGATTCCCAGCATCCCATATGGTCCCCTGAGCACCGCCAGGAGTAATTCCTGAGTGCAGAACCAGGAATAAGCCCTGTGCAGCGCCGGGTGTGACCCAAAAAGAAAAAAAATCACCTTTCATTTTTATAACTCACTTAGAAATTACAAAATTCAATGAAAGCCATTATACTTAGACTTGTTTAAGAGTGTATGATCAGAAGCACTCCAGAAAAAGACAAATAGATATTTTATTAGTATAATACACTGATTTGCAAAATTGCTTACCAGATAGTGAGGGGGGAGACAATGTCTTTCCTTAAGAAATTTTACTAGATATATGTATTATTAATTTATGTATTTAGATATATATTCATGTTTTATGATGATTTAAATATACAAATTTTAATGCTAACACTACCATAAATTTTCATTAAGTTGTAGTAGAAATAAATAATGAACATATTAAAATAATATGTAGTTGCACATTCCATCTTTACCAAATAGTTTGTTCTTTAAAATGGAAATTTTAAGTTCTGTTCACAATTAGTGTTATTCAAACACATCCTGAATATTTTTTTGTATTTACCATCAGGATATAAACATGATTGGCATAAAAATATATGTTTAAAATGATAAACTGTGTGCCTTTCTGTTATGTACCAAAGAAACTGGTAAGAAAGATAAAGCCTAGTGAACAGTCTTAGAGAAGTTGTAATTATAATCATGAAACTGTAATTTAATCTTAAATTTAACAAAGCTTTTATTATTCAGTTACCTTTAAGTTTCTAAAAGACAATGATAAGCTCCTATTTTTAATCCAATGTTTATTATAGTAACAACCAGGTCGGAAAATCTTAGTAAAGTGATACTGAAATTTCGGACAGTATTTGCAATGACCTATGGAGTTGTTTGCTACCTGATGGTCTGAATTGAATTTACAAAGTGAGCATTCTTTTAAATATTTTACTAAGATGGACAAAACGTGATAAACTTCATGCTTTACCAATAGGAAATTAAGCCATTGTTTTACGGTATGAATGTATAAATAAAATATTTTGTTTTGCTTGATTTAAACACCAAACAGAATGTAGTAAAATAAAATTTCCTTTCAATATAGTAGCCTCTAGCATTTTGACTTCTACCTTTAATGATTACTTGAACTGGAAATAAAATGTATCATTTTGAACATTCATTTTCAATTTCATCTGCCAAGTGAAATGATAGCATGTGCAAGATCAATAAAGTTATCTGACCAAACGCACAAATCAGATTAAACTCTATCTCTTCCACCACAAAAATTTAAAACTTACAAAAGCATATAATACATCATTAAAAGTTTCCATTTTTTGCAACATTTTTTTACAGCTCACAGGAGAATTTTATTTAGCAAGCTAATGAAATCAACTAATTGGATATTTTATTTAATATTAGCTCCACTGCAGTCAAGTTTGTCATGTTATTAATAAACTTTCTCTTTTCTATTAACACACTGAAGAACATATTTATATGATCTATTAGTGAATTAAGAGCCTATTAACTACATTAACTTTTTTCAGATTTTTTCACGTAAAATCTCAGAGGAGTCAATATTGCCTTGATAATACTGCAAATTCTTAGCTAAGAACAATTCAGTGTTCTACTTTACGGCATAATTATTACAGAAAATATTTCAATAGTAAGTTGAGTGCACATTCTTTCCTTGTGTCTTGTCCTTTTTTTGAATGAATTATATATGTTTTAATTGAATCGCCATGAGACAGAGCATAACAAAGTTTTCATGATTGCATTTCAGTCATACAATATTCCAACACCCATCCCTCTACCAGTGTAATCTTGTACAAGTGGCCCCAGTTTCTCTCCCAGCCTTTCAAACCACCCCCAGCCCCATCCTGCCTCTATGACAAGTACCTCTCTTCTCTCATTCTCTTTCTCTTTCTCTCCCTTATTTAGACATTACCATTTGTGATACAGAAGCTGAATTATTATCACGTATACCCCTTTATCTGTTTTCCACCCTTAGTTCTTGTCCAGGATGATCATTTCCAATTAGTATTGATAATCGACCTTCCTCTATCTTAACTACCCCATCTCCCACACCATTACAAAAACCACTGAACAGTTCTCCTAAACCATTTTCCCTGACCTTGGATATTAGTTTCATACTATTCTTATATTTCACAAATTTATGCAGCTGTCCTATATCTGTCCTTCTACTCCTGACTCATTTCATTCCACGTGGTATACTCCAAATCTATCCATTTACAGACAAATAGGATGACCTATTTTTTTTCCCCCTAACAACTGTGTAGTATTCCACTGGGTTGAGGTACCATAGTTGCTTTATCCATGAGTCTGAGTGGAGTGCTGGGTTGTTTGGAACACTGGAAACCTGACCTGCCCTCATTCCAAGAAGATTCCAGATATTTCACTGCAGAGAGTCTTCTTACTTAGATCAATATGGTGGAAGTAAGTTTTTTTTATTGAGATTTTAATGTCTTGAATGATGTTGGATATTGTTAAATGTTTTTTCTTGTCGATATGATCATATATGTTTTCATTTTTCTTGCACTGCTGTAAAAAATCAGAAGGGCGAGTGCGCGTGAGGGGGAGATGATATGTGTGTCATAGTTCTGTTGTTCTCGGGCACTCAGGGCAGTTCTCTCTGGCATGCACCACTCGCATTCGGTGTTCTCGTGCCGCTGTGTATGGACTGGATTGGGATGGCTCCTCCATGTGCTCTGCTTCTGTGTGTGCTGCTGTGCTCTGTTTTGTCTGTCTCTCTGTCTCTGTCTCTATAGTCTCTCCTCTGGTCTCTTTCGACCTCTCTCTGTCTCTGCTTCTATGTCTTCTTCTGTCTGTGTTGTCTCCTTGACTTCTGTGTCTTCCCCCATGTCTTCTGTGTCTTCTGTTGTGTCATCTTCTTCTTCTCTCTTCCCCTCTTCTGTCACAGTCTTAGTTTATATAGCAAATTACATAGGATGGTGACACAAATGTGGGTTGAACATTAACAAATCAACAAAGAAGGGTAATACCATTTCTTGAGGAGATTAACAAAATCTCATCTAAGGAGATTAGTAGGAGATCCGCTCAAGGGTGGGGTCCAAACAAGGGTGTGTCAGGGGTATCCCTTTATTCCTTCTTCAACTTATAATATGTTTATATAGTTATAGTAAATTTACTTCTAATATTTCTAGCAATGTCATTCTGTATGAGCACAGTGTTATATCAGACTTAAAGTTTGGTTCTTCCTGAGGACATTCACTATATATTCCAGACCACAGTAACTCAGGCCAGGTTAGTCTTCCTAACCCCAGCAGGGTACTAGTCTTGTTGTTACTTTTGGATCATGACAGCATTTGTCTATGACCATGCTCTCAACTTGCAGTTGAGTATTGTGGCACTTTGGCCTGGCCCATTTCCATGCCAGAGTAGATCACAGGTTACCATGGGTCCATTCTGTCCATTGTCGGACCCTGCTTTTGGGGTGCTAGGAACTAAGGGCAACTGAGTTGAGAAAGCAGATGCCTCTGAGTAAATATTATTGGAATCAACCAGCTTCCAAGTTACAAAGCATAATATTGACTGTCTTCCTGTGTCCATACAGAAAGGCCATTGCTTTAAAGTAAATTAAGTTCCCTTTGACAAGGCTAAAAGGACAATCCCCATGTCATCCTGCACACTGCTATGGTATTACATCAATTAACATATATGTATTGCAGCCTGGAATAAACTTTGCTTGATAATATGAATTATTTTTATGATATATTTGTTGGATTCAGTTTGCTAATATTTTAAATGTGCACAGGGGTATAGGGGTATGTCTATAAATCTTTCTCTCTCTTCGTTCCTCCCTCCCTCATCCCTGCCACTTCCTTCCTTCCTTCCTTCCTTCCTTCCTTCCTTCCTTCCTTCCTTCCTTCCTTCCTTCCTTCCTTCCTTCCTTCCTTTCATCCTTCCTTCCCTCTTTCCCTCCCGCTCCATTTCCTTCTCTCCTCCATTTCCTTCTTCTTTCCATATTCCTTCCTTCCTTCCTCCTTCCTTCCTCCTTCCTTCCTTCCTTCCTTCCTTCCTTCCTTCCTTCCTTCCTTCCTTTCTTTCTTTCTTTCTTTCTTTCTTTCTTTCTTTCTTTCTTTCTTTCTTTCTTTCTTTCTTTATTTCTCTTCCTTCCTCCCTCCCTCCCTTCCTTCCTTCCTTCCTTCCTTCCTTCCTTCCTTCCTTCCTTCCTTCCTTCCTTCCTTCCTTCCTTCCTTCCTTTCATCCTTCCTTCCCTCTTTCCCTCCCGCTCCATTTCCTTCTCTCCTCCATTTCCTTCTTCTTCCCATATTCCTTCCTTCCTTCCTCCTTCCTTCCTTCCTTCCTTCCTTCCTTCCTTCCTTCCTTCCTTCCTTCCTTCCTTCCTTCCTTTCTTTCTTTCTTTCTTTATTTCTCTTCCTTCCTTCCTCCCTCCCTCCCTTCCTTCCTTCCTTCCTTCCTTCCTTCCTTCCTTCCTTCCTTCCTTCCTTCCTTCCTTCCTTCCTTCCATCCTTCCTTCCTTCCCCCTTCCCTCCCGCTCCATTTCCTTCTCTCCTCCATTTACTTCTTCCCATATTCCTTCCTTCCTTCCTTTCTTTCTTTCTTTCTTTCTTTCTTTCTTCTTCTTTCTTTCTTTCTTTCTTTCTTTCTTTCTTTCTTTCTTTCTTTCTTTCTTTCTTTCTTTCTTTCTTTCTTTCTTTCTTCCTTTTTCTTCCTTTGTTTTCTTCCTTTTTCATTTCTTTCTGCTTTCCTTTTGTTTTTAAATCCACAAGGCCTGGGTGTCTGTTTTGGAGGAGGATTTTGGTGACCACATCCAATTACTTGATAGTAATGTTCATGTGATGTTTATATTTGATTCAATCTTGGGAATTTATATAATTACAAACAAGTACCAATTTCTTTTAGTCTCTCCAGTTTTCTGAGGATGAAGGCTGTGATGGGGTTCGGGCATCCCTCCAGGGTTCCAGGATGACTATGGTGATTGCTCAGGATTTATGTCTAGAGAAGCAATGAGAATGCTCCCCTTTGGCTCAGGGTTGAGAAGTCTCTCTGCCTTTTTCATGATCTATGTCTATGAAACCCCTTCTATGCAGCTATTCCTGGAAGAGAGAGTATGTCAGTTTTTTTCTTTTTTTAGTTTTTCCCCACACCCATTAGTGTTCAGGGATTACTCCTGATTCAGCACTTATAATTTCTATTAGGGGTGTCCAGGGACCATATAGGATGCTGGAGATAGAATCCTAGTATGTTGCATGGAATGAAAATGCCCTATACACTGCACTATATAGGTAAAACTTCAAATGTACTTACATTCACAAGAGCCAAATCTATATCAATATCATCTCTACTGAATTTCACTAGACTAAGTCCACACTAACAAATTAGCAGCAACGAGCTGGCTCCCTCTGATTCCTCTACAGAACCATGGATCCTGACCAAGCTACTTCATGATTCTTTTGTATTAATCTCACAAAAATACAAAATAGTAGAACTTATCATATAGTTTTTAATATGCCATGTATTGATACATGAAAGCACAAATAATAATACTAGAATCACATTAAATATAAATTAACTCTAGTTATTTCATAAGTATTATTATGAAAACTATGTGTGTTTCTCGCTGAAAAAGCATGGCTCAATGTTTACAATTACTTAGTATGTTATAAGTTATAGTGACAATAGGTTAATTATTTTATGAATAGTGGCAAATAATTTGTAAATGAATACATGTCACTTTTCTAGAACATTGGAGGATTGTGTTAGTTTTATCATATAGGATATTTATTTAAAACAATTAAATTATAGCCAGTAGTAATGTACATGGTACACATTTATTATAATAGATATAAACGTATCATTTTACCAATTTCATTGTATTATTTAGTAAGTCAATATTAATAGTTGACTACATAAACTTGAGAAACCCAACCTACATCCATATTTCACTGCATCCACATCAATTTTTATGAAAATAAATTAGCTTTTTAAGTTTTTATTTTATTTCATAGGGCATTTTATTATAATGTAATGTAGCACTATAGCACTGTTGTCCCATTGTTCATCGATTAGCTCGAGCGGGCACCAGTAACGTCTCCATTATGAGACTTGTTGTTACAGTTTTTGGCATATTGAATACACCACGAGTAGCTTATAATGTAAGGTAATCATAATAATTATTGTGCAACTCTATACATGTTCATATTTACATATGGGAATATGTATAGATGCAGAATTAATTTATATATAAATGGTATAAGTTAAGGTCTTCTAGACCTGTGCAATTATAGAGCAGATATAAACCAGGCTATGAGTACAAAAATATACCACTAATTTTTAAATAATTTGTCAATTTACTTCATAAGATTCCTTTCAAAATATTGTCTTTAAATACCTTCTTACAAAGGGCTACTAATAATTGAGTTATATTGTAAGTTATATTGCAATGCGAAAAACTCTCGAAAAAAAAAGGTAACAACAATGCGTTGCTTGATGAGCAGCAAGAGAGGCAAACCTGTAACAAAGTTTTAAAAAAATTTAATTTAGAAGTTCAGTTTTCAGGGCTGGAGCAATAGCACAGAGGGTAGGGCATTTGCCTTGCATGCGACCAACCCAGGCTTGATTCCCAGCATCCCATATGGTCCCCTGAGCACCGCCAGGAGTTAATACCTGAGTGCATGAGCCAGGAGTAACCCTTGTGCATCGAAAGGTGTGACCGAAAAAGCCAAAAAAAAAAAAAAAAGAGGAGTTCAGTTTTCTTTTGAAAAATATGATTTGCAAATAAACTTCCAGGTATTTCAATACAATTTTGGCTAATATTTGATTACCTCAA
This sequence comes from Sorex araneus, assembly GCF_027595985.1. Taxonomy (NCBI): domain Eukaryota; kingdom Metazoa; phylum Chordata; class Mammalia; order Eulipotyphla; family Soricidae; genus Sorex; species Sorex araneus. The sequence goes on along the minus strand of NC_073303.1, from coordinate 172,108,179 downwards.
GAAGCCCATTGAGGAAATTTTTTTACTACTTCAAGTCAGCACAAAGTTTCCATTCCCACATTTTAATTAGAGAAAATAGTAGACATATATCTCTATTCCTCTGAATATATTCAAAATATATTTGCAATATAAGTCACATTATGAGATGTTTTTAACACAATGCAAATTTTGCAATTGATAATACTTCTATTACATTATAATAAACATTTGTGAACTAACCTTGATAGCAAATCACCGATTATGGTATAGGTCCTAAAAAGGCTTTTTAGAAATCTGAAGTTCAAAATGCTAAACTTTTTAATCAGTATTCATTAGCATATAACAAGAACAAAAAAGTAAGGTAAACATTATTTCTAAATTCATACCTGAAAAATAGAATTTTCTGTCATAAATCTAACCACAAGGAAGTAAGCTACTTCTTAGCTATAAATGCCTTACATTAAACCACTGAAAAAATATTAATTTTGGCCATCCATATCTATTATTAGATTCTGATTATCTCTTTAACTTAAAAATATCATTAAAGTGATGTAGTGAAAACATCAATTATATTTGTTCTATATTAACTGAGCTGGAGCGATAGCACAACGATAAGGTGTTTGCCTTTCATGCGGCTGACCAGTGTTTGATTCCTCCTCCCCTCTCAGAGAGTATTGTTCCCACATGGCAGAGCCTGGCAAGCTACCCATGGCATATTGGATATGCCAAACACAGTAACAATAAGTCCCCCAATGAGAGATGTTACTGGTGCCCACTCGAACAAATTGATGAGCAATGGGATGAGAATGACCATGGTATTAACTAAAATTTTAAATAGGAAAATTTAAAAAATGGTAATAGTTGTTTTTAAATAACAGTTTATTTTAACTATAAATATAACACTAACAACACGTACCATCAATATTTAAAATATATTATTTACATATATATGTGGAGGGGGCCTTGAGGATGGCTGTAGCCAGGCTTTGCGGCCAGGGGACATCTTATAGCCTAGTTCTCCCTCTTGGAGAGCCTGGCTAGCTTCTGAGAGTTTCCTGCCTACATGGGAGAGCCTCGTAAACTCCCTATGGTGTATTCAAATGGCAAAACCAGTAACAATGCTGGGTCTTACTGCCCAGACCCTGAAAGAGCCTCCAATGCAGCATCGTTGGGAAGGATGAGTAAAGAGAGGCTTCTAAAATCTCAGGGCTAAGACGAATGGAGATATTACTGAGACCGCTCAAGAAATTCAACAATCAACAGGATGATGATGATAACATATATATACATATATATATGTGTGTGTATATACATAAATATCACAGATTTAGAAGAGCCATTTATATTTTACATAAGAGTTCTACAGAAGCCACAGAGATCATCTGGAGAGTCATAGAGAACCATTCTGCTTCCTTCCTTATCTATAAAAAAAATCCCTCTATGAAGTACTGGGTATTAACCCTAATTATTTGAAGCTTCATCAGTGAATTGCCCTTTTACTCCTCCCAGAGAAGCTTACAGTGCTCTTACAAGCATCCCTAATCCTCTGAGTTTATCTTTAACCATTCCTTTGTGTTTTACCTCTCATTGTCACAATTTCCCAAGTCAGTCTTGGTTACTTATGAGCCAAAACTTTCTGGGAACTCTGGATTTTGCATTTGTTTTGAATTACTTGCTTTTCTAATTTCCCTATAGCTTTTCCATTCCTCAAGATACTCAGGGGACCATATGGGATGACACAGACCAAATCCAGGTTGACATGAGCAAGGCAAAGACTCTACCCACTGTACTAGCTATTCAGCCCCAGGTACTCTTTTTTTTAATTAATTACTGAGTGGTAGGGATAAATACATGTGAGTCATAAATCATTAAGGAATTAAGAAGTATTTTCATGCCACCATATATACAGTACAAAAATTTAAACATTTAAGATAATTTGTCAAGAATATGCACTTATTAAAGAATATTTGCTAGTCATTTTTATCAGCCAAGACTCATATTATTACTTTACTATGACATCCCTAGTTTAGAAATTTCATTAACAGTGATACAAGTATGTTAAGAGTATTGACCAGGACTTGCCACAGTTACTCCACATCACTTAATTTCTTATCAACCAAGAAATTATTACATTTTTTTCTATAGAGAACACTACAGTTTATATTTACTTAATGCCAGTGACAGTCTAAACTATATTTACATGAGAAATTTACACCATAAATCTTTTTCCAACATTTTCAAACATTTCCCTCAATTTTGGAACTTTCTACTTGTAAACATGTGGATATATAATATAGAAATAAATATTGAAGTGTCAGACATGTGAAAAGAGGTACTGCAAGCAGTATCTTAAATAAAATTAACTCTACTATTAATTCATAAGAACAATCTAAATTTCACTTTGAGTATTATGTAAATTATGCAATCTTGTAAGATAAAAACATTACTTCACATCACTTTGGTAACAAATAATGATGTTCATAGCAATTCATTATGGTTTTTGTATTTCTGTAGTATCTTGTTACAAATTATCTCCTTTAATTTCATCTCACACACTGTTAGAATCTTTGTGAAACTACTGGGTCCTAATGTTGTATCAGAATACTCCCATTTGAAAAAGAAACAAAACAAACAAAACTTAAAGGGAGGAATTAGGTCTACAACATGACTGACTTGGTGAAATACCATTTTATGTTAATCAAAATGGAACGACACCATAAATTATTAGTTTAAAATAACAAGCAAGCCATTCTCAAAAGCAAAAATATAACACTCTACTGTCAGCACCCAGGAACAATGGGAAAACAAAAAATCCAGTGTAATAAAAGACAGAGAAATAAGTCCAAACAAGTTCACTAGTTCATTAAAATTCTTTTTTAAACCTTTTTAATTAATCACTATGAGAATGACCCTTACAAACATGTTCATGATTATATTTCAATCATACAGTGTTCCAACACCCATCCACCACCCGTGTACATTTGCAGGGACCAGTTCCCCCAGTCTCCCTCCCATCAACCTTCACACCCACCACCAGCCTGCCTCTATGTCAGGTATTTCTCTCTCCTCTCTCCCTTTCTCTCTCTCTGTCTCTCCTCTCTCTCTCTCAATCTTTCTCTCTTTCTTTCACAACTTTTGGGCATTTATCAAAATTCTTGAGCCTGTTTGAGGAGACTCTCAAATGGGCATTTAATGTGATGGCAATGGAAATTAAATAATCACTGGAAGGAAAGTGCCATAAACTTTATGGAGAGTTCATTAAGAGTATGAATAAATCTATACAAATGGAATTGGAAGAACTGATGAATGCAACAGAAAACCAGATACATAAATCTGAATGCAGGAAGTCATATAAGCAATGTTGAAAACAAAATGCAAGCCTTCATATAGCAAAAGATAAGCAAAAGAATAGAATAGACTATCAGATACTTAATAGCTAACACCAATATGAATTATTTATGATTTATACAACAAAATACCAGAAAGAGGAAAAAGAGATGACTAGTAGAAGTAACAATGATTCAGAACTTACTAGTTTCTGGATAGATGCTTCTTCACAGTCACAAGAGGCCCAAAGAGAGTCAAAGAAAATAGAGTCAAACATAAGAACACCAAGACACATATTAATCTTAACGGTAAAAACAGTAATGAGACAAAATCATTAAAGCCTCAAGAGAGAAGAAATAATTCAAGTTATAAGGACATTAGTATAAGAATCACAGAAGATCCCTCATATAAAAACATTCAACCATGAAAAAAGTGGAATGACACATTCAAAGTACTCAAGGGATAAACATTTTTTTTTCAACCCAGAGTTTACCATTTTGCAAAATTGTCATTTATATTTGAAAGAGGGATAAAAACATTCGCAAAAAAGGAGCCGGAAACATTTATTATTTCTTAACAAACCATACAATAATTACTGATATGCTACCTATAAAAAGCAAATGGCCACTTGCAAAACCAACAGAATCTAAAATTGAAGATCACAACATAGACCTTTATATTAATAATCTCTCTGAATTCCAATGGACTATATTCTTTCATCAAAAGTACAGAACATCTAGATTAGGAAATATAGTTTATGTATCTGCTATTTAAAGGATACACAACCAAATTCACAGGATAAATACAGGTTCAGAGTGAAAAGATGAAAAACAACCATAAAGATAGTGCCTGACAGAAAAAAACAATAGTGGGCAACCAAGCTTGTATCAGACCAAACAGCATTTGCTATAAAGAATGTAGTATAAAGAAAAGAATTTAAGATAGAGAAGAATACTACTAATTGGTCAAGGGTACAGATAGAAGAACTAAGTATTCTCAACATGTATTCAACACTTTTAGGCTCAGGAAAGTTCATAAAGTTTCTTACAAACCTAAAGAAACACATTGAAACACAATCACATTGAACACTTAATTTTCAACATAAGAAATAGCAATACATAAAGAAGAATCCTAAATGAAGAGCTAGAGTACTGGATTAATGGACAGACAAGTGGCCCTCTATTTTTAAAAAATGAAAACACATTTTTCTTGAGTGCACAAAGTTGACACAATTATTCTCCTTAATAGAATACATAGTAGCACAAAATACAAATGTACATAAATTTACTAATCCAGAAACTATACTAAGCATCCTCTTAAACAAAATTTCAGGAAGATAGAAAATAACTCTTATAAGGAAGTGGAAAAAAGCCCCAATACCAAAAGCTGAACAAAAACACTGCTAAATAAATTCTGTCAAAGAGTAAACAAGGAATAAATTTAAAAATTCAAGCTACAGAACATAGAAACAAATTATCAGTGTCCTCTGGAGGACACAACAGAAGCAATGCAGGCCTACAATAGGCAAATAAAAGCTCTATTCAACAACCTAACACACTTCTCAAATATTGAAAAAGGAATAATAAATGAATTTCCAAACCAGTAGATGGAAGGAAATAATAAAAACTAGAGGAGAAATTAATGATAAAAAATCAATAAAACAATACAAGGAGCCAATGGAACCAGGACATGTTTTTTTCAAAATAATAAAAAAGATAAACAAACTAAGACTATGAGAGTAAGAGAAAATTCCCAAATAACTGGATTAGTGATAGAGTGTGATGAATTGAATTAGATAACATAGATATTCAAAAGTTTATGAGCAGTTATTATGAAATTATTACATGGCTAATCTGGGGCTATATAGGTGAAATGGACAGACTCTTAGAATCATGAAATCTCAAAAAATTGAGGGGGAGTAAATAGAAAAAGAAAATGAACAGGTCAATCACTAGCAGGTGATTAGCACAGTAGTCAAGACTTTTTCCCAACATCAAGGACCTAGATAAGAGAGTTTCACTAGTTAGTTATATGAAACCTTCAATAAAGACAGACTACTCTTAGTCCATAAACTCTTCCAAATTATTGAAATTAGTCCTTTGTAATAGCTTATATGAATGCCATCAATAATTGCAACACTTATCACTGTAGTTAAGATATGAGATTAACTTAGGTGTCCAATGGAAAATAAATATATGATTGTGTGATATTTTTACAAATGAAATACAATGCAAGGAATAATGAAGTCATGCAATTGGCTTGCATAGATCGGAAGATATCATGCTAGATGATGTGAAAAGGACTAATACTATATGATCTCACTGATGTGTTGTATATAAAATAATCAGAGACTAGGGTGTTCAAAGTATCAAAGAGTGAAATATTGAGATTACCCTGGACTCTAAATTATAGAAATATAATTAATGGGAATTTAAATAAATCAATGAATTATGTATGAAGAGATAGATTGGAGATAACATGGGCCAGGTGCCTTGAGTGATGTAGGGGTGTGCTGCTTTATTTAGCTAAATCACAAGCCAAGGCCACTGTAAATAAAAGACTAAGGTAGACAAACTTAAAACTTTGCCTTTTAATGGTTCAGACTGGGAAGCGGGAGGGTACTGAGTGACAATACTGGTAGTAATTTCATACTATTGCTAGAATTAGTATTGGAAAATTGCATGGAAAAAACTATTTAAAAGGGTTTGTAAACATAGTGATTTAATAAGAAAATTGAAATTAACTAGAGCGCATAATTTTCATGAAGTAACCCCAATTTTGATACCAAGTGCCAAATGGACCTCTAAATACCATAAGGAATGGCCATAATACCACCTCTTCTAAATATGCGCTCGCACAAACACACACACACACACACACACACACACACACACACACACACACACACACACCAAAACGAGCCCAGTCAATGTTGGTGTGGTAAATCATGGTGAATCTGGCACTTTGGTGGTGGAAGTGATATGATTTCACTGTAAAATATATGTATGAAGGAAGGAAAGAAAGAAAAGTCCTCATTAAAATGAAAGAATTGAGACTATATTACCATAGGTCAGTAGAAATTTTCATAAAATGAAAACTATGAAGACATATTTTTTCAAATAGTTGAACAACTTAAATAAAAGTATAAATTCCCAAAGAAAAACTTACTAAACTTGAAGAAATGGAATACCTGGACAGTTATATAGCAAAGACACAAATGAATCCATAATTAAATATTTCCCAAAAGAATTTATCATGTCCAAATGATGTCAAATTTTAAAGAAATAAAAATTGTTGCATGTAACTCTCAAAAGCAATAGAGTCAAATGTGTTCAATCTACAAATTCAAGGGCTAGAGCACTAACACAGTGGGTAGAACATGATCTTGTACTCTACTGACCTTGGATCAATCCAGGGGATCTCATTAGCTCCAACAGGAGTGATTTCTAACACTTCCAGATATGGCCCTAAACAAAAACAAAAAAAAATTCAATTTCAGGGAAAGGAGAGACAGTATAGCATATATGGTGCTTTACCTGCTTACAACCTACTCAGGTTCCATTTCCAGCATTACAAATAGTCTCCAGTAAACTGCAGACGTTGGTCTGAAAGGTCAGAAAATTAACACCTGACCATTGCTTGGTGCGGTCCCCAAACAGAACAAACAAACAAAGTTACATTTTCATCTTTTTTTTTTCAACCAAAAGAAGAAGGAATAAAAATGTGAAATGATAAACCGGTTGTTTTAACATAAATATATATTTATCTTTTTATTTATTTATTTATTTTGCTTTGTTTTCTTTTTGGGTCACACACAGCAACACTCAGGTGTTACTCCTGGTTGTACACTCAGGAATTACTCCTGGCTGCCCGGGGGACCATACGGCATACTGGAAATCAAACCCGTGTTGGCCGCGAGCAAAGCAAACACCCTACCCACTGTATTGTCACTCCAGCCCAATATTTATCTTTTTAGAAAAAGATGTTTTTCTATTTGTGCTGAAACAAATATATAAAAACAGTTTAAATCTTTTGTTTTGTTTGCTTTTTGCTTTTTGGGTCACACCAGCAATGCACAGGGGCCATGCTTGGCTCTGCAATCAGGAACCAACCCTGGCGTTGCTCAGGGGACCATATGGGATGATAGAAGTTGAACTCGGGTTGGCCGCATGCAAGGCAAACGCCCTACCCGCTGTGCTATCTCTCCAGTCCTACAAAAACAGTTTAATCTATATCAAATATCGATCTAAAACATATTTGTAATTCAAAGGATTGAATGTACATATTAAATAAATATCACTTGATCATTGTGAAACTAATGAATGCTATGAGAGTGAATTGGAACTAGAAGCCTGTGAAGAAGTCTTTTTGTTCCATTATTTATGGTGATTACCTTAATTTTTATTAAGAATATTTAAACTTTTCTGAGGCAGGAGGCAATCTGAACGCCTACAGCTTTTTTCCCATTGGTCTTACCATACATCTAAATAAATTAAATATATATGCATCTATCAGCCTTTGTATAGCCCATTGTTACTGAGAAATAAATTATCAATGAAAAGCACTACATTTTTTGTCTGCTAGAAAAGTCCACTTTTCTACTATCACTGTGATCTATCTCTGGGTCAGGAATCTGTTAGAAAAATGTTTAATGCAGGATATTAACAAAAACAGGGAATACACATAATTTTTTCTTTGGGCACAATATTGCAGCTGTCTATAATTTTCTTATAAAGAAATAGTATTGCACAAAATATTGTAGGTAGGAGATCACTAACTAAAGAGATCATTTCCCTAAATGTGAACTATCTAAGTGAGGTATAAAATAGGCAGAAATATGGGGAGGGCAATGAATTTTAACAGTCATAAAACTAAGACTTGGTCTTTTGATAAGTCTCCAACTTCTGGGCTGGATGTCCCCAGGAGACAATTCAGCAAGACAAAGTACCCTGATAAACCTTAATAGAGAACATTGGAACTCAAAGTGTGTGTTCCTAGATAATGTTCAAGCATCACCTTTTTGTTGGGAGGACCCATTCAGGTTGAAAGATGAGCGCCAAAAGTAGACTATAGACCGAACATGAAGGCCACCCAATACCTTTATTGCAAACTACAACACCCAAAAGGAGAGAGATCAAAAGAGAATGCCCTGCCGCAGAGGCAGGGTGGGGTGGTGGGGGATGGGTTGAGGTGGTGGGAGGGATACTGGGATCATTGGTGGAGGAGAATGGGCACTGGTGGATGGATGGGTAAAGGATCACTGTATGACTGAAATGCAAATGCAAAAGTTCATAAGTTTGCAACTGTACCTCATGGTGATCCACTAATAATAATAATGATAATAATAATAATAATAATAATAAAAAATGCCCCAAATAAGTCAGTTTGGAAAAGGTCTATAAAATCAGCTTCCAAAGGAAAAACCCTATACACTTCATTTTGAAGTAACCTGCAAATCTTTTCTCTACATTACGGGGTCCTCTCTTTTCATTTTGACCTGTCTTATATTTTATAAATAAAAATATTTTGCTTCAGTCTTTCCCTGAAGTTTTTTTCTGTGGTAACTGACAAAAACCTTTGAATCTTTGTAGAGTGGAGAACTTTAATGTCCATGTCCTGAAGGACCCTTTTTTAGACTTTCATGAGTACTGATCTCCCCAGGTACTTCACAGACAAGGTCATGGTGAGTCCAGCAAAAGAGCACTTGATTATGGCTATAGATAACCCTGCCCACAATCTTTATTTCTGGTATCTTTGTGATAGAGTCTGGGCTTTGTTAGAACGCCATTGATATTTGAAAATGGATATAATAAAGCTGATCCGAGGATTAAGAGTTTAATTAATATTAGAACACAGAAATCCTGACAGGTTAAGGATGGAATTTCCCCATTATATTTTCCTAAGGAATGATACTGGGAAATTTATTCAGATATCTTTATTTGCAATTGCAACGGAAGCTTGCCCAGCAGATCGTTTAATGAGTCAATTTCTTGATCTCCCTGCAGCCAACCAGTCTATAATTTACCCTTTCCAAAATATGCTCACAGGTTCTATTTTCCTATGTGTACTATTTTTTTTACCATGCAGATAGATTGTTTCGGGGGCATGAATCTGCTTTTTTCTCACATTAGCTGGTCTCTCTTGGATATTGGCCTTCGAATGCTGAGCACCCAAACTTGCATATGGTACCAGTTGCACATTTTGTGACTCTATTCATTCTTGAATGTTTTCCTAACAAGTACTACCAATTACACCACATAACCAATTAACATTTTTAAACAATGAAAATATTTTCTTAAATGATATTTTAAGGTGCTTCAGATACAGATAAGTATTAATTTCCCAACAAAAACTGAAAAATAAATGAAAAATATATCACAAAACCATCCCACTATATAACAACAACAACAAAATCACAGAATAAGTTAACCTTTCTTGAGAGAAAAAGATAAAGTTGATAGAGATAATTAGTTATTGCTAGTTATATCATCTAATAAGATGACTATATAAATAACATCTAACATTTAAAATAGATTGGTTATCTATTTAAGTTTACAAATCACTAAAGGCAAGGTAGCACTGTAGTACTGTAGAACTGTTGTCCCATTTTTCATCAGTTTGCTTAAGTGTCCACCAGTAACGTTCTTTATTGTGAGACTTATTGTTATTGTTTTTGGCATATCGAATACATCATGTAGAAAATAAAATGCTTTAAACCGAAAGTAGATACATGGAAAGGAGAGGACTTCAATTTCCTTGGATCAAGGAAATTACTGTGGAAATAAGTAACTTGAATTGACTGGGTCTGGGTAGAGTGCAGGCATTAAGGCATTCACATTGCATGTTTTCAAAATCTGGTGCACTGCAACTAAACCATGTGAACTCCAGGGAACCGAGACATCTTTGTTCAATGCCAGTCATCAAAGAAAAATCAGTGAAGGTTTAACAGTAACAAAAAGTAAAATAAGGGACCAGAGGGATATTATAGAAGTTAAGACACTTGAAAGCAGCCAATTCTGATTCCAAATCCTCAAGCACCACATATTGTTCTCTAAGCACTGCCAGGGTTGATATCTGAGCACAGTGCCAGAAATAACCACAAAGACTGTTGGCCATAGCTCTAAAACACAAGAAATAGCTACAATACAGTATAACATATAAGCAGTAACAGTTATAGTAAATTAAAAAATGAAATATCTCTCAACTTTAATCCATCATATGCACTATTTTTTTAAACAATGCATTCACTAAAATTTTTACTATACTCTTCTATAACTGTTTGATCCATAGCACTTAATTTATTTGATGAAATTGAAGTATTTTTTCCTTTGAAAATTGATCCTATCTTTATGGCATTTATATGCTTTGTTGTAAATTATGGAAATTAGAAGTCTTTACTCTTTCTCGATTTTATAATTGAGGTTACAAATTATAGGATATTTTGTTTTTAAGAGATGAACTTTGGAGACATACAGATATGTGTACAGTGAGTAAGGCAATTACTTACACAATGGCTTTTAAACCTAAGCACAATCTAGAATGGTCACAAATCATCATCTCCACTATGTCTTTTTCACTTGTTTTGTCTATTTGTTTGTTCTTAGATCGTACGTGGCTGTGCCCAGGCCTTACTTCTGATTTTGTGCTCAAGCATGACGTCTGGTTGTTCATATGACATGCCAGGAATTAAATCTTAATTAACTGCATGCCAGGCAAGAACTCTACTCTATTACAGTAGAACAAGTAGATATATTTGTGACAAACTGTAAGACAAGAAATTTGGATTTCATGACAAAATGAAATACGGTAATTCCATAGAAACATGGTTTTTAATATTAAATCTGTGTTTTGAAATAAATGTGAATTCTATTCAAATAGCAACTAATATCTAGAACATGAATGCTACAAATAAAAATAGAAAGGTCTCATAAACGGGAAGAAAAACTAAAATTAGTGTGTTAGAAAAAATGCACGTCTTTTTACATATTGCAGTTTTAAAAACCAGTGTTCTAATAATAAACTTAAACTAAGAATTATTCTAGTTTTAAATTTTTTAATTCATCCAATTATGACAGAAATGAAATAAGTCAATGTTCATAATTAAATTTTCTTGTTTTAGTTTCTGTACCATGCCTCCAAATCACTGCTGAGATCAAACCTTAGTCAACTGAATGGAAGGCAAGAGCCTTACCTACTGTACATTCTCTCTTGGCCCCTAGTAGTAAAATTACATTTCAATCAGTCTTTCTGTTTAGTTTTATATAAATAAAAAAATAGATATACAAATTGATGGAATTCACTATAATCATTCTCCTGGCTAAATTAATTAAATTTTAACATATGCTATCATGGTTTTGATATAAATAAATTTCAAATTCACTATATATACATATATAGAGAACACCGTTAAATGCAAAAATTAAACAAAATTGGAAAATTGCTTCCTAAAAAAAATTGGCATATTTCCTTCAACTTTCTTTTTTTTTTTTTTTTTTTGCTTTTTGGGTCACGCCTGGCAATGCACAGGGGTTACTCCTGGTTTTGCACTCAGGAATTACCCCTGGCAGTGCTCAGAGGACCATATGGGATGATGGGATTCGAACCCGGGTCAGCCACGTGCAAGGCAAATGCCCTACCCGCTGTGCTATTGCTCCAGCCCCCTCCTTCAACTTTCTTAAGTATAACTAAAAATCTTCAATGTTATGAAAAAAAATAAAACCACACAATCAGGACCTAAAAGGTGGAGATAAGACACCAGACCCACTAAAGGACTGTAGACTAGAAAATAACATGGTGGTAAGTTCTTTAAATATTCTTCTTGGATTATAAAATACATTTGCAGGTGAAGAAGACATTAACATAAAGGTATTAAAGAAGACATAAAAATATAGTCAACGATAGCCTTCTATCTTTACTACAAGACCAGATAGATGGGGCCGGAGCGATAGCCCAGTGGGTAGGCACTTGCCTTGCACGTGGCCAGCCTGGATTCGAGCCCCGAGCACTGCAAGGAGTAATTCCTGAGTGCAGAGCCAGGCAGGAGTAACCCCTGAGCATTGCCGGATGTGACTCAAAAAGAAAAAAAAAAGACTATAAAAGACCATTTTATGCTAGATGAGCTCCATATGGCTCTATTGTTACCACAATAGCCATTCTTCCCAAAGACCAATTAAAATACTGAGAAGTCTCAGTAAACAGTCATATCTTTCAGCATCACCCACAACTAAGACAGAATGAATGTGAGAGACACATACAACTGATTCTAGCCAGAGATAAGAGTATAGCTACCTTAACATGCCAAAATGACCCTTAGTTATGTCTCTACAAGAATATGTCAACAAAGTATTTCATTTTCTCTGGATAAATATTGCAAATAACTAGATAAAACAAAACTTAAAAATATTGTCTTATGACCAGTATTCCTTATTTCAATGAAAAGAAATGAGGACAGAACCAGGAATAGATCCCAAGCATTGGTGGATGTGCCCCAAACTCTTCTTATCCTCTCCCCACAAATAAATGAGATTATATTGAAGGGGATGTCAAAAGGCAATCTGCAGACTTCACTATTGCCATGAGAGAACTGCTAGAATGATCTGAACAATGTTTTTAAAGAGCGGTGATAAAGTATCGCATGTTTCAGTGAGTAATTACGAATATCTCTGAAATAAATATAACTCTCTACCATGAAATATATAGCACAAGGGAAGCCAAATAAAGTGAAATAAATTAAAAGGAGACAAACAGCAGATGATCTTGTTCTTATGCAGTATATAAATAATACAAGGGAAGAGAACAATGTACAATATTAACAAAACCTTAGAATGATAACAGACTTGAGGTTACTGAAGGAGGGGGAGGTGTTATGCCAATGAATTAATAATTAAGATACATAATAGAGAATTATAGTCAAGATAGAAAGTTCAGTGAGTAGTCTTAACCAAAATAATAAAGTGCAGGAGTAATACAATAACCTGGAAGATAGAAAAAGGGAAAGTAATCAAAGAGAATAATAATGAAAGAACTTAAAGAGAGAGAGACAGTACAGCACGGGGAAGGGCTCTTGCCCTTTGACTTGTACGTGGCCAATTTAGTTTCACCTTCAGCACCCTTTATGGTCCGGGAGCCCCACCAGAATTAATTAAGTGTAGAGCCAGGAATAAGCCCTAGGTTTGGTGTAAACACAAAAGCAAATAAAGAAAAAAATATTTCTCCTCCTTGAAGAATTTTATGTTCTTTCTTAAGCATATTTCTTATTTTTCTTCTCTCATATCTTATTTCTGAACAGTGTGTGCATTCCTGATCTGAAATCTGCACCTCGAAACCAGCAATGTGTCCTCTTGCTGGGGCTGTTTCTCTGAAATGTGTCACAGGACCTCTCTAGGGCTGTACCCTAGTGACTCCCTGTCTTCTTCACTTTCATTTATTTTATTTCATTTTTCTTTAGCTTTTGTTCATAGTTATGACAGTAATTTTATGTTTGTTCAATAAGATCAGTATCTGCGTTTTTTAAAAACACAGATATTGATAATTTTGGATATTTTGGTCATTAATTTAAAGTATGTTTTGAATTTCTTTTTTAAGTCACATGACTTTTGTAAAAATGTTGTTAATTAGTAAAGAAACAAAATATCTATGCATTTATAAACTGCTTGAGTACAGGTTCATTCACATGCCTTATAAAGAATTAATCAAATATTTCATTGGTGTCCCACCCTGCCTCCCCACAACTAGGGTGTTTCTTTTTGAGTAAAACACGTACCATGTTGTCCTTATGTATAGAAATCTTCTTTTAAAAACTTAGTGTCCTGAGACTTTCACACCTTAACTAGTCTGTAACATTCCTTATTAGTAACCACTTGTCTACAGCATGCATTGCTCTGTAACACATCCGTACTTTTCACACTTTTTGGTAGCTTGAATTCTGATTTACATCAATTGTGTTCCTCTAGATTCAAGTAAGGCAACACAGAGTCGAGTCAAGGTGCCTTACAGAGAAATTATAATGCTGTAAGTTATATCTTCCTTGCTTCTCTTGCTCATCAACCATAAATAACCATGGGTGTATTCATCCACAAACTGCCATGCTATTCTGGAGAGGGAAATAAGAAAAGTGTGAGTAAAGGTTCTAAAATTTTCTATTTTGAGTGAGGTTTTTTTTTTTTCTTTTTGGGTCACAAATGGCAATGCCCAGGGGTTACTCCTGGCTCTGCGCTAAGGAATTATTCCTCGGGGCAATTATTCTTGAGGGTAACTCAGGCTCCATATGGGATGCCAGGGACTAAACCCAGGTTGCCTGCATGCAAGGCAAACTCGGTACTCGCTGTGCTATTGCTTCAGCTCGAGTGAGGTTGTTTTTAATTGATCATTTATTTTCTGCTTTAGCTCACTGTTTTTGACATATATACAAAGTTAATTAACTAAGTCTCTTGCCCTTTTTTTTTCAGTTAGTATATATTTTCTTTTTTTTTTTACACTTTTTGGGTCACACCTGGCATTGCACAGGGGTTACTCCTGGCTCATGCAGTCAGGAATTACTCCTGGCGGTGCTCAGGGGACCATATTGGATGCTGGAAATCAAACATGGGTTGAATGGGTTGGCCATGCGCAAGGCAAATGCCCTACCCATTGTGCTATTGCTCCAGCCCCCTAGTTAGTATTTTTGATGTATGATAACTTAAAGCTTCCTAGTCTATTACCATGCTGACATCTCAAGTCAGTAGTGATTTTTTAAATGCTATATATATATCAACTAAACATTAAAAATAGCATACTATTTATTATCTCACATATATGAAATACTTAAATGTACATCTAACACATTTTGTACAAAATTTAGAAAAAAAATCATGTAGCTAATGTAGGAAATCAAAGTTGCAAGTAAATAAGTGCATACTGTTTACATCAATTAGAAAACATATATTTTAACAATGTAATGATGATAATTCCCTCTCAGTGATACACTGATTTAATGTAACTTATAAAATTATCTTCAAAATATGCTGCACAGCATAAAGTTGCTATGCTTATTATATGTGAAGGCAAATAAATAAGGGTACCTGAAATATTTTTATAGATAAATATGAAATGGGAGAATAAGATTTCTAATAATGGAAAATCAGTGATAAATTGGCAAAAGAATAGAAACAGATCAATGGAAAACAACAAATTACTCAGAAATATATTTTTAACCAGTTTCTGACAAAATAC